>NC_074693.1:23739820-24104820 GCF_029448725.1 Salvelinus fontinalis | reverse complement strand
ACTTGTCTCCTCTACATCCTCTGAGGTCCTGTCCTGAGTTACTGAATGTCTATCGTTCTCATTCAGTTTCCTTCTCTTCCTCTTCTTCCTCTACTTTAGGTTGAGAAGTTAAGCCCTGGAGAGGTGCGTCCTCTTCTCGCACTTCTATTGTGTCTTTACCCATTTCAGTAGCTCTATCACTGCTGTCTTTCCCTCTTTGTCCCCTCTTCCTCTTTCTATGGATTACAGGTATTACCAAAATAATGCCATGTAAAATGGCAAGTAGAAGGATTAATGTAACAGTTGCCACGACTGTTTGCATGTTATATCTCAACTCACACTCCTGCATGAGTTTATCTACAGATATTTCACCCTCATTGAGGACCAGCATAAGATGGCCACACTCATGACTGAAGTTGACCCAGTTTCGCAGCTCTATGTCAACAGTAGTGTCGCCTAGTCCATAAAATGTCAGAAACACTCCGTCAAGTAGATATGAACAGTCAACAGACTTCTTAGACAGAGAGTGCAGGTACACAATGTCCGTGGCATTATCTGTGGCACAGTTGTCTATGATCACTGAGCCATGATGGGAAACCATCATGTAAATGTCACTTCCTTCTCCTCCAATCAAGTAATCTCCTCCCACAAGGGACACTAGAATGTCGTTGCCGTCAGAGCCTTTGAGTAGGGCAGGTTCGTAGCCAGACACCAAGATATCTGAGTAGATAGTGCCAATCACATTCTCAACATCCTTCAACACATCTCCCTCAGCATCTGCCTGACGACATTCTCCGCTCAGCAGGTTGACGTAAACGCCCTCACCCCTCTCATGATCCCCCTGGTACAGCACAGTGTCTCTCCCTGGGCCCCCGTCCACTAGATCAGCCCCTGGTCCGGGAACGAAGGTGTCAGAGCCTGAGCCACCCATCATGGTGTCACTCCCTTCCTCTCCATAAAGAGTGTCATCTCCTATGTTCCCAATCAGGATGTCATTGCCCTGACCCCCCAGCAAGGTGTCATGGCCAGCCCCTCCATCCAGTGCATCATCCTTGATGCCACCGAAGAGTACGTTCTCCTGCTCATTACCTGTAATGTAATTGGAGTCATGGGGACAGCCCTGCACAGTGTGAACCAATGATAAATTTGATTGAGAACTCAGATCTATTTGGCAGTCTCCCAGTTTTCCTTTCATTGTCACTTTGTAAGCTTCAATCCAAGGCTTTTGAAAGCTACGTGTTTTGTTTACAAATGGAGATCTCACCCAAAAATGCACTCCATCAGAGCTCTGGAAGCTAAGGTGTTGGTGTTGTTGCCCTGAATTATAGTTGAGCACTCTGACCTGAATTTTATGCCCCTGTGTACCTGTGCTCACAAGTACATCATGCTTGTCAGACTGAACTGTGAGTTGACCACCACCAAGGAAATCCATCTCAAACAACACCGTATCCATTCTTTCATCCTCTGCAAAGTTTTCAATCATGATGTTGGTTCCATATCCAGTGTTCACTACGTAGGTATCCTCCCCATCTCCTCCCACCATGCTACCACCTCCAGTAAAAGGATCCAGCATGTTATTTTTGTCATTTCCTTCCATGCTGTCGAAACCAGATGAGCCATACATTTCCACCACTGAGGCAAAGTCGGTGTTATTCATCTTCATGATTTCTCCAATCACCCTATTTCGGAAATCCACAGACTGAGGCAGCTTTAAGGAGCCATCACAACTGCTGGCATTGGACTCCAGTTTAAATGTTATTCCATCAGCTGATTGGATGTGGAGGTGTTGAGAGTTCCTTGAGTGAAACCAGCCCTTCAATAGGACTTCCTGTGAGCCATTTATGGAGAGATAAATGTCTGGTCCATTACATTTACAATTGATTAAATCATATTTTTCTCTCAGGAAAAGTACATCAGTAGCCAGATCGGGTGAGTGGTTCTCAATGGTTTTCAAGCCTTGACCTGGAGTTACAACATACCAGTCCTCCCCTCCTCGCCCCTGAAGAAAGTCTGTTCCTCGCCCTGGTACAATTGTGTTGCGTTGTACGTTCCCTTTGATGATGTCATTGAAGGCTGAGCCTCGCACCTCTGTTACACTTTGGAAAGCCTCATCCTCCTGCAGATCCACATGTAGAGCAGCTGTGGACTTTCTGTAATCTAGATTCTGACTTATGAGGCATTTGCTCTTAAATGAGTCAATCTGCTCACAGGCAGCCTTGTTCTCAGAGATGCTGAAGGTGACCAGATCCTTTGTGATAACAAGCAAATGCCTGTCCGCTTCTGAACGGAACCAGTTCATTAAGGTCACATCAGAGCTTTGATCAGCAAAAGGCATCAGTTTGAGATGGTTTCCATCCACTTTAGCTTTGAATTCATGAAGGTTTGCCTCTATCACCAGTAGGTCTGTTTCATTGTCACTGGAGTGATTTTCGATGAAAATCTTAGACAGTTTTTTCTCATAAACCATATATATGTCCTCTCCTTCTCCTCCACTCAGGTGGTCCTGACCCCCTCCACCATCAATCAGATTCTTCTGTCTATTTCCTATTAGTATGTCATTGTAAGGAGACCCCATGATATTAGTAACGCTAAGGAGAAGTGGTTCGGAAGCGTTCGCTGTCTGGCCGTGAGTTTTAGACATTCTATTGATACCTCTGGCAATCAGTTGGACAGAGGAAATCACTGTGGTGGAGATGTCGAACAGGACTCCGTCCTCTGACATCATGTTCATGTGGCGATATTCGTCCCCCAAAAACCAGTTCATAATCCTAATGTTATGGTTACCAAGATATCTTAAAACAATATCATTTCCTGACTTACTGACAGAAATCTGACAGTAGTTAACGCCGAGGAGTAGGACATCTGTTGATTTGAAAGGATCATAGTTATTAATAATCGTGTTTCCTCCATAGACAGGAATGATGAAAGTGTCTTTGCCACCACACCCCTCCACATAGCTTTTTTGAGGTCCCAAATAGAACACGTCATCACCATTTTTTCCATAAAGCTTATAGTAATAGCTCAACATGACTTCAATGCCATGGTCGTCATCTGCCTTCTGAACGGCAAAAAAATTATTTGCTTCATTGTTTCCCCAATATGTTCCAAATCTTGTGTCTGACAAAGCCTCATAACCAGAAACGACAGACCTAGAGCCAACTTTTATGAATAGTATTTTTATATCTATGTTTTTGTAAGTTAATCTATGTGATTCTCCAATGCCTAGAACAATGTCTTTAGTTCCATGTGTGTCAATAGTCCAACACCTTTTCCCCAAGTTTTCGTCACTGGATACAAAATAATCCATGCAGAAGTCAGATGGTCCCTGGTCTGAGAGACAAAAAGTGATATTCCCTCCATTCCAAGAATCCTCACCAGCTGTGAAATCAATGGCCTTTCTCCCATCCTGTACCTCTGTAAAAGTATAGTACTTTTGGTGGTCTGAAATTTGTTGAACAAGCCTTCGTCCCTCCTCAATCTCACGATAAGGAATGGTATAAAAAAAGCTTGCCACATCAAGGATAAAGTGTAAAAGTCCTTTCCCAAAGCCAACAAAGAATGCTCTTATTTTTGCCAAAACTCCAGCATTTGGTGGTAAATGAATGAGTTCAGTCTGAATATCAAGATATACATCATCAAAGATCATTCGTATGGTATTTAGTGCCAGGTTGATTGGCACAATAAATGGCGCCAGTTCTGGTTGAACGATTTCAAAAACATCCAAGGCAACTATTGCAGTATCGAAGGTGGCATCAACATACCCCAATGCATCTTTTCTCTTAAAGTCTTCCACAATATTATAAATTCCAAAACCAATCCCTATGACTGGCATAACTACCAGGGCACGTTTCACCACAGGGCTTTTGATTAATGTTACCATGGCTCTCATTGCCTTGCGCTCTAAAAGCTGGGGAACTTGTTTTCCAACTGCAGCCAAGGTCATTCCTGTGACTCCATGTACAGTCTGTAACGTGGCTATTGTACCATGTTCAATGTCTCCCTCTTCAAAAGCACGGACAGCTCCTTGCATCCCCAACATGAGTCCCACTGCTCCAATTGCCTTCCCTGTGTTCTCTAGGTGCTTTGAGACCTGGTGAGAATGGGTGCCCTCTGGAATCTCCAGGCCATGAACTACCTCCATGTTTTTCCACATTTTCTCTGTGTATAGTTGTCCCTCTGGATGCAACTCCACCTTAAATTCAATTGTTTCCAGGAGATTCTTCTTCGATGTAAGCTGGCATTGAAATTGTCCATCCTCCAGCCTAATACTGCCTTCTTTGACATGTAGTCCCTCCGAGTCCAGCCTGTCACCAAATTCTCTCCTCAACTGATTGTGAATCTGTTCAGCAAACATAGCAGAGGACCTGACGTAATATGAAGAGAGCTTGAGTGAATGCTCTACTTCTGAAGCGGAATGTAGATCTTTCAACGTCACAGAGCCATCATGGGACCCACCCAAAAGTCCAGTGACCTCATTTAGGGTTGGTTGGTTGACAATTTCATTTAAGAAATGATTATAATCCTTTATGAATGAACTTTTTGAAATCTCATTCACTAGTGCATACTCATTTGCAAGATTGAAGATCTCATCTGCTACCTTGTTGTTATCCATTTTTTTCCATTTCCACCATTCTTCAAACACATTATTCTCTTTTTCTGTAAGGTCCATAAGATGCTTTTTTAATTCCTCTGGGGTCTTACGTTTATTTTTGAATTTGTTTTTTAATTTGCTGGAATCTATGTCTGAGGACGAACCGCAAAATCCTCGCCTACTTGGATCCACCCAAGAGCCACCTGTTGCCATTGGATGATTCTCCATGAGAAAACTCAAACCTTTCTCTTTGACATTATTGTCTGTGCTGTGGGCCATATCTAAGGCCATCAGGACAAGAGGAAATGTACGGAAATTTCTGGAGGACTCTGATATTATTGATGCCAAGAAATATGTTCTGTACCATGCCTCCTTCATCATACCTTGTGAGCCTTTATTAATGTATTCCCCTTGAAGAGTTTCTTTCACAAAATTAGGATAACTTCCTTTGCCATCTCCTATATTTTCATGGATGGCTGGATAATGTTCTTTGCCAATCTGTGCCTCAACACAACTTTTTATCTCATCTATTCTGTTTTGATTTCCCTTTTCATTGTTGCCAAGCTTTTTCCCAACTGGATACACATATAAAGATTGGTGGTTTATCTCATAAATCCAGTCATGTAACATCAGGTAGGTGGTCTTATCTTCTCCAAGCTTTGCATTGTGATGGATCACACTTAGGATATCCTCACCTGACTTCATTTCATAGCAGTTATCAAGAATACCTTTAATGACATTCTTATCTTCAATCCATTTTTTCTCCTTTATTGTAATTTTTCCATTTATCATTTGCCTCTCAATATTGCATATCAGAAACTCTTCATTGTCCAAATTTGTCTGTAACTTTTTGGAATTCTTATCACTTTTCATTGGTTGAAAAATTGCCCAGGTTAAGGCTTCAAGTTCATCAGTATATTTTCTACGTGCATAGGATTCAACAAATCTCTTTGGATTGTCTGGCCATGTGCCTCTGTATTTTTGTAAACGTTCTTGAACAGAAGTTTCCCATAGAAAGTTTCTCTCATTTGAAAAAATCCCATCCCCCCTGTTGCTGAACTGTTCTCTAGTGACAACATTTCCATCTCTGTCTAACATTGCCACCACTTTCTTGCTGTCATCCTTATGTCTTGTTTCCAATCCAGTGGGGGTTATTTCTACAGTTATCTTCTCCCCAGAGTGGCTGACTTGAAGCAAAGAACTCCTCAGGTGTAGTTCTGTCTCAATAGACCTGGTGTGGAGCTCCTTCAACAGGGTGTTCTTGAAGGCTTCATCGGACCCAACTTCACAGGCCACCACACTTGTGGTTTTAATATGGTCACTAGTCCTGGCAGTACGTCCAATGATGTCAGCCACGTCTTCGGCTTTGTACCCTCCAACCCTCATCTCTCCTTCACTGTCTCTGCTCCCATGGCCTACAAGGACCAGTCTGCTCTCTTCTGACAGTGGCACCGGGTCACCTTTGATCAGTTTAGGCTGTTGGTTTTCCAGGATGTACACAGAGGTCACAGTGGGATGTTTCTCATATAGAAATTTGGCAGCTTCCCGAACAATGGGGTTATCTTCTAGTATTAGGATGTGCTGTTTATCATACTGTGTGGTGTGATCAATGGGTCTCTTTGGAGCATGGTACTCAGCTGCAGTGTCGGTGTGATCCATGATTTGGTAGGTGAGAAGATCTGCCGGGCTGGTAGTTTCCAAGACAGCATTATTGTCATGATACTTAAAAACCCTCATGAAGTCATTATGAAATGATGAAGTGGTATTGATGTCAAGGGAGAAAACGGATGCTGCTCTCAATGATGGTGTCAACATTAGATTTGCTAGTGAGGAACCAGAGTAACCGGACAGAGTATGTCCATCCTCTGAGGCAGTACCAAATATCTTCACAACTGTGCCACTGTTAACGGTTGGGAGACATGAATCATTGTATATACAAGCATCACTGACCATTACTGAATAATGAGGATCTACGCTGTACTCCTGTTCTACTCGCTGACGAGTCCACTCTTCCTTGTCCATTATAAGGAGAAGTTTGTTGCTGTAGGTGTAAGACAATTCAGAAGCAGACAGCAGCAAATCTTGGATCTTTTGTCCATCAATTTCTTCCAGAAACCTTTCAAAATCCTGAAAGAAAAACATAAAAAAACAGATCAAGTTTGAATGGAATTTTACCACTCTAAAATGCATAGATTGACCATCCATGGATGCGAGGACTGATAAAAATGTGTGTTTTAAACATGTTTTGAATTTACATTGGGGTCCAAAATGATTGACACCCTTGATAGGTAGCCTAGCGATTAAGAGCGTTGGGCCAGTAACCGAAAGGTCGTTGGTTTGAATCCCTGAGCCGACTAGGTGAAAAATCTGTGCCTTGAGCAAGGCACTTAACCCTAATTACTCCTGTAAGTTGCTCTGGATAAGAGTGTCTGCTAAAGTTTCAGATTATTTTGTGCCCAATAGAAATTAATGTAAATACTGTATTGTGTCATTTTGGAGACACTTTTATTGTAAATAAGAATTGAATATTATTTCTAAACACTTCTACATTAATGTAGTAATGTGGATGCTACCATGATTACAGATCATCCTGAATGAATCATGACATGCTAATGGTGAGAGGTTAGCATGTCATGGGGGCATGTCATGGGGGTATGATCTTTGACTCTCTATAACTTTCTCATTCATCATTGTTCACGATTCAATCAGGATTATCAGTTTTTGCTCATCTTTATCAAGGTTGTCAATAATTTTGGACCCTATGGTTTACAATTGCATTGTTTACAAACAATGGAGTACAGCCAGGCTGAGCATGATTATATTTTGGTTTCTGATGGGGTACGACAATTGAACTAAATTCATGATTTATAAGTTATATTCTTCAATAATCAATCGATGTTATCTATATTATAATACCGTAAGCCTCTCAGATGTGGGAGGATCTCCTCCTACAATTTGGCACCGATTTTCTTAGTACCTCTTTCATGTTATTGTCAAAACCTATTTTTGGGAATGGCATTGTTGCCAGGGGGAAATAGTACTGTCATAATGCATTTGATGTAAGTATTTCTAGGCCAATTTTTAATCTGTAGAATGACAACATTACCCATAATGCTCATTGAATGGACATTCAAAATTACAATGGCATTAATGCATCACATTTACTAGCTATTTTTGACAAATTTTGCTAACTAATGACATATTTTCCAAGTACATTTGATGACATGATAATGCTGGCAAAGTTGTTTCTTACTAAATATTAGATTACTTTAGCGACGTCATCGTATTTCCAGGCACTATAGTGTAATTAGACTAAACAGTATTTAGCCTCAGTCCAGAATGATTGGGCTTACCACTGCTTTCGGCACCACTATGGCGCCACCGATAGAGGGCTGAGAACGTTCCTAATACCTCATGCAAACTAACGGCATGACGCGACCGAGTCACGGAGTTGCAACCTATGAATATTAATCAAGCAATAGAACCCATTTTGGTTCTATATGAAACCTTTTTTTTCTAAGAGTGCATGGAACGGTGGAGATCGCATGGCATATCTCAAATCCTTTAAAATAATGCTGTCAAATTAAGTACATATTGAGTCAAACGGCCCTAAAACATGAACAGGTAGATTAGTCTGCCCACACTGGAGAGGTGAATTACACTGCCACTCCCAGCTTGGATGTTGTCGCATCGGTGTGACCTGCACAAAGTTCTATTTTTGGGGAGACTAAAACCATAATTTGGTCAAACAATAGCCCAAAGAACATTAATATCCTGATTCCTCCATGAAAGTGTTTAACTTGCCCATGTTTCTCAAAGTAGCCTAGATGGAGAGGAACAGAAAAATGCCTTCTGATTGCGCAACATTTAAAAATAAAATGGTGCAAAAAAACAGTACTGTTGTGACTGTTGGAGAGAGGATGGTCTCAGCTTTCTGTAGTTACGACATTTATTCCCAACTCTCAAAAACTCAAATATACTGACTAATTTAAAAAACTACTTTATGGATTTTTTTACATTTTTAAAAATTATATTTATTAATGAGATTATTAATAAACAATGGAGTTATGTGACATATGCAGC
This sequence comes from Salvelinus fontinalis, assembly GCF_029448725.1. Lineage (NCBI taxonomy): Eukaryota > Metazoa > Chordata > Actinopteri > Salmoniformes > Salmonidae > Salvelinus > Salvelinus fontinalis. The sequence continues at coordinate 24,096,167 of NC_074693.1, read as the reverse complement.
TATTGAAAATATATAGGAATGTCTGTTCAATCCAAACTTACAAATCAAATCAAATTGTATTAGTCACATGCGCCGAGTACAACAGGTATTTCACCTTACAGTGAAATGCTTACTTATGAGCCCCTAACCAACAATGCAGTTAAAAAAAATATGGATAACAATAAGAAATAAAAGTAATTAAAGAGCAGCAGTAAAATAACAATAGCGAGACTATATACAGGGGGGTACTGGTACAGAGTCAATGTGCGGGGGCACCGGTTAGTTGAGGTAATATGTACATGTTGGTAGAGTTATTAAGGTGACTATGCATACAGTTGAAACCTGAAGTTTACGTACACTTAGGTTGGAGTCATTAAAACTTGTTTTTCAACCACTCCACAAATTTCTTGTAAACAAACTATAGTTTTGGCAAGTCGGTTAGGACATCTACTTTGTGTATGACACAAGTAATTTTTCCAACAATTTTTTACAGATTATTTCACTTATAATTGACTGTATCACAATTCCAGTGGGTCAGAAGTTTACATACACTAAGTTGAATGTGCCTTTAAACAGCTTAGAAAATTTCAGAAAATGATGTCATGGCTTTAGAAGCTTCTAGTAGACTAATTGACATAATTTGAGTCAATTGGAGGTGTACCTGTGGATGTATTTCAAGGCCTACCTTCAAACTCAATGCCTCAAACGCCTGAACGTGCCACGTTCATCTGTACAAACAATAGTACGCAAGTATAAACACCATGAGACCACGCAGCTGTCATACCGCTCAGGAAGGAGACACGCTCTGTCTCCTAGTGATGAACGTACTTTGGTGTGAAAAGTGCAAATCAATCCCAGAACAACAGCAAAGGACCTTGTGAAGATGTTGGAGGAAACAGGTACAAAGTATCTATATTCACAGTAAAACAAGTCCTATATCGACATAACCTGAAAGGCTGCTCAGCAAGGAAGAAGCCACTGCTCCAAAACCGCCATAAAAAAGCCAGACTACAGTTTGCAACTGCACATGGGGACAAAGATCGTACTTTTTGGAGGGAAAAGGGGGAGGCTTGCAAGCCAAAGAACACCATCACAACCCTGAAGCAGGGCTTTCTCCTATAGATCTCAATTTTTATGGAATAGTCTGCCTACCCATGTGAGAGACGCAGACTCGGTCTCAACCTTTAAGTCTTTACTGAAGACTTATCTCTTCAGTAGGTCATATGATTGAGTGTAGTCTGGCCCAGGAGTGTGAAGGTGAACGGAAAGGCTCTGGAGCAACGAACCGCCCTTGCTGTCTCTGCCTGGCCGGTTCCCCTCTCTCCACTGGGATTCTCTGCCCCTAACCCTATTACAGGGGCTGAGTCACTGGCTTACTGGTGCTCTTTCATGCCGTCCCTAGGAGGGGTGCGTCACTTGAGTGGGTTGAGTTACTGACGTGATCTTCCTGTCTGGGTTGGCGCCCCCCCTTGGTTTGTGCTGTGATGGAGATCTTTGTGGGCTATACTCGGCCTTGTCTCAGGATTGTAAGTTGGTGGTTGAAGATATCCCTCTAGTGGTGTGGGGGCTGTGCTTTGGCAGAGTGGGTGGGGTTATATCCTTCCTGTTTGGCCCTGTCAGGGGGTATCATCGGATGGGGCCACAGTGTCTCCTGACCCCTCCTGTCTCAGCCTCCAGTATTTATGCTGCAGTAGTTTATGTGTCGGGGGGCTAGGGTCAGTTGGTTATACCTGGAGTACTTCTCCTATCTTATCCAGTGTCCTGTGTGAATTTAAGTATGCTCTCTCTAATTCTCTCGTTCTCTCTTTCTTTCTCTCTCTCGGAGAACCTGAGCCCTAGGACCATACGTCACGGCAAACCGGGCATGATGACTCCTTGCTGTCCCCAGTCCACCTGGCCTTGCTGCTGTTCCAGTTTCAACTGTTCTGCCTGCTGTTCTGGAACCCCTACCTGTTCAACTCTTAATGATCGGCTATGAAAAGCCAACTGAATTTTATTCCTGATTATTATTTGACCATGCTTGTCATTTATGAACATTTTGAAAATCTTGGCTCTCTCTAATTCTCTCCTTCTCTCTTTCTTTCTCTTTCTCGGAGGACCGGAGCCCTAGGACCATACGTCAGGACTACCGGGCATGATGACTCCTTGCTGTCCCCAGTCCGCCTGGCCCTGCTGCTATTCCAGTTTCAACTGTTCTGCCTGCGGTTATGGAACCCCTACCTGTCCCAGACCTGCTGTTTTCAATTCTTAATGATCGGCTATGAAAAGCCAACTGACATTTATTCCTGATTATTATTTGACCATGCTTGTCATTTATGAACATTTTGAAAATCTTGGCTCTCTCTAATTCTCTCCTTCTCTCTCTCTTTCTCTCTCTCGGAGGACCTGAGCCCTGGGACCGTGCGTCGGGGCTGCCGGGCGTGATGGCTCCTTGCTGTCCCCAGTCCACCTGGCCTTGCTGCTATTCCAGTTTCAGCTGTTCTGCCTGCGGTTATGGAACCGCCACCTGTCCCGGACCTGCTATTTTCAACTCTTGATGATCGGCTATGAAAAGCCAACTGAAAATTATTCATGATTATTATTTGACCATGCTTGTCACTTATGAACATTTTGAACATCTTGGCATAGTTCTGTTATAATCTCCACCCAGCACAGCCAGAAGAGGACTGGCCACCCCTCATAGCCTGGTTCCTCTCTAGGTTTCTTCCTAGGTTTTGGCCTTTCTAGGGAGTTTTTCCTAGCCACCGTGCTTCTACACCTGCATTGCTTGCTGTTTGGGGTTTTAGGCTGGGTGTCTGTACAGCACTTCGAGATATTAGCTGATGTACGAAGGGCTATATAAAATAAACTTGATTTGATTTGATTTGAAGCACAGGGGTGGCAGCATTATGTTGTGGGGGTGCTTTGCTGCAGGAGGGACTGGTGCACTTCACAAAATAGATGGCATCATGAGAAAGGAATATTGTGGATATATTGAAGCAACATCTCAAGACATCAGTCAGGAAGTTAAAGCTTGGTCGCAAATGGTTCTTCCAAATGGACAATGACCCCAAGCATACTTCCAAAGTTGTGGAAAAATGGCTTAAGGACAACAAAGTCAAGGTGCTTCTAGTTCCGACCATTAAGTAATATCTAACAAGTAATCTTACCTAACAATTTCACAACAACTACCTTATACACACAAGTCTAAAGGAATGAAAAAGACTATGTATATGAAAATATATGAATGAGTGATGGCCGAACGGCATAGGCAAGATGCAGTAGATGGTATAGAGTACAGTATATACATATGAGATGAGTAATGTAGGGTATGTAATGAGGGCAGGTAGTTTGCCCCCGGTGATGCGATGTGCAGACCTCACTACCCTCTGGAGAGCCTTACGGTTATGGGCGGAGCAGTTGCCGTACCAGGCGGTGATACAGCCTGACAGGATGCTCTCGACTGTGCATCTGTAGAAGTTTGTGAGTGCTTTTGGTGACAAGTCGAATTTCTTCAGCCTCCTGAGGTTGAAGAGGCGCTACTGCGCCTTCTTCACCACGCTGTCTGTGTGGGTGGACCATTTCAGATAGTCCGTGATGTGTACGCCGAGGAACTTAAAACTTTCCATTCTCTCCACTACTGTCCCGTCAATGTGGATAGGGGGCTGCTCCTTCTTCTGTTTCCTGAAGTCCACGATCATCTCCTTTGTTTTGTTGACGTTGAGTGTGAGGTTACTTTCCTGACACCACACTCCGAGGGCCCTCACCTTCTCCCTGTAGGCCGTCTCGTCGTTGTTGGTAATCAAGCCTACCACTGTAGTGTCATCTGCAAACTTGATGATTGAGTTGGAGGCATGCATGGCCACGCAGTTGTGGGTGAACAGGGAGTACAGGAGAGGGCTGAAAACGCACCCTTGTGGGGCCCCAGTGTTGAGGATCAGCGGGGTGGAGATGTTGTTACCTACCCTCACCACCTGGGGGCGGCCCGTCAGGAAGTCCAGGACCCAGTTGCACAGGGCGGGGTCGAGACCCAGGGTCTGGGGTCAGGGTCGTCTTGTCCAGATGCGTTAGTGATCTGTAAGATAGTCAGTTTTACGAGGGTATGTTTGGCAGCATAAGTGAAGGAGACTTTGTTGTGAAATAGGAAGCCGATTCTATATTTAATTTTGGATTGGAGATGCTTAATGTGAGTCTGGAAGGAGAATTTACAGTCTAACCAGACACCTAGGTATTTGTAGTTGTCCACATATTCTAAGTCAGAACCGTCCAGAGTAGTGATGCTAGTCGGGCGGGAGGGTGCGGACAGCAATCGGTTGAAGAACATGCATTTAGTTTTACTAGTATTTAAAAGCAGTTGGAGGCCACGGAAGGAGTGTTGTATGGCATTGAAGCTCATTTGGAGGTTTGTTAACAGTGTCCAAAGAAGGGCCAGATGTATACAGAATGGTGTCGTCTGCGTAGAGGTGGATCAGAGAGTCACCAGCAGCAAGAGCGACATCATTGATATATACAGAGAAAAGAGTCGGCCCGAGAATTGAACCCTGTGGCACCCCAATAGAGACTGCCAGAGGTCCGGACAACAGGCCCTTCGATTTGACACACTGAACACTATCTGAGAAGTAGTTGGTGAACCAGGCGAGGCAGTTATTTGAGAAACCAAGGCTATTGAGTCTGCCGATAAGAATGAGGTGATTGACTGGGTCGAAAGCCTTGGCCAGGTCGATGAAGACGGCTGCACAATACTGTATTTTATTGATGGCGGTTATGATATCGTTTAGGACCTTGAGCGTTGCTGAGGTGCACCCATGACCAGCTCGGAAACCAGATTGCATAGTGGAGAAGGTACGGTGGGATTCAAAATGGTCGGCGATCTGTTTGTTAACTTGGCTTTCGAATATTTTAGAAAGGCAGGGCAGGATGAATATAGGTCTATAACAGTTTGGGTCTAGAGTGTCTCCCCCTTTGAAGAGGGGGATGACCGCGGCAGCTTTCCAACCTTTGGGGATCTCAGACGATAGGAAAGAGAGGTTGAACAGGCTAGTAATAGGAAACCCTACCTCTTCAAACAGCATCTTAAGTAATAATCCTCCTCACCTCGACCCCCGCCCCCCAAATGAAATAATAAAAGTAATTCCTGCACTTGATTCAGCTAATATGTAAAATGAGCAGAACTGCATGAAATGTTTAGAAAAGGCCCTTTTTTTTCTCGGACCTGCAAATATGATGATCGATTCATGCAATGATTTTACTATAAAGGACATCTTTCCACCCCTACTGTTGTCAACAGTGGTCTGCAAACCAACAACTTTCTTGCCCGCAGCCCTGTGCGCAATCAAAATTCCTGCACTGCCATGTAATGCTTACAGAACGATTAACAGTTTCTAAAACTGCATATCTAAGGCTTTGGCCTGTCCAAGAAGTAGGGGAAAAGGGTAGATATGTTCTCTGCTCTATCTACTTTGTTTTAATTATTAATTTGGGGTATAGGGAAAGGTCACTTATTTTGTTTTTTAAGCATTCAGTGAGGGTTTAGGCCAAATATATTTAGCTGAAGCGAGGGCCAACCGTTTTCATTTCAGAGAGGTCTGATTTTCTCCATGTAAACCTTATTATAATTAATGTTCACTCCCTTAGTAAAGTTATATCAATGTCTTAAAATCACATAGTGATTAATTAATATTCTACATACCATAACCAAATATAATAGCCTAGTATAACATTACTGTCACATGAAAAACACGATTTTAGACTGGTTAGCTGAATGCCAAATGTTTTTATTCATGTAGGCAAATGTCTCACAAAATCCTCCTGGTGTCCCGCATTTGGTTATTTTAAATGTGGTCACCCTGGTCACAACTTACTGGAGGGTTGGATAACTTACATGCCCACTTTTGCCAATGATGCCCAAAGACAACACAACACATGATGCGCGCTCAGTCTGCATAGCCTCCTGAGACCCAGCAATACACTATTGGCCTCTCTAGTAGACATCAGTTCTTGGTCCATATCTCTGAGGCCATACTGTGATTATTATTATTTGACCATGCTGGTCATTTATGAACATTTGAACATCTTGGCCATGTTCTGTTATAATCTCCACCCGGCACAGCCAGAAGAGGACTGGCCACCCCTCATAGCCTGGTTCCTCTCTAGGTTTCTTCCTAGGTTTTGGCCTTTCTAGGGAGTTTTTCCTAGCCACCGTGCTTCTACACCTGCATTGCTTGCTGTTTGGGGTTTTAGGCTGGGTTTCTGTACAGCACTTGGAGATATCAAATGATGTACGAAGGGCTATATAAATAAATTTGATTTGATTTGATGTATTAAGTCCTGTTGTCCCTTTCCCTTATGAAAAAATAATTCAGTCAGAGTGCATTATAACTGCATTACACTGCAGTATAACTGCAGTTAGATTGCACGATAACAGCAGTATGCTGCAAATACTGCGTCTAAAATAACAATATTTTATATTATTGTCCAAAATATTACTGTCATGACGGTCCTGACAGTGGCTCAAAGGACCCTCTCTCTCTCCCACGGGAGAGGGAGGGGGAAGGGGAAGAAGTTCCCCAGTTTTATGACTTAACAACCAGTCGTAAATTCCTTGCAGAGACTTTCTCTTCCTGGCCATGCAGTATTGGGAGAGAGGATTTACCTCATGGGAACAAACAATTTTTTTCCCGCCAAAACTCCAACATCCAAAAGTGGATAATGAAAGAATAATTCTAACATAAAGAATGTGGGAAATGGTAGGTGAAACAATCATGTCAAATTCAATGTTATTTTGTGATGTTATTAAAGAAGGTAGAACAACATAACTATCTCTGAGGGTGTACACTCTCTGGTTGTCAGGTTTGCATCTGAATGTTGTACAAAATGAATGATTAAGAGTAAGAATACTTTTGAAAATATATAAATGTGATTTTAGTATTTTTAATGAGATAATGGTTTTCATGTATGTTGCACAGTAACTAAGCCACGCCCCTAATGAGGTCAGAAGAGCGGGTCAGTGTGCTGGAACCGCCTTTCCGACCAGAGTGCTTAAAATGACTAGCTAAGAATTTACATACCAGACCAGAAAACGCGAGCACTTAGTCCACACTTTGATAATAGTTACAACTCTATAGACCAGCCAAAGTACAGCGCGAGCTGAGTATGGCAAAATGGTTAAACTCTGAAAGTATTGATCACGACAGAAGAAGCAAATCCTAGACAGTAGCCTTTATCAGTCTGCAGCTGAAAATGTGCGTAGTCCAGAACGAGAACAGCGACAACCGCTGAAGTATCCATTCTAACAGATCAACTCTACGAACTAACCACCACTATGACCAGAAAAACTCTACCAAGGACATGGTGATCTCTGGTGGATGAACCAGAGTCGTACAACCAACCAAATAAACTACAAAGGATTTCGACATTCAAGGACAGCTCAATCGTAAATATACTGTATATATATATAAATATATACATTGTATTTTCAAATGAGCAGTTATTAGGTTGCTAAGTATTTGAATTTCTGTGAGCGTAGCTTACCAATGTCCGATAGAGGATTTCCTTTGTCTCTTCCTCCCCCCCTCTCTGAATCCATCGTGTTATAACCAAACTGTCCTGTTTTGTTAGTCCTCTAGAGACTGTATTTACTGTATAATATTAGTGTGTTTTATGTATTCTGTAATTGTTTAATTAGTTAGTAAATAAATAATTGGGCCAATTTGTGTATTCCTGATTCATCAATAAAGTTAAGGCTCGTGCAGATACCAAGGAATTATGGCGTTCAGAATGACTGACGAGGTAATAAGATATTAATAAGTGACTGTTATCACAGATAAGAAAATATCTTATGAGAGTTTAATCCGGGAGATAGTAACTCTTTAAACAAATGTTCCTGTTGTGCCCCAGCTTACTGATTAGTTAATTGTTACAGGATTCATTTAATCACGTAATCGATTAAACATAGTTAATTGATTTGATAAAATAACCGTCATCACATTAATGATGACTGCAGTTACCGCACTTTTACTGCAGTTTCAAAACTGCAATCTTTTTTGTAAGGGTTTGAAAAATGTCTGCCATCGAAATTAGCACATTTTATGGAAATTTGAAAAAAGTGTTTAATGATTATAATTTTTTATTTTCAAATGGTTTCTAGTAAGTGAATATCTCAGGAATAGTTAAGTGAGTTGTCAGGACTGTGTAATACATGTTTTCACATTAAATAAGAGCTTATCAATAAATGTCCTCTGTAGTGGACACCCTGATGCCGCAACTATGTTTTTCACCGACTGCAGTGTTAACATTTCACTCTGCAAATAGGAGTGAAAATTGGCTTCCATAAAGTAGGTGCAAACTTCCAATGCATTTAAACAATATTGCCAGATGGTACGTTAGCTAAGTAGATAGCTGGTACTAGCTAGCTGGTAGCTACTTTTGGTTATTACAACATTATGTGATAATGCTAGCGAGCCAGGCTACTGTAGCTAGCTAAATACATCAAGCTAACATGTAATTTGATGTAGCATGTCAGATTTCTTCTTGCATAGCTCACGTTAGCTAGCTACCTTGCTAACAACAGCTAATTATTATTATAATTTTTTTAAATTCTAACAACAGCTAACTGTAGACCATTTGCATTTAGGGTCAATACAGGGGAGTTACTTGGATACCTGCTTGCTACTGTAGCTAATTATAGGTTGTAGCCAGCGTATAATGTTTGAACTTTAACTGGCTAGCTAACCAATTAATTTAAACTCGGACAAGGTCAAATATATTGATAACTAAACCATATTTGCAAGTTAGGTAGCTAGCTAGCATTCTGGTTCTTTGTCTGCTAACCCAAAACAACATGCCTGTTCTCATAAAAGTTTATTGTGTATTTTCTAGGGCAAAAATAAATTAAGGATGGTACTTGTCTTCTGCAAATATAGAAATGGCTCTGGCAGCAAATAGCAAAAAGTGTCAGCAAGCACTCAGTAAAGTACACAGCTGGTTGCACTGTAATGGCTTCAGCGTCACCGGCCTGAATCAATTCTGTAGTTACAAACCCTCTGTTACATTATGAATTACTTCCAAAGTAGAGAGTTATTTTCCTCGCTGTGAGTTTATTGAGTGATGATATTTTATTTAATTCACACGCTACATACAAAACCTGGTGGATTTGTTGTTCAGCATGGTTGTGGGAACCCCCTACCATATCAGGAGCTGTTACAGAAGGCTGAGGTAGTGGCCAGACACCGTTCCTGCTTCAGCGTAATGGAGGACACTAATCAGTTTGTCACATTTGATCTCATCAATGGTCAAAATATTATCTGTCCTGGAATTCACTTAATCTGTTGTTCTGCCCCTGAACAAGGCAGTTAACCCACTCTCCCTTGGCCGTCATTGAAAATAAGAATTTGTTCTTAACTGACTTGCCTAGTTAAATAAAGATAAAAAATAAATAATAAATAAATAAATAATCACCATTGATAATGTAATCAGTGCTGTGTTAATGTGTGTATTGAATGTTGTAAGGAGGTGCCCCCTTCCACTGTACCAATGGACTTCTCCTGGGCCCTAGTGAGTAATGTCATCCAGTCAGTGCCATGCTGGCACGTGTCTCTTGTGAATTAGCTGTGAATCAAGATCTCTGATTGGCAATGTTCAACCATGTATTTACTGCTGGCTTCCATGATTGTATGGTGACAGTCTTTCTCTCTCTCTCCCTCCCTCTGTCACATAGGAGCTAGTTCGGATATAGGAGCTGAAGTCAGGCTCCTTCATGACCAGTATCTGTGACAAGGGGCCTGGAGCTGATCTACGCTGTCATGCCTATTAGGCATTGGCAAACACCTCAGAAGGGACACAAGGTGATTATTAATGAGACAGTACATCACAGGTGTTTAGTAATATCACCCTTTCAATACATGTGTCACTCATTAACTCTTCCTCATTTTTCTACCAATGGAGGACAGAAGAGATGCTTTTGAAATGGAGTCCTTTGACTGAAAGACAGGTTTATACTGGTGTCTGAATTGGGAGAGACCTTGTACTCAGCATTAAAATTATACAAGACACTTGTTATCGTCTTTTGTTATTATTGAATCGAATTGGACTATCGATATGGGGGTGTGGGACCCTGTGTATTATTTAAACAAGTCAGGGAACTCCTGTCTTATACAGGACACCATACAGGAAGGTATAATATTTTCCCATTGCTTTATTAGCACAACACTGCGTATACAGTATTGTGAGGTTTGGTTTATTCTACATGAAACTGTTACACTTGAAATAAGCTTTGAATTGGTCAGTAGCCTACAGAGTGGTATGAGAAGAGTGCCATCCTCCTGCATCTCACATCTGACTGTAGTTATTGAACTCTGCCTGCTGGACTCATGGGTTGAGGCAAACTCTGTCATATCCAGGATGGACTGTCATGCACTCCACTCCTCCTGCCACCTTACTGCACCTGTCCATAACCTGTAATACGTTACATGGATGGAAGGGACTTCATCACCCACTGGAGACTTGAAGACAGAACCTCGCCCAGAGAGCTGTGTATGTCAGTGTGTGGTTAGACAGCTAAATCTATAGATTTGTCCAAATAGATAAATAGAATGTAATTCTAGTTCTGGTTAGACAGCTGAAGTTGTACTCTACATGCAACTTATTTTTATTTTCTAGGTAAGTCTAGGTATAATGTCTTTATAAGCACATCAATATGATATTCACAGCATAAAATGTTTTGCCTTTGTAACATGATAAATATATCTACACTCAAGTTGGGCGATGTTTGTGCAGTCCACATTTAGCCTACACCTATAGGCATATTACTAGTTCTGGGATTTGTCCCCCGGGAAAGATCTAAAAACGGCCATAAGGAGAGACGAGGCGAGACAAACTAGCCATTTCTAGAATATTGTCACAGATAGAACAATGAGCCAGATATTTCACCAGATGTAATGTGAAGCATCCTATTGGTGTTTCCACTCACTACCAAATATGGTGATGAGAGGAAGCACAGTGGCGGCAGTGGGAGAAGCAGTGGGAGAAGATTGAGCAATATGGATTTTGGCCGAAATTCAGCACATTTTCTCATCGATTAAACATTTGATCAAATACATATTTCTGTTACCAAAACAAGAATTTGTAGAAAACGTAGTGGACTGTGTTTTGTAGACTTTACCATTTGCTAAAGTTTTAAACAATTGCGTTGTTTAGAAGGAGTGCAAGGGCGAATTGAGTTATTGCACATGCGCACTTCACAGAGTAGGCGTTCCCTAACTGAAATATGCAAATAAATGCTAGAATGGGCCAATAGGATCTCACTAGCTTGTGCTTGTGCTCTGCCCATGTCCTTGCTTGTTCTGCTCACCATGATTAATTTGCTCCCATTGGAAACGACAGGCTCTGGTCTATCTTGGGTTAGTTATAAAAATCTTAGATTTTGTGTTGTAGGATGCTGAGACAAGACCTGATGCTGTGTGTTTTAGTACTATATCTCTTGACACAATGATGAAAATAATCATGGCCTCTAACCCTTCAAGCTGCATACTGGACCCTATTCCAACTAAACTACTGAAAGAGCTGCTTCCTGTGCTTGGCCCTCCTATGTTGAACATAATAAACGGCTCTCTATCCACTGGATGTGTCCCAAACTCACTAAAAGTGCCAGTAATAAAGCCTCTCTTGAAAAAGCCAAACCTTGCCCTAGAAAATATAAAAAACTATCGGCCTATATCGAATCTTCCATTACTCTCAAAAATGTTAGAAAAAGCTGTTGCCCGGCAACTCACTGCGAACATATCAAGACTGTTTCAAGGACAACTTTTTTCCATCTACGTAACATTGCAAAAATCAGAAACTTTCTGTCCAAAAATGATGCAGAAAAATGTATCCATGCTTTTGTCACTTCTAGGTTAGACTACTGCAATGCTCTACTTTCCGGCTACCTGGATAAAGCACTAAATAAACTTCAGTTAGTGCTAAACACGGCTGCTAGAATCTTGACTAGAACCAATTTCATATTACTCCAGAGCTAGCCTCTCTACACTGGCTTCCTGTTAAGGCAAGGGCTGATTTCAAGGTTTTACTGTTAACCTACAAAGCATTACATGGGCGGGCTCCTACCTATATGTCCGATTTGGTCCTGCCGTACATACCTACACGTACGCTACGGTCACAAGACGCAGGCCTCCTTACTGTGCCTAGAATTTCTAAGCAAACAGCTGGAGGCAGGGCTTTCTCCTATAGAGCTCAATTTTCATGGAATGGTCTGCCTACCCATGTGAGAGACGCAGACTCGGTCTCAACCTTTAAGTCTTTACTGAAGACTCGTCTCTTCAGTGGGTCCTATGATTGAGTGTAGTCTGGCCCAGGAGTGTGAAGGTGAACGGAAAGGCACTGGAGCAACGAACCGCCCTTGCTGTTTCTGCCTGGCCGGTTCCCCTCTCTCCACTGGGATTCTCTGCCTCTAACCCTATTACAGGGGCAGGAGTCCCTGGCTTACTGGTGCTCTTCCATGCCGTCCCTAGGAGGGGTGCGTCACTTGAGTAGGTTGAGTCACTGACGTGATCTTCCTGTCCGGGTTGGCGCCCCCCTTGGGTTGTGCGGTGGTTGGAGATCTTTGTGGGCTATACTCGGCCTTGTCTCAGGATGGTAAGTTGGTGGTTGAAGATATCCCTCTAGTGGTGTGGGGGCTGTGCTTTGGCAAAGTGGGTGGGGTTATATCCTTCCTGTTTGGCCCTGTCCGGGGGTATCGTCGGATGGGGCCACAGTGTCTCCCGACCCCTCCTGTCTCAGCCTCCAGTATTTATGCTGCAGTAGTTTATGTGTCTGGGGGCTAGGGTCAGTCTGTTATATCTGGAGTTTTTCTCCTGTCTTATCCGGTGTCCTGTGTGAATTTAAGTATGCTCTCTCTAATTCTCTCTTTCTTTCTCTCTTTCTTTCTCTCTTTCTTTCTCTCTTTCTTTCTCTCTCTCTCTCGGAGGACCTGAGCCCTAGGACCATGCCTCAGGACTTCCTGGCCTGATGACTCCTTGCTGTCCCCAGTCCACCTGGCCGTGCTGCTGCTCCAGTTTCAACTGTTCTGCCTGCGGCTATGGAACCCTGACTTGTTCACCGGACATGCTACCTGTCCCAGACCTGCTGTTTTCAACTCTCTAGAGACAGCAGGAGCGGTAGAGATACTATGAATGATCGGCTATGAAAAGCCAACTGACATTTACTCCTGAGGTGCTAACCTGTTTCACCTTCAACAATCACTGTGATTATTATTATTTGACCCTGCTGGTCATCTATGAACATCTTGGCCATGTTCTGTTATAATCTCTACCCGGCACAGCCAGAAGAGGACTGGCCACCCCTCATAGCCTGGTTCCTCTCTAAGTTTCTTCCTAAGTTCTGGCCTTTCTAGGGAGTTTTTCCTAGCCACCGTGCTTCTACACCTGCATTACTTGCTGTTTGGGGTTTTAGGCTGGGTTTCTGTACAGCACTTTGAAATATCAGCTGAAATCTGTATAAATGTACAAATACATTTGATTTGATTTGATGCTGATTCAACTCGCAGTTGATACCATTTCCCCAGTAACATGTCATTACATGATGTGATGAAACGTTGAAACTTAGTTGAAGGCTACCTTCGTAGCAAGGTGATGTAGAACGAGTGCGTTATGACACACAAAGTCATAAACTCGCGAATCAGGGACGGCGTTATGGGTGGAACTTAGGGGGCCTGGCCTGCCCTACTGTACCTCCTTGTCCATCCAAATAAAATACTTAAATATTGATCATTTATCTGACCAAGACGCGTGCTGACAGAAAGACCCATAATTGTCAGATAAAGCATCTGAGCAAGCGAAACAGCGCCTCTCTGTCTCAGTATGTGTAGCCCATGTATCTAATCCTGTCTGAACAAAAAGAAAATGGCATGACATTTTCTGCCAGACCGCATCAGATACATGGGGCTACATATTGTAAGACAGAAGCAGTGTCGACCCGTCATTCAAGGCATTGTTTGCAGTCTTGAGTAAGGCAGCTCCAAAATGCTGGTGTTTCAGCCTAGCTCAGTGCTTTCTGTGGTGGTGGGGCAGTCAGCGGAAAACACTGAGCGTAGGGGTTGGTAAAATTCTCTAGTTGCGCCATGATTGACTCAGTGTTCTGTCACTCATGGGGACACTATGTCACCACCAAATCTAGGGGTAAAGCTCGAAAATTTAAGCCCCTTGAGTGCTACCATTGTCACTCATGGGGACATGTTAAAAGAATTTATAAAGGTTTGTCACGTTCCTGACCTGTTTTCCTTGTTTTTGTATGTGTTTAGTTGGTCAGGGCGTGAGTTGGGGTGGGCATTCTATGTTATGTGTTGCCTGATATGGTTCTCAATTAGAGGCAGGTGTTTGACGTTTCCTCTGATTGAGAACCATATTAAGGTAGGCTGTTCTCACTGTTTGTTTGTGGGTGATTGTTCCTGTGTCTGTGTATGTCGCACCACACAGGACTGTTTCGTTTGTGTTCGTGTATGTGTTCGTTCCTGTTCGTGCGTTATGTCATCTCGTTCAGGTTTGTTCACATCGTTTCTTGTTTTGTAGCTTATTCAAGTGTATTTCGTGTCACTTTTCGTCTTGTCAATTTAATTAAATCATTATGTCTACATACCTCACTGCATGTTGGTCCGATCCTTGCTCCTCCTCGTCTGAGGAGGAGAACGACTTAGACGAACTTTACAGGGTTGAAGATAAATGATTAAATAATTCTACCTGGAAACTTAACCATTAGGGATTAGATGTTATGTTGCATAGACAAGGAGTAATTAAAGCTGATAAACATATGTCCAAACAGGTTGGACTGGGGAAGAGAGGAATGTATGTGTGTGCCGAAAGAAAACAAAGAGAATCCTTAACCTATGTTTGAACTGACCCGGCTATAACTCTGGGGAGATAAGATAGGACAGGGAGAACCCCTCCATGTTTCCCTTATCTTGGGGGGAATGGAACTGTCAGTTGGGTAGTGATCAACTGTGGTGAGAATTGTAGAGAAGTAGATAGGATAGCTCTCCTAATGTTAGTGTGTATGTATGTGCGTAGGTTAAGAGAATGTTATAAAAGGGACATCTTTGTATATGCATGGTAGAGCTCTCGCGAATAAACTTGGATTTGACTAATTGTGAGCTGGGAATTTAAACCAGAACTTTACACACTCTGGGTTGCAGACCGATTAGGATAATTGAAATTTATGAACATTCATTACAAAATTCTATATCAGGACACTACATCACCGTCAAATCTAAGGGTAGGGCTACATTATAAGTGCCCATCCAAGAAGGCTCAAGGCCATTGGTCACAGATAAAATGACATCAAATCACGTTACAGTGGGGAGAACAAGTATTTGATACACTGCCGATTTTGCAGGTTTTCCTAGGTCTGCTTATGGCCATAGTTTGTACGTCTCAATTGTCAGTAGAAACCACATTTGTTTAAGCAAGTCAGCCATATCAGCTATGTTTTTTGAAAAGGCAGTAAATGTGCCTGAATGAACTGTTTCGCTGCAAGACAAAGCTCCGCTGAAAGCCAGGTGTAGCAGTGGTAAGGTGTTGGTCCTAACAGATTGTGGGCACCGTTTGTCACCGTTATAGTGCCATTAATGTATTGTTTAGTTTTGTGTGGTGGCTTTAATGGCATGCATAAAAAAAATGTTTTTAGTTTGCCCCACCAAGATGTACATGCTAAAATCGCCACTGGACAGAAGAGAGCTTTCTAAGTTGATCTGATGCTATTGTAGACTAACATGTGAAGGTAACCTAATTTTTGAAGTGATTTGTTTTACAATTACATGAAAACATCATGACTGGTTGTGTTATGCCACGTTAAAAGGTAGGCAAATACATTTTTACAGTTAAATTACATGTCGTTACTATAAAACCGACAATATGACCGCTAAAGTAGTCATTTGGACTGCTCATTAATTAAACAAATGTATTAGTCTGCCATTTTTAAAGTCATACCACCCTCCGTAGTTGTTAGAGTCTTAATATAACAAACAGAACTGGTTTTATAGACAGTTTTAGGAGGACATGTAATGTCATATATGTTTGCTCCCCTCCTCCCCAGGGCCGGCGACTGAACAAATCTGTTGGACAGGCATTTGATTTCCATAGGGGGGCACGTTTTTTACACGGGACCTCCTATGTGGATATATGCAGTAGCGGTGCACGGGTAAAATCACTAGGGAAGCCAGAAAACTGGGGAAGCGAGAAAAAAAGCCATATTACAACCTATGTGTTGTAACAATTGCGTTGTTTGCTCTATAAACTGTTAGATCATATGCTTTGCAACCGTGATATATAAGCCTAAAGCCGAGACAATAAGAAGACAGTGGCAGAATCAATTCAACCACACCTTTGTTTCATCCCAAAACCGGAGAGAAACCTCTGTCCGGTGAAGTCCACAAAGCATATAATGCATGTAACAAACAGATACATGACCTACAGCATGGTCAACCAAGTGAATGTTTCTGACAATTTCGGACCATTCAACAACTATTGATTTAGAACCACAGAGAGTTACCGCAAGTTGCAAAGTAAACAGGAGCTGCCTCCACTATTCCAGCAACATTTGAACTTCATCATCATCAAATCACCTATGATTTGTCTAATACAGTGACAACCAAAGACACCAAAAACAATTTAGTCCAATCAACGTAAGCAAAATATAATGTGGTTCTGATTTCTGTGCGCGTGCATGTGTGTGTGTGTGCATGCGCATTCGTGCAAGTAGAAAAAACATGACTCACCCTACTTTTAGAGAAATGCCAATGCCCTCCTCTCTTTCATGTTGATGAAACGGTCTATCACTCTGTCATATAGTAAACACTTTTATTTTTATTTTTCCTAGGCTGCCTGGCTAAAATGCTTGCTCTCTAGCCTAACTTCCTTTCATGGGCAATGTTAGCTAGTTAACATTAGCTTCTACATATAGATACATATTGAAATTCCATCCTCTCAGGCCAGGGGCACAATGTATGAATTAATGGTTGGATCAGAATCGCCGTTATAATCATTGGCAAGTACGGAGAATTAAGTAAAACTACAAGTCACAATCCCTATCTCCATCCATGGCTAATTTAGGTAAGGGACAATTTTAGCTAGCTAGCCACCGGATGACAACAACACAACAAGATTCAACAATTTAAGTTGTTTCTGTCAATGACGTATGCTTTCAATGCGATTTGATAGGAGTGAAGCCAAATCCAAACTGGCTTCCCTTGACACTTTTTTTGGGTAGCCAGGACCATTCACGGTTGAGCTCAACGCTGGTATTATTTTATACTTTTTTTTATCAAGGAAGGCCAAATGCTCGCTGGCTTCCCTTGCATTCAATGCTACGGCGGCAACAATGTAATTCTCTTTTGCAGCTTGCTCACCGTTCATCTTGGTGGTTGGGGTATTTATTTTTATTTTGTTGTTATAAAAATAAGCTTATACCAGATTCCAACACCAATGCCCTTACCAAAAAAAGATTGCAAAGTGCAGTATAACTCCAAAATAACACGTTTTTTTAAACTACACTAATTTTGCAGTTACAGTGCAGTATAACTGCAGTTCAACTACAGGACACTGCAGTTATTCTGGAATTACTGCGTCCAAAATACCACAGTTGACTGCAGTTAATGCACTTTTACTGCAGTTTCAAAACTACAATCTTTCTGTTTCATAGTTGTAACAAAGGCCCTCCACGATTACAATTTATTGAAGACCTAAATATGATTATTATTTGTATTTTTTTATACTTATCTTCACATAGGTGGTCCCGTGTGTCACGTTCCTGACCTTATTTTCCTTTGTTTAGCTTTGTTTAGTTGGTCAGGACGTGAGCTGGGTGGGCAGTCTATGTTATGTGTTTCTATGTTTAGGTTCATTGGTAATTAGCCTTATATGGTTCTCAATCAGGGGCAGGTGTTTGACGTTTCCTCTGATTGAGAACCATATAAAGGTAGGCTGTTCACACCGTCTGTTGGTGGGTGATTGTCTTCCGTGTCAGTGTTGTTACCACACGGGACTGTTTTGTTTGTTTTAGTCGGTTCCTGTTCGTGCGTTCTTTGTGTTCTATAAGTTCTCATGTTCAGGTCTGTCTACCTCGTTTTGTTGTTTTGTAGTTATTCAAGTGTGCTTCGTGTTCGTCTTGTTTAATAAATCAACATGTATTCATCACCAGCTGCGTTTTGGTCCAATCCATGCTCCTCCTCAGACGAGGAGGAGAACAACCGTTACACTGTGAAAAAATTGTGTCCCCTTACGGAAATCAAATGCTGCACTAACGAATTCGTCCCTGCCAACTATTTCTACAATTGATCACCTTAAAATCTGATTTTAAACCTAACCCTAACTTTAACCACAATGCCTAACCCTCACCTCGAATCAAGACCAAAAAGCAAATTTTTGTTTTCATTCATTTTTACAAAATAGCCAATTTGACTTTGTGGCTGTGCTATCTAGTGGAAACCTGTCTCTTACTATCTTGCCATAACTGATTTGACAGATAAATATCAGCTAGATAGGCTAGCCAACTCCCCTTAGCAAAGTTAGCATAGCTTACCTCGCTATACTCACTACTGCCCTTGTTTGTTGTGATTGAATGGCAAACCCAAGAAAGACCCATATCAAATCACACCACCAAGACTACTCTCGTTTGGCTTCAGTCATGGTTGTTAGCATTTCTTGACCAAGCTTCAAAACGAAGCCAAATCAGGAAGTTCAGTCGCTCTTTAATATGATTCAATTTTAGTTTTCCATCTCCTCAAAAGTATCTCTGGCCGAACTCATAGACTTAGGCATTGTATCTGTCCCATTATGACATCTGTGAGAGGATTGACAGCGCCCTTGACGCCATCTCCATTTTGAATAGTCAATTTTCTTCTATTATTTCTATGAGTTTGCAAACAAACTGAAAGCCAAGATTGGCGATTTACTGCCACCTGCAGTTATGGCATGTTTGCTCACAAGTATAATTCATTGGCTGATCCGTCCTGATGGCCTGGATGGAATCATGTGATCCTTTCTTAACCCATAGGAAGTCCCACCCAGTTCACTACTTCAAAATGGTGAAAGTCCTTAATGGCACTCCCCATGCTAAAACAGGCTTTTGGTCACTAGAGTCCTTTATCTATCTCTATTGGACAAACTACTTTTGATCTATCCCATTACCCTTTGAGAGATACGAGACAGATTTGTGCAGGTGGAATCGTTGCGCTATCTGACGTAAGACAATGGCTGCGCACAGCAAATGAGCAAAGATGGTATTCTCATGCAACAGTAGGCTATCAAACCAAACCTAAACATTTCTAGGCTAAAAGTTTATCACATGTCATGACAGTTAGCTGAAAGATTTGGCTATTTAGCCAGATTTGATTTACTATCCTACAGATTTGTACGCCTAGATATATTCTAGATTTGACACATAAGAACCTGACTTCTGACTTTCCCCCTGCCCAGTATTTTCAATCAAATTTATGAATGAAGTTTGAATGTTATCCTATTTTTTATTATATTTTTTTATCTTATTTAACTAGGCAAGTCAGTTAAGAACAAATTCTTATTTACAATGACAGCCTACACCGGCCAAACTCGGACAATGCTGGGCCAATTGTGCACCGCCCTATGGGACTCCCAATCACAGCCGGTTGTGATACAGTCTGGATTCAAACCAGGTTGTCTGTAGTGATGCCTCTAGCACGCCTCTAGCACTGAGATGCAGTGCCTTAGACCACTGCGCCAATTGGGACCCCTATTCATTTGTATAACCATTGTGATTAATGAAATTATATATCAATTCCTTTACGAACAACACTCCTCGCAGCTCATAATGTATCACCTTTATAATAAAGCACATGCACCTTTGATCCCATTTGCAGACCAACACGAGAAAAATTCTGTACAGTATTAAGTAGCCTAGGGCTAGCCTATATTCAGTATCCAAAACGGATAAGCCTGTAGTCTATATGTTGTAGGCTAAGTATATGGAACAAGGTCCAGCTCAAATAGAGACTCATCATTATAACCTGTGGTAACTCCCATGCACCTATCAAACAGCACCCGAAGATCCGATTTCAGGACCTTGCAGAGCTACCACAATTTAGCGCAAGAAAAGCACTGCTTGCGACTTAAGAACCGTCACTGGTGGAGGGCGCCACTCAAAGCTATCCACCGCCCAGCATAACAACAATATTTTACACACCTGTGTGGGCTTGCTGGTGTGTCGGTAAAAACAAATATTTTATTTGGGAAGGGTAAGACAGTAGTTTTGGCAACAAAATTATTTTACTGTGCCAGGTCGTACACATACTTTTATTGTCACACAAGGTGGTCACCTGTGGATTCAAAGTGAGTAGCCTAACAATTCTTTACATGGCTCCACTTGCATTTGCAACCCAATTTAAAAAAAAATAAGAATTCAATAGTTCAACACATAGGGTGACAGTGAGCAAAAATAATTAACACATTTCAAATAAACAGGAAGTTGACAATAGTTTATAGGGTTATTGGTTAAAGATTCTGAGGTCATTTCAGCCCATTCTCTTATGCCAGATTACATTTGGAGCTGGCGAAATGTGGAAGCTATACCGTCCACTATGGGAAATGTGAGCGCCTATTACCATCTACTAAGCTTGCGGCTTGCTAGTGCGTTGTCGATGGGGATGGTGGATGGGTGTTTAAGCCACAGACTCCGGGTTCGAAGGTCTCGTATTCAATCCCAGTGCTAGACACTCATATTTTGTTTTAAGCCTTTCCCAAACATTAACCCTAACCATTCGGAATGAATGCCTAAACTTAAGGTTTAGTTTCCCTTTTGCGGAGTTTGACTGACATCTAAGATATGGCACCACATAATTAAAACATCAAGCCATGGCTTAATTCTATTACTGCAGTTACGCCACGAGTTCACGTTTTATTTGGAGATTGGATTGGGTAATTTCTGTCATTTAGCTATTAACATTGAAGCTGTGACACCTATTGTTATTCTTAGATGTATTTTTTCCTTGACATCGTCAAATAACTTAAGCATAGATCACTAACTTTTTTGATAATTTGACATACAGATACTAGAGGCTATGAGTAACTTGGCCAAAAATAATGGCACCGATTGGTCTATAGGTGGTGCTGCTATAAGCAGTCTCACTTAAATCTTCATATCCGCCGTCCTGTTTGACCTACAGACTTGAAACGTTGTAGGTAGATCTTTCCTTGTGCTGAACAAATTTGCCTTAAGGAGCCATAAGGTTCATCAGGATAGATTTTCCTCCATCTTGGACATTTTGGAAAACCTTTGAAAAACTTTGAAATAACACAAAATTCGGTATTTAGGCCTATGGTACATCTCCTAACTTAGTTTGTGATTTGTTAAAGATCAAAACGTTATTTATTTTTGTTTCAAGCTGGTTGAGTCTGTCAGCAGTTGCTGCCGATATGAAGAATTTGTGTCAAATGTAGAATGATGTATAGATCTGTAAATATTTTTTTTTATTAATCATTGTGTATATTTGATTTATTAACTTAATAATCAAGAGCCTTAATATCATTCCTTTTATTTATATGCATTGTTTAGATTTGAAGTTTTGACAGCTTTGTAAGCTTACAACTTCCTTATTTTTGAAAAATATTGTTTCAAAAATGTAAGTCTTAAAACATGGCTACAATATATTGGCACACAATCACATCCTTTACCTGCTGGCTGATTAAAGGAATAGGGGAAATGAAGGCTATATGCTAATGCTAGGAATTCAAGGATCATCCTGATTCAAGTTTGGTTAGAGGTTGATAAATAAGGAAATCAGATTTTACGAGTCCATTTAAATCCTTTGTAAATCCAGTTCACAATGGCCTATCAACTTTGCCAATGGCAATGATGAACCATGTTAAGTTTGGCAATGATATTTACATTTACATTTAAGTCATTTAGCAGACGCTCTTATCCAGAGCGACTTACAAATAAAAAGAAGGAAACTATTAACAATTCACTTTTTTGACTATGTAACATCGCGCTTAAAAGAATCAAAACAAATATTCTTCTCATGGACTAAATGTCAGATTCACTCCGAATGTGGTCTTTGAACTCACAATAGTCTCTAAAGAGTTTGAGTGTCACGTCCTAATCTTAGTTCCTTTTCTATGTCTCTATTTTAGTTTGGTCAGGGCGTGAGTTGGGGTGGGCATTCTATGTTTTGTTCTATGTGTTTTTATTCTCTGTTGTAGGTCTAGGTTTTCTGTTTCTATGGGTTTGGCCTGGTATGGTTCTCAATCAGAGGCAGCTATCTATTGTTGTCTCTGATTGAGAGCCATACTTAGGTTGCCTGTTTTCCCACTATGATTTGTGGATAGTTGTTTTCTGTCTTTGTATTAGTTACCAGACGGAACTGTTTCAGTTGTTCTTTGTTTGTTTATTTTGTATTTTAATGTTCAGTGCATTTTAATAAAATGACGAACACTTACGACGCTGCACATTGGTACGATCCTTCCTACTCCTACTCAGACGAAGAGGAGATCCGTTACAGAACTACCCACTACCAACGGACCAAGCAGCATGGTAACAAGGAGCAGAGGGTTCTAGACTCCTGGACTTGGGAGGAGATATTGGACGATAAGGGACCTTGGAGTCAGGCTGGGGAATATCGCCGCCCCATAGAAGAACTGGAGGCAGCGAAAGCTGAGCGGCAGCGATATGAGGTAAGGCAGCGCAACAGGCAGCGCAACAGGGGGGCACACAGGGAGATTGGCGGTGTCAGGCGATAGACCTGAGCGAACTCCCCATGCTTACCGAAAGCAGCGTTGTACTGGTCAGGCACCGTGTTATGCGGTGGAGCGCACGGTGTCGCAAGTACGCGCTCATAGCCTGGAGCGCTATAGGCCAGCCCCCCGCAAGTGGCATGCAAGAGTGGGCATCCAGCCAGGGCGCATTGTGCCGGCTCAGCGTGTTTGGTCTCCGGTACGCCGTTTCGGCCCACGGTATCTTACGCCTGCTCTGCGTGCTGTGTCTCCGTGGTGCTGGGAGGGTGCAGTGCGTCCTATGCCTGAGCTCCGCCCATGCCGGGTGAATGTGGGCGTTGAGCCTAAGGGAGAGGTGTGAGTGGTATGCACCAGAGCTCCAGTGCTCCCCCACAGCACGGTTCAACCTGTGCCTGCACTCTGGAGGGTCCGGGCTAAAGTGGTCATCCAGCCTGGAGGAGTGGTGCCAAGGCTGCGCACCAGGGCTCCAGTGCTCCCCCACAGCCCGGTCCATCCGGTGCCTCCTCCACGCACCAGGCCTACTGTAGGTCTCCCCAGCCTGGTGGGCCCTGTGGCAGTGCCACACACTAGGCTGTCTCTCCGTCTCCTCCCTCCAGGTTCTCTCTCCAGTCAGGAGCTGCCAGAGCCGCCCGTCTGTCCTGAGCTGCCAGAGTCGCCCTTCACTCCGGAGCTGCCAGAGTCGCCCTTCACTCCGGAGCTGCCAGAGTCGCCCTTCACTCCGGCGCTGCCAGAGTCTCCCGTCTATTTGGGGCTCGCTGCAAGGGGCCCAGTCCGGGGTCGGTGGCGAGGGTCGCCGCTCCAAAGGCGCCACCTAAGTGGGCCAAGACTATGGTGGAGTGGGGTCCACGTCCAAGGGCAAACAGGTCTGGAGTGAACCAAGGACTATATCTATTCCTAGTTCTATATTTTTTGAATGGGGCATGCTTATTTAAGATGGTGAGGAAGGCACTTTTAAAGAATAATCAGGCATCCTCTACTGACGGGATGAGATCAATGTCATTCCAGGATACCCCGGCCAGGTCGATTAGAAAGGCCTGCTCGCAGAAGTGTTTTAGGGAGCGTTTGACAGTGATGAGGGGTGGTCGTTTGGTCGCAGACCCATTACGGATGCAGGCAATGAGGCAGTGATCACTGAGATCTTGGTTGAAAACAGCAGAGGTGTATTTGGAGGGCGAGTTAGTTAGGATGATATCTATGAGGGTGCCCGTGTTTACGGATTTGGGGTTGTATCTGGTAGGTTCATTGATCATTTGTGTGAGATTGAGGGCATCAAGCTTAGATTGTAGGATAGCATAGATTCAAGGCATAGTGTACAGACAAAAGTAAGGTAGGATGTGAGTACATTGGAGGTAAACCTAGGCATTGAGTAATAATGAGAGAGATATAGTATCTGGAGACGTTTAAACCAGGTGATGTCATCACATATGTAGGAGGTGGAACAACATGGTTGGTTAAGGCATATTGAGCAGGGCTAGAGGCTCTACAGTGAAATATGACAGTAATCACTAACCAGGACAGTAATGGACGAGGCATATTGATATTAGAGACAGGCATGCGTAGCCAAGTGAACATATGGGTCCAGTGAGTGGTTGGGCTGGCTGGGGACACGGCGATTCAGATAGTTTGCAGGCCGGTGCTAACAAGCTTGTAGTTAGTAGGCCGGGGCAAGCAAGCTAGCAGTTAGCAGACCGGGGCTAGCAAGCTAGCAGTTAGGAGACCAGGGCTAGCAAGTAAGCAGAAGGGCCTTTGGGGGACGTCGCAATGGAGGTAAGTCTGTTTTTGCCTCTTCGTGCGGTGACGTCGATAGACCAGTTGTGGATTAGTAGGGTTCCAAGTAGCTCTAGGTAGCTAGCAGGCCGCGGTTAGCAGAATGGGTCTTCAGCGGACGTCGCGCCAGAGGGGCCTGTTGGAATCCTCGGGCAGATTATGTCGGTATTCCAGTCGTAGAGGATTGGCGGGATTCCGTGCCCCGTACCGGCAGTAGAAGGGGTCCGGATATTGTAGCCCAGGAGTGGGCTTCGGTGGTAGCCCAGGAGCCCTAGCCGAGCTAGCTTCAGGCTAATTGGTGCTTGCTCCAGGATGGAAACGCTAGCCAGGAGTAGTCACCCGGGATTGCGGTTAGCTAATTGCGACGATCCAGATGAAAATGTTCAGAGTCTGCGGTAGGAATCCGGGGATATGGAGAGAAGAAAATAGGTCCGTTATGCTCTGGTTTGAGTCACGTTGTACGAACTGGCGAGAGCTTTCCGAGCTAAAGGTTAGCTGATGACCGTTAGCAGTAGTTTCCTGACTGATAGCTGGTAGGTAGTTAGCTGGCTAGCTTCAGTTGAGGGATTCCAGATCCGAAGTAAATAGAAATACTTTAGGAAAAAAAAAACTGATCCACGCCACATTGGGTGAGGTGGGTTGCAGGAGACTATTTAGAAGTTGAGGTTTAGGAAAATATTTTTAAAAGATATGCGTAGAAAAATATATAAAAGATATATACAACGGACACGACAGGACAAAGACAAAGACGTATGACTGCTACGCCATCTTAGATTTCCAATATGATGTACATGTCTGTACCAGAATTACAATTATAGCTGATAAATTATTATTCATACATGCAGCATAACAGACACTTTCTTACCTGGTCCATTTGAATGACGCATGTTGTAAAATTGTCACATCCCCTAAGACCATCAAATAAAGCCATGGGCTTTTTCTCCACATATGCCCTGAGGAAATACAATAGATGAGTACTACCTAAATCATTTGCTGTTATGTGATTCCTTTTTCAATAGTCTGTACTGGGCAATAATACATTTTGTCACTTCTCTGAGTGGATATGTTACCTGTAATTGCTGAATCTCTTTGTCCTGGTCCCGTGCATTATTATCTCTCTAAACAGAGATAAACAATATTGAACATCTCATTCAACAATGGCTAAGGGAGCTTTGACAGAGACATCAAGGCTAAATTAACTCACCTGGTGTCTGCTCCTGTGGTCCTACGTGTCATTTGATCAGGTAGTCCTTTCAATCTGTGCAGCGCAGCCACATCAGACCTCAACTCATCCCAGTCTTTGTCCTCAAGTTCTATGGAAAGAAGTTAATATTGTTATTTTACACATTCTTTAAAAAATCTGGAATACAAAAACTACACTAAATGATACCCACTTTTAAACTTGATTGTGAAAACAGCACGTCTTACCAAACTCTTTTGTTAGTCCAAGGATACACAAAAGGAGCATGACCTTTGGTGCACTTTGAAATCCTTGTCCCGCCATTACAACTCCTGCCAAAACATTTGACAGTGAAACATACAGGTCAAATACACTCTTAGAAAAAAGGATTCTAAAAGGGTTCTTCCGCTGTCTCCATAGAACCCTTTTTGGTTCCAGGTAGAACCCTTTTGGGTTCCAGATAGAACCCTCAGTGAAAAGGGTTCTACATAGAACCCCAAAATGTTCTACCTGGAACCAAAACGCGCTCTTTAAAGGGTTCTCCTATGGGGACAGCCAAGAACCCTTTTAGGTTCTAGTTAGCACTTTTTTTTCTTCAAGAGTGTAGGCAGTGGGATCACAGTTTGTTAATCTGAAATAAATAATTTCCACTGTAGCCCACAGACATCCCTTAGAACTTTGGTTTCACTTTTGGTTTATGTGGGAAATCCCCCAAAACAGGAAATAACACATTGGCTCTGAAGTGTGAATAACATCTGAAACACAAGTCCAGTCCAGTCACATACACCACCTTTCTGTCTTTGTCTTCAGTTATGATTGCAAAGTCAAATGATAAAGTTCAACAAAACGTTTGGGTTACGGATGTAACCTTGTTTCTCTGAGTAGAGTGACGAGTTGCCAAACAACCTATGGGAACTCCTTCCCCTTCTTGCGACCTGATTGAGATGCTTAATATCAAAGATGTTTACAGTCATCAGAAGTTCCCATAGGTTGTTTGGCGACCGGTTACGAAATCGAAAGAGAACCCTTATTTTTGAATATGAAAAGAAAACAATTGAGTAATACTATCAATAATATCAATGTTATGTTTGTTCAGCTTTTACTCAAAAAAAGCTATGAAAGAAAAGGGAAAACTGCCTATGCAAATCAACAACAGCCTATGGACTGTATAAGAAAATACCATATACAGTTACATTTTCAGTAAACGATCAGTCAAGTAAACCAGTCACTATTATTATAATTTTATCTCATATGGTCACTAAATTGTTATTTAGGAATATGGTCGTACCATATTACTTAAATCCCGTTCTTACTGCACCCCTTTGATTTGAATGAAACCTTCCATACATGTTTGCCCATAGTAGTACTGGCCAGAAATATACTTTTTGGACCTGAATGCCAAAACATTCAGGTTATAGTGGTGTTCAAAGTTGAGCTATTTTTCAGTTTTGACTAGGTGATATACAGCTACAAGTTATGGACAGTTGTGGAAAAAGTACCCAATTGTCATACTTGAGTAAAAGTAAAGACACCTTAATGGAAAATTACTCAAGTAAAAGTAAAAGTCACCCAGTAAAATACTACTTGAGTAAAAGTCAACGTATTTGGTTTTAAATATACTTTAGTATCAAAAGTAAATGTAATTGCTAAAATATACTTTGTATCAAAAGTAAAAGTATAAATCATTTCAAATTCCTTATATTAAATGGCACGCCTTAGAGATCCTTTTTATGTCTCTATTTGGTTTGGTCAGGGTGTGATTTGGGGTGGGTATTCTATGTTCTATTATTTGTATTTCTATGTTTTGGCCCGGGTAGGGTTCTCAATCAGGGACAGCTGTCTATCGTTGTCTCTGATTGAGAACCATACTTAGGTAGCCCTTTTTCCCACCTGTCTTTGTGGGAAGTTGACTTTGTTTATGGCGCAAATCCTTTAGCGTCACGGTTTGTTTTTGGTAGTGTTTGTTTTGTCGGCGTATTCACTTAAATAAAGGAATATGTACGTTTACCACGCTGCGCTTTGGTCCACCTCCTTCAACAGCTGTGACATTAAGCAAACCAGAGGCACCGGTTTCTTAGTTATAAAATTTACGGATAGCCAGGGGCACAATCCAACACTCAGAGTCCACCAGATCAGAAGCAGTAGGGATGAACACGGATGTTCTCTTGATAAGTGCGTGATTTTGACAATTTTCCTGTCCTGCTAAGCATTCAAAATGTAACTAGTAAAAGGTGAAAATATTGTCACTTACCTTGATCCTGGCCTGGATTCGAAGATACATTAAGTTTGTCTGAAAGTAGTTTCTCTGAATAACCTCCCTTAAACCATGCACTTACTGGATATTAGGGGATACAGTCAAAACAGAAGTGAAAGTGGGAACCTGAAACAGAAGTGAAAGTGGGAACCTACTACAGACCATTTCATATCTACACAACATCTACACACCATAACCACTGTTCCCCTACCAGAAAAATGTGATACCCTAAAGTGTTGTGTATTAACGCACCCCAATTCAGAAGGAAACTGAAGCAAGGATGGCTTGACTGCGTTTTGCGAGTGTCGGCTTACTTGACCGCAATTAAATACCCAGTGACGTAGGCTTGTCAAGGTACAGTATATTAAACTTCTAATTTGCAAGACCCATAGACATACACTATGTACACAAAGGTATTTGAACACCCCTACAAATTAGTGGATTCGGCTATTTCAGCCACACACTTTGCTGACAGGTGTATAAAATCAAGCACACAGCCATGCAATCTCCATAGACATACAGCCATGCAATCTCCATAGACAAACATTGGCAGTAGAATGGCCTTACTGAAGAGCTCGGTGACTTTCAATGTGGCACCCTCATAGGATGCCACGTTTCCAACAAGTTAGTTTGTCAAATTTCTGCACTGCTAGAGCTGCCCCGGTCAACTGTAAATGATGTTATTGTGAAGTGGAAACGTTGAGGCGCAACAACAGCTCAGCCGCTAAGTGGTAGGCCACACAAGCTCACCGAACGGGACCACCTAGTGCTGAAGCACTTAGCTTGTAAAAATCATCTGTCCTCAGTTGCAACACTCGAGACCGAGTTTCAAACTGCCTCTGGAAGCAACGTCAGCACAGTAAGTGTTTGTCGGGAGGTCATTAAATGGGTTTCCAGCCGCACACAAGCCTAAGATCACCATGCACAATGCCAAGCGTCGGCTGGAGTTGTATAAAGCTCGCCGCCATTGAACTCTGGAGCAGTGAAAACGCGTTCACTGGAGCTTCACCATTTGGCACTCCGACAGACGAATCTGGGTTTGGCGGATGCAAGGAGAGCAATACCTGCCCCAATGCATAGTGCCAACTGTAGAGTTTGGTGGAGGAGGAATAATGGTCTGGAGCTGTTTTTCATGGTTCGGTCAAGGCCCCTAAGTTCCAGTGAATGGAAATCTTAATGCTACAGAATACAATGACGTTCTAGACAAGTCTGTGCTTCGAACTTTGTGGCTACAGTTTGGGGAAGACCCTTTCCTGTTTCTGCATGACAATGCCCCTGTGCACAAAGCGAGGTCCATACAGAAATGGTTTGTCGAGATCGGTGTGTAGAAAATTGAATGGCCTGCACAGAGCCCTGACCTCAACCCCAATCGAACACCTTTGGGATTAATTTGAACGCTGACTGAGCCAGGCCTAATCGCCCAACATCAGTGCCCGACCTCACTAATGCTCTTATAGCTGAATGGAAGCAAGTCCCCGCAGCAATGTTCCAATATTTAGTGGAAAGCCTTCCCAGCAGAGTGGAGTGGAAGCTGTTATAGCAGCAAAAAATTTTTTTACATTGAACCTTTATTTAACGAGGGAAGTCAGTCAAGAACAAATTCTTAGTTACAATGACAGCCTTCCTGGGAACAATGTGTAAACTGCTTTGTTCAGACCAACAGATTTTTACCTGGCGCAGCTCAGGGATTCAAGCCAGCAACCTTTCAGTTACTGGCCCAACACTCTAACCACTAGGCTAACTTGGCAGCTCTGGGTTTGATCCAGCAACACTTTTGGTTACTTGCCCAACGTGCTAACCACTAGGCTACCTGCCACCTCATCAAAGAGGCGACCAACTCTATATTAATGTTCAACGAGCAGGTATCCACATACTTTTGGTCATGTAGTGTATGTCTGGGGTGCAATGTCCCCTGGTGGTCATTAAGTAGTATGGTGAAGCTGGGATAGTAACTAACAACATTTTAGTCATTTAGCAGATGCTCTCGTCCAGAGCGATTTACAGTAGCGAGTGCATATATTAATGGCGTTGCAAGCACCACTAATTGGGGACACAAAAAAATCTGAATTCATCATGAGGGTCTGCATACCCACAACCATACACAATGTAAAATACCTGGTGATTTCAGTACCATAAAAAAGGTTTTTACTTTTAAATTACCGTTTATATTTGTAGTTTTTCCCTCGCTCTACTTTTTTCATTCAACTTTTTCACCCCGTACGCTTTATCTGGACGTGGTTCGTCAGGACCTCCACCAGCCGAAGCTAAGTAGTAACATTTTTATTTTATTTTTTTATTTTTCATTTTACCGTTATTTTACCAGGTAAGTTGACTGAGAACACGTTCTCATTTGCATCAACAACCTGGGGAATAGTTACAGGGGAGAGGAGGGGGATGAATGAGCCAATTGTAAACTGGGGATTATTAGGTGACCATGATGGTTTGAGGGCCAGATTGGGAATTTATCCAGGACACCGGGGTTAACACCCCTACTCTTACGATAAGTGCCATTAACATGACGCCTTGTAATTGCAGTCGCTGTACTCATAATATACAGGAGAACGATCGCCTTATGGCGAGGATAGCCGACCGAAACTTTCAACCGGTTCAAGACATTAAGCAACGGGTCGGAGTCCGAGGCCGAGAATTCTCTGGTCTCTACTCCTCCTGTTACGGGATCTGAGACGCCGAAGCCTCCAACCATTAGCTCTGACAAATTGAAAAACCTAGTCATTGGGGACTCCATTACCCACAGTATTAGACTTAAAATGAATCATCCAGCGATCATGCACTGTTTACCAGGGGGCAGGTCTACCGACGTTAAGGCTAATCTGAAGATGGTGCTGGCTAAAGCTAAAACTGGCGAGTGTAGAGAGTATAGAGATATTGTTATCCACGTCGGCACCAACGATGTTAGGATGAAACAGTCAGAGGTCACCAAGCGCAACATAGCTTCAGCGTGTAAATCAGCTAGAAAGATGTATCGGCATTGAGTAATTGTCTCTGGCCCCCTCCCAGTTAGGGGGACTGATGACCTCTACAGCAGTCTCACAACTCAATCGCTGGTTGAAAACTGTTTTCTGCCCCTCCCAAAAGATAGAATTTGTATATAATTGGCCCTCTTTCTGGGACTCACCCACAAACAGGACCAAGTCTGGCCTGTTGAGGACTGACAGACTCCATCCTAGCTGGAGGGGTGCTCTCATCTTATCTACGAACATAGACAGGGCTCTAACTCCCCTAGCTCCACATTGAGATAGGGTGCAGGCCAGGCAGCAGGCTGTTAGCCAGCCTGCCAGCTTAGTGGAGCCTGCCACTAGTACAGTCAGTGTAGTTAGCTCAGCTATCCCCATTGAGACTGTGTCTGTGCCTCGATCTAGGTTGGGCAAAACTAAACATGGCGGTGTTCGCCTTAACAATCTCACTGGAATAAACTTCAGTTAGTTAGTTGAACCAAAAAATCTGATCATATTACTCCAGTGCTAGCTTCTCTACACTGGCTTCCTGTTAAGGCTAGAGCTGATTTCAAGGTTTTACTGTTAACTTACAAAGCATTACATGGGCTTGCTCCTACCTATCTTTCCAATTTGGTCCTGCCGTACATATCTACACGTACGCTACGGTCACAAGACGCAGGCCTCCTTATTGTCCCTAGAATTTCTAAGCAAACAGCTGGAGGCAGAGCTTTCTACTATAGAGCTCAATTTTTATGGAATGGTCTGCCTATCCATGTGAGAGACGCAGACTCGGTCTCAACCTTTGTCTTCAGTGATGACTCATCTCTTCAGTAGGTCCTATGATTGAGTGTAGTCTGGCCCAGGAGTGTGAAGGTGAATGGAAAGGCACTGGAGCAACGAATTGCCCTTGCTGTCTCTGCCTGGCCAGTTCCCCTCTCTATCACTGGCTTACTGGTGCTCTTCCATTCTGTCCCTAGGAGGGGTGCGTCACTTGAATGGGTTGTCCGGGTTGGCGCCCCCCCTGGGTTGTGCCGTGGAGGAGATCTTCGTGGGCTATACTCAGCCTTGTCTCAGGGAGGTAATATGGTGGTTGAAGATATCCCTCTAGTGGTGTGGGGGCTGTGCTTTGGCAAAGTGGGTGGGGTTATATCCTGCCTGTTTGGCCCTGCCAGGGGGTATTGTCGGACGGGGCCACAGTGTCTCTCGACCCCTCCTGTCTCAGCTTCCAGTACTTATGCTGCAATAGTTTGTGTCGGGGGGCTAGGGTCAGTCTGTTATATCTGGAGAATTTCTTCTGTCTTATCCGGTGGCCTGTGTCAGCATTTACCTAGGGGTCATGATAGGGGCTGTACAAATGTTTGGTGTATTAGAATAATTGATTATGCTTATGTTATATTAATAGAAGGGGAGGGGTTATAAGACCCTCCCTCCTTACATTTATAGGGTCATAGACTACAGATTAACAATACAAATTCATTGTAGAGGTTTAGTATTCCACAATTGTTTTTAGTTCTCTCTATTTCATTATGAAGAGGCCCCTCTGAGTAATGTGTGACTGTGACGAAGGAGCTCTGCAGGGGAGTAGAGGAGATAAGGATAGTCAAACATTCCACAAGAAATCAGCTTTGGGGAGTGGACGTTTACTGCTAAGTTTAAGATAACACTAAAAGCCATTGTTTATATAGGGTTTTGGTCTCAGGAGTAAAAAGTTAATGACTAGTTAGTGACATCACTAAGGCGGGACTTCGGTTTAATAAAACAACTTGAGACCTTTTGTTTGATGCAGAACATACATGCGTGCTATGTTCCTGCTTGTCAACTTCTGTCTGCAATTGCATTAATAAAGGTTTTTGAATGATTTAATTAAAGATATTGTCATAATGCTAATTTCACCAATGAACCAATGATTGACAAAAAAGGACGTAAGGTAAGTACACCCTAACACCTGTGTGAATTTAAGTATGCTCTCTCTAATTCTCTCTTTCTCTCTTTCATAGGACCTGAGCCCTAGGACCATGCCTCAGGACTACCTGGCCTGATGACTCCTTGCTGTCCCCAGTCCACCTGGTCGTGCTGCTGCTCCAGTTTCAACTCTTCTGCCTGCGGCTATGGAACCCTGACCAGTTCACCGGACGTGCTACCTGTCCCAGACCTGCTGTTTTCAACTCTCTAGAGACAGCAGGAGCGGAAGAGATACTCTGAATGATCAGCTATGAAAAGCCAACTGTCATTTACTCCTGAGGTGCTGACCAGTTGCACCCTCTACAACCACTGTAATTATTATTATTTGACCCTGCTGGTCATCTATGAACATTTGAACATCTTGGCCATGTTCTGTTATAATCTCTACCCTCCACAGCCAGAAGAGAACTTGCCACCCCTCATAGCCTGGTTCCTCTCTAGGTTTCTTCCTAGGGAGTTTTTGCCTAGCCACCGTGCTTCTACACCTGCATTGCTTGCTGTTTGGGGTTTTAGGCTGGGTTTCTGTACAGCACTTTGTGACATCAGCTGATCCAAGAAGGACTTTATAAATACATTTGATTGATTGATTGTTCAGGGGCAGAACAACAGATGTTTACCTTGTCAGCTAGGGGATTCGATCTAGCAACCTTTCAGTTACTGGCCCAAGGCTCTAACCACTCGGCTACCTGCCACCCTAGCAAGAAAGCATCCCAGTAATTGTTCTGAAACATTGTCTTTTCCAATGAGCACTGCAGAACAGAGCTGACCATTGACACCAAAGACAGATACCAAAGATACATATTGATCTAAAACCAATCCTTATCTTTACATACTGTATACACAGAAACACTTTATGCCTCTAAATGGAATAAACATGGACATTCTCATATTACAGCTAAACAGCTAAAAACATCTATGTTTACTTATGTTTTCATTTTACACAGGATGTTGACTGTACATGCATTTCACAACACAATAGCTGTGTCCCCTCAGTCTAAAATGGATTCATGTTCTTGTCAGTCTCTTGACTTGAAAGGTGAAACTATGGTACTTGGTGAATACCTATCCAATCCTTTCATTTACTAGTAGTCATGAAGGAGAGGAGAGAAGGAAAGGAAGCCATTATGAGGATTGGAACACAGCCATTCAGGAACCACAGGTGAAATCAACACAGTGGGTGTGTCTAACAGGCCATGAGGACCCAAGTGTCTAGGACTCTATTCATTCAAGCCAATCGTGCCCTCTTCAAGACTTTTTTGCTGTGTTTGGACCATTATAGTTTGTTGGTGATGTGGACAGCAAGGAACTTGAAGCTCTCAACCTACTCGGTCCTCCTTTTCTTGTAGTCCACGATCATCTCCTTTGTCTTGCTCATGTTGAGGAAGAGATTGTTGTCCTGGCACCACACTGTCGGTATCAGACCTGCCACCGTTGTGTCATCAGCAAACTTAATGATGGTGTTGGAGTCATGCGTGGCCACGCAGTCGTGGGTAAACAGGGAGTACAGGAGGGGACTAAGCACGCACCCCTGAGAGACCCAGTGTTGAAGATCATTGTGGCAGATGTGTTGTTGCCTACCCATACCACCTTGGGGCGGCCCGTCAGGAAGTCCAGCATTCAGTTGCAGAGGGAGGTGTTGTCCCAGGGTCCTTAGCTTAGTGATGAGCTTTTTGGGCACTATGGTGTTGAATGCTGAGCTGTAGTCAATCAACAGCATTCTCACATAGTTGTTGCTTTTGTCCAGGTGTGAAAGGGCAGTGTGGCTTGCGATTGAGATTGCGTCATCTGTGGATCTGTTGGGGCGGTATGTGAATTGGAGTGGGTCTAGGGTTTCTGGGATGATGGTGTTGATGTGAGCCATGACCAGCCTTTCAAAGCACTGCAGGGCTACAGACGTGAGTGTTACGGGGCGGTAGTAATTTAGGCTGGTTACTTCGCTTTCTTGGGCACAGTGACTATGGTGGTCTGCTTGAAACATGTAGGTATTACTCACTCGGTCAGGGAAAGGTTGAAAATGTCAGTGAAGACACTTGCCAGTTGGTCAGCGTATACATTGAGTACATGTCCTGAAAATCCGTCTGGCCCCACGGCCTGTTTAAAGAATGTTGACCTGTTTAAAGGTCTTCCTCACATTGGCTACGGAGAGCGTGATCACACAGTCGGCCGGAACAACTGGTGCTCTCGTGCATGCTTCAGTGTTGCTTGCCTCGAAGCGAGCATAAAAGGCATTTAGCCCGTCTGGTAGGCTTGCGTCACTGGGCAGCTTGTGGCTGGGTTTCCCTTTAAAGTCCGTAATAGTCTGCAAGCACTGCCACATCCAACGAGCGTCAGAGCCAGTGCAGTAGGATGTAGGTAGTTATATGATCACACTGGAAATAGATACATTTACATTTTACATTTAAGTAATTTAGCAGACGCTCTTATCCAGAGCGACTTACAAATTGGTGCATTCACCTTATGATAAACAGTGGAACAACCACTTTACAATAGTGCATCTAACTCTTTTAAGGGGGGGGGTAGAAGAATTACTTTATCCTATCCTAGGTATTCCT
The DNA here is from genome assembly GCF_029448725.1 of Salvelinus fontinalis. NCBI lineage: Eukaryota > Metazoa > Chordata > Actinopteri > Salmoniformes > Salmonidae > Salvelinus > Salvelinus fontinalis. The sequence continues at coordinate 24,060,789 of NC_074693.1, read as the reverse complement.
TAAACAGGTGGGGTTTCAGGTGTCTCCGGAAGGTGGTGATTGACTCCGCTGACCTGGCGTCGTGAGGGAGTTTGTTCCACCATTGGGGTGCCAGAGCAGCGAACAGTTTTGACTGGGCTGAGCGGGAACTGTACTTCCTCAGAGGTAGGGAGGCGAGCAGGCCAGAGGTGGATGAACGCAGTGCCCTTGTTTGGGTGTAGGGCCTGATCAGAGCCTGAAGGTACGGAGGTGCCGTTCCCCTCACAGCTCCGTAGGCAAGCACCATGGTCTTGTAGCGGATGCGAGCTTCAACTGGAAGCCAGTGGAGAGAGCGGAGGAGCGGGGTGACGTGAGAGAACTTGGGAAAGTTGAACACCAGACGGGCTGCGGCGTTCTGGATGAGTTGTAGGGGTTTAATGGCACAGGCAGGGAGCCCAGCCAACAGCGAGTTGCAGTAATCCAGACGGGAGATGACAAGTGCCTGGATTAGGACCTGCGCCGCTTCCTGCGTGAGGCAGGGTCGTACTCTGCGAATGTTGTAGAGCATGAACCTACAGGAACGGGTCACCGCCTTGATGTTAGTTGAGAACGACAGGGTGTTGTCCAGGATCACGCCAAGGTTCTTAGCACTCTGGGAGGAGGACACAATGGAGTTGTCAACCGTGATGGCGAGATCATGGAACGGGCAGTCCTTCCCCGGGAGGAAGAGCAGCTCCGTCTTGCCGAGGTTCAGCTTGAGGTGGTGATCCGTCATCCACACTGATATGTCTGCCAGACATGCAGAGATGCGATTCACCACCTGGTTATCAGAGGGGGGAAAGGAGAAGATTAATTGTGTGTCGTCTGCATAGCAATGATAGGAGAGACCATGTGAGGATATGACAGAGCCAAGTGACTTGGTGTATAGCGAGAATAGGAGAGGGCCTAGAACCGAGCCCTGGGGGACACCAGTGGTGAGAGCACGTGGTGCGGAGACAGATTCTCGCCACGCCACCTGATAGGAGCGACCTGTCAGGTAGGACGCAATCCAAGCGTGGGCCGCGCCGGAGATGCCCAGCTCGGAGAGGGTGGAGAGGAGGATCTGATGGTTCACAGTATCAAAGGCAGCCGATAGGTCTAGAAGGATGAGAGCAGAGGAGAGAGAGTTAGCTTTAGCAGTGCGGAGCGCCTCCGTGACACAGAGAAGAGCAGTCTCAGTTGAATGACTAGTCTTGAAACCTGACTGATTTGGATCAAGAAGGTCATTCTGAGAGAGATAGCAGGAGAGCTGCCCAAGGACGGCACGTTCAAGAGTTTTGGAGAGAAAAGAAAGAAGGGATACTGGTCTGTAGTTGTTGACATCGGAGGGATCGAGTGTAGGTTTTTTCAGAAGGGGTGCAACTCTCGCTCTCTTGAAGACGGAAGGGACGTAGCCAGCGGTCAAGGATGAGTTGATGAGCGAGGTGAGGTAAGGGAGAAGGTCTCCGGAAATGGTCTGGAGAAGAGAGGAGGGGATAGGGTCAAGCGGGCAGGTTGTTGGGCGGCCGGCCGTCACAAGACACGAGATTTCATCTGGAGAGAGAGGGGAGAAAGAGGTCAAAGCACAGGGTAGGGCAGTGTGAGCAGAACCAGCGGTGTCGTTTGACTTAGCAAACGAGGATCGGATGTCGTCGACCTTCTTTTCAAAATGGTTGACGAAGTCATCAGCAGAGAGGGAGGAGGGGGGAGGAGGGGGAGGAGGATTCAGGAGGGAGGAGAAGGTGGCAAAGAGCTTCCTAGGGTTAGAGGCAGATGCTTGGAATTTAGAGTGGTAGAAATTGGCTTTAGCAGCAGAGACAGAAGAGGAGAATGTAGAGAGGAGGGAGTGAAAGGATGCCAGGTCCGCAGGGAGGCGAGTTTTCCTCCATTTCCGCTCGGCTGCCCGGAGCCCTGTTCTGTGAGCTCGCAATGAGTCGTCGAGCCACGGAGCAGGAGGGGAGGACCGAGCCGGCCTGGAGGATAGGGGACATAGAAAGTCAAAGGATGCAGAAAGGGAGGAGAGGAGGGTTGAGGAGGCAGAATCAGGAGATAGGTTGGAGAAGGTTTGAGCAGAGGGAAGAGATGATAGGATGGAAGAGGAGAGAGTAGCGGGGGAGAGAGAGCGAAGGTTGGGACGGCGCGATACCATCCGAGTAGGGGCAGTGTGGGAAGTGTTGGATGAGAGCGAGAGGGAAAAGGATACAAGGTAGTGGTCGGAGACTTGGAGGGGAGTTGCAATGAGATTAGTGGAAGAACAGCATCTAGTAAAGATGAGGTCAAGCGTATTGCCTGCCTTGTGAGTAGGGGGGGAAGGTGAGAGGGTGAGGTCAAAAGAGGAGAGGAGTGGAAAGAAGGAGGCAGAGAGGAATGAGTCAAAGGTAGACGTGGGGAGGTTAAAGTCACCCAGAACTGTGAGAGGTGAGCCATCCTTAGGAAAGGAACTTATCAGGGCGTCAAGCTCATTGATGAACTCTCCAAGGGAACCTGGAGGGCGATAAATGATAAGGATGTTAAGCTTGAAAGAGCTGGTAACTGTGACAGCATGGAATTCAAAGGAGGCGATAGACATATGGGTCAGGGGAGAAAGAGAGAATGTCCACTTGGGAGAGATGAGGATCCCAGTGCCACCACCCCGCTGACCAGAAGCTCTCGGGGTGTGCGAGAACACGTGGGCAGACGAGGAGAGAGCAGTAGGAGTAGCAGTGTTATCAGTGGTAATCCATGTTTCCGTCAGTGCCAAGAAGTCGAGGGACTGGAGGGAAGCATAGGCTGAGATGAACTCTGCCTTGTTGGCCGCAGATCGGCAGTTCCAGAGGCTGCCTGAGACCTGGAACTCCACGTGGGTCGTGCCCGCTGGGACCACCAGGTTAGAGTAGCAGCGGCCACGCGGTGTGAAGCGTTTGTATGGTCTGTGCAGAGAGGAGAGAACAGGGATAGACAGACACATAGTTGACAGGCTACAGAAGAGGCTACGCTAATGCAAAGGAGATTGGAATGACAAGTGGACTACACGTCTCGAATGTTCAGAAAGTTAAGTTTACGTTGCAAAAAATCTTATTGACTAAAATGATATAGTACTGCTGGCTGGTGAAATAGGCCAGCTAGCAGTGGCTGCGTTGTTGACTTTGTTTGAAAGTGTAGCTGGCTAGGTAACCTCTAACTGGCTAGGTAACCTCGACAATTACTCTAGACTACACAATTATCTTGGATACAAAGACGGCTATGTAGCCAGCTAAGATCAAACAAATCAAACTGTTGTACTGTAATGAAATGAAATGTAATACTACCTGTGGAGCAAAGCGGAATGCAACTACTCGCTCCAACCCGGAAGTGCGTATCGTAGAGGGAGAGGCAATAGAAGTGTTGTTTCTTGTATTATTGTCTTTTGTGTCTTTAGAGGACTGCTTCACCTTAATGTCCCCTTTCCCCCCTTTCCCTTTTCAATAGATAATGTGTTGTATCACTTGTGAGGCACAGCTAAGTGAGCATAATAATATGTTTTTATATTTTTTTTACTGGACTGATGGCCTGCATCTGATGGTCAGTCTGAGGGGGGACAGCGGTGAGGCTGCCTCTCACCCGACTCACCGTCCCTCTTCCCTCCACTGAGAAAAGGGGACACAGTCTTCCAGTTGATGGCGCAACTCAAGTTGCACTGCATTATTTCTGTTTCATGCACCAATTCATATTTTTACTCCTATGACCAGAGAAAGTGAAATATTCCTTGATATTAAAAAAGACAAGCCACTAATACTTTGCTATACTCATTCATTGCAGCTGCCGTGCTGGTTCCAGCGTGTGGAAGCAGGGAGAACGCGAATGTTATGGCTTATAAAGGTGTTGACAGTGCTGAATAACAACTTAAACATGAACTTACACATTAAAACAGCAGCTCTTTGCTGTATCTGTTGAGTCTCTCGTCATGGTTTTAAACGTTTTTAAATCTTACAGTATCAACTTACCTGTGCGTTCAAGGCTTTTTACAGTTTATTGCTCGAGGAAACTGTTCAGACACTGCGATCTAAGCTATCTGATTGGCCAGCGCTAGGCCTTTAGGTGCAATTGATTTGTTCTCTGGGCCTGCCGGGTAGGTGGAGTTCTTCCTTCAGACACATGAAATGGTTCAAAATGGGAACACTTTTCCTTTCCAGTGCTAGGGCTGCTTAATCAAAGGCACCTACTGCCAACAGCGCGAAATTGATTAAAAAAAATAGGAATGCAAGGCTTTAGTGTTGTTTTTTTTACAGAAATGTTTGGTGATCGACTAGGAATGCCTTGGAGATTGAACAGCGATCAGCTGTTTGGTGACCACTGGTGTAATTGAATAATTGTCAACCTAAAATATTGTTGTATAATTATAAGTACAGTTTATACGGGTTATATTTACATTTTCTGTATAGATAGCTTTTAAAATATACAGTTGAAGTCGGAAGTTTACATACACTTAGGTTGGAGTCATTAAAACTCATTTTTCAACCACTCCACAAATGTCTTGTTAACAAACTATAGTTTTGGCAAGTCGGTTAGGACATCTACTTTGTGCATGACACAAGTAATTTTTCAAACAATTGTTTACAGACAGATCATTTGACTTATAATTCACTGTATCACAATTACAGTGGGTCAGAAGTTTACATACACTAAGTTGAATGTGCCTTTAAACAGCTTGGAAAATTCCAGAAAATGATGTCATGGCTTTAGAAATTGTAGACCTCCACAAGTCTGGTTCATCCTTGAGACCAATTTCCAAATGCCTGAAAGTACCACGTTCATCTGTGCAAACAATAGTACGCAAGTATAAACACCATGGGACCACGCAGCCATCATACCGCTCAGGAAGGAGAGGCGTTCTGTCTCCTAGAGATGAACGTACTTTGGTGTGAAAAGTGCAAATCAATCCCAGAACAGCAGCAAAGGACCTTGTGAAGATGCTGGAGGAAACAGGTACAAATGATCTAAATCCACAGTAAAACGAGTCCTAAATCGACATAACCTGAAAGGCCGCTCAGCAAGGAAGAAGCCACTGCTCCAAAACCGCCATAAAAAAGCCAGACTACGGTTCGCAACTGCACATGGGGACAAGGATCCTACTTTTTTGAGAAATGTCCTCTGGTCTGAAGAAACAAAAATAGGACTATTTTGCCATAATGACCATTGTTATGTTTGGAGGAAAAAGGGGGAGGCTTGCAAGCCGAAGAACACCATCCCAACCGTGAAGCACGGGGGTGGCAGCATCATGTTGTGGGGGTGCTTTGCTGTAAGAGGGACTGATGCACTTCTCAAAATAGATGGCATCATGAGGGAGGAAAATGATGTGTCTATATTGAAGCAACATCTCAAGACATCAGTCAGGAAGTTAAAGCTTGGTCGCAAATGGGTCTTCCAAATGGACAATGACCCCAAGCATACTTCCAAAGTTGTGGCAAAATGGCTTAAGGACAACAAAGTCAAGGTATTGGAGTGGCCATCGCAAAGCCCTGACCTCAATCATATAGAACATTTGTGGGCAGAACTGAAAAAGTGTGTGCGAGCAAGGAGGCCTACAAACCTGACTCAGTTACACCAGCTCTGTCAGGAGGAATGGGCCAAAATTCACCCAACTTTTTTGGGAAGCTTGTGGAAGGCTACCCGAAACGTTTGACCCAAGTTAAACAATTTAAAGGCAATGCTACCAAATACTAATTGAGTGTATGTAAACTTCTGACCCACTGGGAATGTGATGAAAGAAATAAAAGCTGAAATAAATCATTCTCTCTGCTATTATTCTGACATTTCACATTCTTAAAATAAAGTGGTGATCCTAACTGACCTAAGACAGGGAATTTGTACTCGGGTTAAATGTCAGGAATTGTAAAAAGCTGAGTTTAAATGAATTTGGCTAAGGTGTATGTAAACTTCTGACTTCAACGGTATGTAAACAAACCATAAATATCAACATTTTGGTTAAAAAGAAAAAGAGAAAAAGAAAAAGAGTTTTCTTAAAAAGCTGTGAGTGCTATTATATATGATACAATATCAGTACCTACATTTACAACTTGTCTAACTCCTATCGCAACTGATTTCAGCCAGTGTATGGCTGTGGATTGACTGTAATGGTGTTCCTCCTCCTCTTTAACCGAAGAGGAGGAGTAGTGATTGAACCAAGCCGCAGCGTTGTGAAATGACATATTTTAATTAAACAAGACGGAAAAAACACGAAACGAAAACACTTGAATAATTAACAAAATAACGAAACGAAAACGTAGACAGACCTGAACTATACGAACTTACATATAACACGAAGAACGCACGAACAGGGAAAATAGACTACACAAAAAGAACGATGTACAAAAAACCGAACAGTCCCGTATGGTGCGACAAACACTGACATAGGAGACAACCACCCACAACGAACACTGTGAAACAACCTACCTAAATATGACTCTCAATTAGAGGAAACGCCAAACACCTGCCTCTAATTGAGAGCCATACCAGGCAACCCTTAAACCAATATAGAAACAGAAAACATAGAATGCCCACCCAAACTCACGTCCTGACCAACTAACACATAAAACAAACTAACAGAAATAGGTCAGGAACGTGACATTGACAGCATTGTTTGAATGGAATGTTGGCATATTGGCAGTTAATAAAAAATAAAAATTAATTATAATTAATCTAAAACTGTCTAGCTATCTCGCTAACAAAACACAAAGTGCAGATAAATTATTTGAATTCATTATTTTACACAAGCTTATCACAGCACTGGCAAACCATGTTTGACCAACTCCCTGACCAAAATGGCTGACATTTATCCCATCGTGAGAAGTTCATTCTAGTTTTCTAATTCTATGGTTGTTACAATATTTTAAAGCTTGATACATTGAAACAGAAGTCATAATGAGTGAATGCGGTGTGTGTCCACAAGGACAATGTAACTCCTGTCTGTTTTCATGATTGGTCATTGCAATCTACTTGTTTTTTAATTTTTTTATTGTTATTATTACCCCTGAATTACCTTTATGTAATAGTCTATACTGTAGGCCTTATATGCCTATTTAGCATTAGCATACTTTTGCTCTAATAGGCTACTAAATAAGCACAAAAAGAAACAGCTGAAAAAGTTAACTCCATAACCACAGGCCAAGCTGCCCATATGCTTCCTAAATAATTAATGATATTAATTGGACTGACTTGAAAAGTTACCTTGGCGACAACTGGATGCCTAGTATGATTAGGTTCTACTTTCTAAAGGCTCTGTGTGAGTCACATCTTTTTACAAACCCCTAATGCTAGGCTTTCCAATACTGTCATCTGCTGTTCAGTTCAACACATGCCACATCCATGCTGAAAGGAAACTGGTAAGTTCAAGCACAGATGTATAATAGGGTAGAAATAAGTCAAAAAAAGATTGAGCTTTGCATTTTATTAACATTTCGTTGATTTAAACATGATATTTGTCCATTTTAATATTTCCAGACAGAGTAGCTATTTTTGTATAATATAAGGATATAATAACAAGAAGTGATTATTTATGAACAGTGATTAGTTCTGATACTGTAGTTAGGTATTCATATCTGTATTTAGTAAGAGATTAACATAAAAACCAGTGGTCAGGTTACATTTGCTTGATATTACGTGGAGGGGGTTGGTTAGTACTTTATGCCATGTGGTTATATCTTTTGCTCCCCCTGTTTTTGTTCTCCAAACTTATTATGAGTGCGTCGTTCACTCACTTGTCTCCTCTACATCCTCTGAGGTCCTGTCCTGAGTTACTGAATGTCTATCGTTCTCATTCAGTTTCCTTCTCTTCCTCTTCTTCCTCTACTTTAGGTTGAGAAGTTAAGCCCTGGAGAGGTGCGTCCTCTTCTCGCACTTCTATTGTGTCTTTACCCATTTCAGTAGCTCTATCACTGCTGTCTTTCCCTCTTTGTCCCCTCTTCCTCTTTCTATGGACCAAAGCTATTACCAAAATAATACCAGGTAAAATGGCAAGTAGAAGGATTAATGTAACAGTTGCCATGACTCTTTGCATGTTATATCTCAACTCACACTCCTGCATGAGTTTATCTACAGATATTTCACCCTCATTGAGGACCAGCATAAGATGGCCACACTCATGACTGAAGTTGACCCAGTTTCGCAGCTCTATGTCAACAGTAGTGTCGCCTAGTCCATAAAATGTCAGAAACACTCCGTCAAGTAAATAGGAACAGTCAACCGACTTCTTAGACAGAGAGTGCAGGTACACAATGTCCGTGGCATTATCTGTGGCACAGTTGTCTATGATCACTGAGCCATGATGGGAAACCATCATGTAAATGTCACTTCCTTCTCCTCCAATCAAGTAATCTCCTCCCACAAGGGACACTAGAATGTCGTTGCCATCAGAGCCTTTGAGTAGCGCAGGTTCGTAGCCAGACACCAAGATATCTGAGTAGATAGTGCCAATCACATTCTCAACATCCTTCAACACATCTCCCTCAGCATCTGCCTGACGACATTCTCCGCTCAGCAGGTTGACGTAAACGCCCTCACCCCTCTCATGATCCCCCTGGTACAGCACAGTGTCTCTCCCTGGGCCCCCGTCCACTAGATCAGCCCCTGGTCCGGGAACGAAGGTGTCAGAGCCTGAGCCACCCATCATGGTGTCACTCCCTTCCTCTCCATAAAGAGTGTCATCTCCTATGTTCCCAATCAGGATGTCATTGCCCTGACCCCCCAGCAAGGTGTCATGGCCGGCCCCTCCATCCAGTGCATCATCCTTGATGCCACCGAAGAGTACGTTCTCCTGCTCATTACCTGTAATGTAATTGGAGTCATGGGGACAGCCCTGCACAGTGTGAACCAATGATACATTTGATTGAGAACTCAGATCTATTTGGCAGTCTCCCAGTTTTCCTTTCATTGTCACTTTGTAAGCTTCAATCCAAGGCTTTTGAAAGCTACGCGTTTTGTTTCCAACTGGAGATCTTACCCAAAAATGCACTCCATCAGAGCTCTGGAAGCTAAGGTGTTGGTGTTGTTGCCCAGAATTATAGTTGAGCACTCTGACCTGAATTTTATGCCCCTGTGTACCTGTGCTCACAAGTACATCATGCTTGTCAGACTGAACTGTGAGTTGACCACCACCAAGGAAATCCATCTCAAACAACACAGTGTCCATTCTTTCATCCTCTGCAAAGTTTTCAATCATGATGTTGGTTCCATATCCAGTGTTCACTACGTAGGTATCCTCCCCATCTCCTCCCACCATGCTACCACCTCCAGTAAAAGGATCCAGCATGTTATTTTTGGCATTTCCTTCCATGCTGTCAAAACCAGATGAGCCATACATTTCCACCACTGAGGCAAAGTCGGTGTTATTCATCTTCATGATTTCTCCAATCACCCTATTTCGGAAATCCACAGACTGAGGCAGCTTTAAGGAGCCATCGCAACTGCTGGCATTGGACTCCAGTTTAAATGTTATTCCATCAGCTGATTGGATGTGGAGGTGTTGAGAGTTCCTTGAGTGAAACCAGCCCTTCAATAGGACTTCCTGTGAGCCATTTATGGAGAGATAAATGTCTGGTCCATTACATTTACAATTGATTAAATCATATTTTTCTCTCAGGAAAAGTACATCAGTAGCCAGATCGGGTGAGTGGTTCTCAATGGTTTTCAAGCCTTGACCTGGAGTTACAACATACCAGTCCTCCCCTTCTCGCCCCTGAAGAAAGTCTGTTCCTCGCCCTGGTACAATTGTGTTGCGTTGTACGTTCCCTTTGATGATGTCATTGAAGGCTGAGCCTCGCACCTCTGTTACACTTTGGAAAGCCTCATCCTCCTGCAGATCCACATGTAGAGCAGCTGTGGACTTTCTGTAATCTAGATTCTGACTTATGAGGCATTTGCTCTTAAATGAGTCAATCTGCTCACAGGCAGCCTTGTTCTCAGAGATGCTGAAGGTGACCAGATCCTTTGTGATAACAAGCAAGTGCCTGTCTGCTTCTGAACGGAACCAGTTCATTAAGGTCACATCAGAGCTTTGATCAGCAAAAGGCATCAGTTTGAGATGGTTTCCATCCACTTTAGCTTTGAATTCATGAAGGTTTGCCTCTATCACCAGTAGGTCTGTTTCATTGTCACTGGAGTGATTTTCGATGAATATCTTTGACAGTTTTTTCTCATAAACCATATATATGTCCTCTCCTTCTCCTCCCCTCAGGTGGTCCTGACCCCCTCCACCATCAATCAGATTCTTCTGTCTATTTCCTATTAGTATGTCATTGTAAGGAGACCCCATGATATTAGTAACGCTAAGGAGAAGTGGTTCGGAAGCGTTCGCTGTCTGGCCGTGAGTTTTAGACATTCTATTGATACCCCTGGCAATCAGTTGGACAGAGGAAATCACTGTGGTGGAGATGTCGAACAGGACTCCGTCCTCTGACATCATGTTCATGTGGCGATATTCGTCCCCCAAAAACCAGTTCATAATCCTAATGTTATGGTTACCAAGATATCTTAAAACAATATCATTTCCTGACTTACTGACAGAAATCTGACAGTAGTTAACGCCGAGGAGTAGGACATCTGTTGATTTGAAAGGATCATAGTTATTAATAATCGTGTTTCCTCCATAGACAGGAATGATGAAAGTGTCTTTGCCACCACAACCCTCCACATAGCTTTTTTGAGGTCCCAAATAGAACACGTCATCACCATTTTTTCCATAAAGCTTGTAGTAATAGCTCAACATGACTTCAATGCCATGGTCGTCATCTGCCTTCTGAACGGCAAAAAAATTATTTGCTTCATTGTTTCCCCAATATGTTCCAAATCTTGTGTCTGACAAAGCCTCATAACCAGAAACGACAGACATAGAGCCAACTTTTATGAATAGGAGTATTTTTATATCTATGTTTTTGTAAGTTAATCTATGTGATTCTCCAATGCCTAGAACAATGTCTTTAGTTCCATGTGTGTCAATAGTCCAACACCTTTTCCCCAAGTTTTCGTCACTGGATACAAAATAATCCATGCAGAAGTCAGATGGTCCCTGGTCTGAGAGACAAAAAGTGATACTCCCTCCATTCCAAGAATCCTCACCAGCTGTGAAATCAATGGCCTTTCTCCCATCCTGTACCTCTGTAAAAGTATAGTACTTTTGGTGGTCTGAAATTTGTTGAACAAGCCTTCGTCCCTCCTCAATCTCACGATAAGGAATGGTATAAAAAAAGCTTGCCACATCAAGGATAAAGTTTAAAAGTCCTTTCCCAAAGCCAACAAAGAATGCTCTTATTTTTGCCAAAACTCCAGTCATTGGTGGTAAATTAATGAGTTCAGTCTGAATATCAAGATATACATCATCAAAGATCATTCGTATGGTATTTAGTGCCAGGTTGATTTGCACAATAAATGGCGCCAGTTCTGGTTGAACGATTTCAAGAAAATCCAAAGCAACTATTGCAGCATCGGAGATCGCATCAATATACCCCAATACATCTTTCCTCTTAAAGTCTTCCTTAATATTGTAAATTCCAAAACCAATCCCTATGACTGGCATAACTACCAGGGCACGTTTCACCACAGGGCTTTTGATTAATGTTACCATGGCTCTCATTGCCTTGCGCTCTAAAACCTGAGGAACTTGTTTTCCAACTGCAGCCAAGGTCATTCCTGTGACTCCATGTACAGTCTGTAACGTGGCTATTGTACCATGTTCAATGTCTCCCTCTTCAAAAGCACAAACAGCTCCTTGCATCCCCAACATGAGTCCCACTGCTCCAATTGCCATCCCTGTGTTCTCTAGGTGCTTTGAGACCTGGTGAGAATGGGTGCCCTCTGGAATCTCCAGGCCATGAACTGTCTCCATGTTTTTCCACATTTTCTCTGTGTATAGTTGTCCCTCTGGATGCAACTCCACCTTCATTTCAATTGGTTCCAGGAGATTCTTCTTCGATGTAAGCTGGCATCGAAATTGTCCATCCTCCAGCCTAATACTGCCTGCTTTGACATATAGTCCCTCCGAGTCCAGCCTGTCACCAAATTCTCTCCTCAACTGATTGTGAATCTGTTCAGCAAACATAGCAGAGGACCTGGCGTAATATGAAGAGAGCTTGAGTGAATGCTCTACTTCTGAAGCGGAATGTAGATCTTTCAATGTCACAGAGCCATCATGGGACCCACCCAAAAGTCCAGTGACCTCATTTAGGGTTGGTTGGTTGATCATTTCATTTAAGAAATGATTATAATCCTTTATGAATGAACTTTTTGAAATCTCATTCACTAGTGCATACTCATTTGCAAGATTGAAGATCTCATCTGCTACCTTGTTGTCATCCATTTTCTTCCATTTCCACCATTCTTCAAACACATTATTCTCTTTTTCTGTAAGGTCCATAAGATGCTTTTTTAATTCCTCTGGGGTCTTACGTTTATTTTTTAATCTGTTTTTTAATTTGCTAGAATCTATGTCTGAGGACGAACCGCAAAATCCTCGCCTACTTGGATCCACCCAAGAGCCACCTGTTGCCATTGGATGATTCTCCATGAGAAAACTCAAACCTTTCTCTTTGACATTATTGTCTGTGCTGTGGGCCATATCTAAGGCCATCAGGACAAGAGGAAATGTACGGAAATTTCTGGAGGACTCTGATATTATTGATGCCAAGAAATATGTTCTGTACCATGCCTCCTTCATCATATCTTTTGAGCCTTTATTAATGTATCCCCTTTGAAGAGTTTCTTTCACAAAATTAGGATAACTTTCTTTGCCATCTCCTATATTTTCATGGATGGCTGGATAATGTTCTTTGCCAATCTGTGCCTCAACACAACTTTTTATCTCATCTATTCTGTTTTGATTTCCCTTTTCATTGTTGCCAAGCTTTTTCCCCACTGGATACACATATAAAGATTGGTGGTTTATCTCATAAATCCAGTCATGTAACATCAGGTACGTGGTCTTATCTTCTCCAAGCTTTGCATTGTGATGGATCACACTTAGGATATCCTCACCTGACTTCATTTCATAGCAGTTATCAAGAATACCTCTAATGACATTCTTATCTTCAATCCATTTTTTCTCCTTTATTGTATTTTTTCCATTTATCATTTGCCTGTCAATAGTGCATATCAGAAACTCTTCATTGTCCAAATTTTTCTGTAACTTTTTTGAATTTTCATCACTTTTCATTGGTTGAAAAATTGCCCAGGTTAAGGCTTCAAGTTCATCAGTATATTTTCTACGTGCATAAGATTCAACAAATCTCTTTGGATTGTCTGGCCATGTGTCTCTGTATTTTTGAACAGAAGTTTTCCATAGAAAGTTTCTCTCATTTGAAAAAATCCCATCCCCCCTGTTGCTGAACTGTTCTCTAGTGACAACATTTCCATCTCTGTCTAACATTGCCACCACTTTCTTGCTGTCATCCTTATGTCTTGTTTCCAATCCAGTGGGGGTTATTTCTACAGTTATCTTCTCCCCAGAGTGGCTGACTTGAAGCAAAGAACTCCTCAGGTGTAGTTCTGTCTCAATAGACCTGGTGTGGAGCTCCTTCAACAGGGTGTTCTTGAAGGCTTCATCGGACCCAACTTCACAGGCCACCACACTTGTGGTTTTAATATGGTCACTAGTCCTGGCAGTACGTCCAATGATGTCAGCCACGTCTTCGGCTTTGTACCCTCCAACCCTCATCTCTCCTTCACTGTCTCTGCTCCCATGGCCTACAAGGACCAGTCTGCTCTCTTCTGACAGTGGCACCGGGTCACCTTTGATCAGTTTAGGCTGTTGGTTTTCCAGGATGTACACAGAGGTCACAGTGGGATGTTTCTCATATAGAAATTTGGCAGCTTCCCGAACAATGGGGTTATCTTCTAGTATTAGGATGTGCTGTTTATCATACTGTGTGGTGTGATCAATGGGTCTCTTTGGAGCATGGTACTCAGCTGCAGTGTCGGTGTGATCCATGATTTGGTAGGTGAGAAGATCTGCCGGGCTGGTAGTTTCCAAGACAGCATTATTGTCATGATACTTAAAAACCCTCATGAAGTCATTATGAAATGATGAAGTGGTATTGATGTCAAGGGAGAAAACGGATGCTGCTCTCAATGATGGTGTCAACATTAGATTTGCTAGTGAGGAACCAGAGTAACCGGACAGAGTATGTCCATCCTCTGAGGCAGTACCAAATATCTTTACAACTGTGCCACTGTTAACGGTTGGGAGACATGAATCATTGTATATACAAGCATCACTGACCATTACTGAATAATGAGGATCTATGCTGTACTCCTGTTCTACTCGCTGACGAGTCCACTCTTCCTTGTCCATTATAAGGAGAAGTTTGTTGCTGTAGGTGTAAGTCATTTCAGAAGCAGACAGCAGCAAATCTTGGATCTTTTGTCCATCAATTTCTTCTAGGAACCTTTCAAAATCCTGAGGGAAAAAAACAATTAAAAAAAACAGATTGAATCCGGGATTCGAAAGATTTAACCACTCTAAAATGCATAGACAGAGCAAGGACTGATCATCCATGGATGCGAAGGCTGACCCTCCATGAGATAAAAAATTGTGTTTTAACCATGTTTTGAAACTACATTGGGGTCCGAAATGATTGACACCCTTGATAGGTAGCCTAGCGGTTAAGAGTGTTGGGCCAGTAACCAAAACGTTGCTGGTTTGAATCCCTGAGCCGACTAAGTGAAAAATCTGTGCCTTGAGCAAGGCACTTAACCCTAATTACTCCTGTAAGTTGCTCTGGATAAGAGTGTCTACTAAAATATAAAATGTATAAAGATGAGCAATAATGACTGTACTAAATACTGAGCTATATTTTACGGTCAAAAGTAATAATTGTTTTTCTCAAAAAGGTAGGCATCAAAATTATTGCCACCCCGAAAGATTTTTATGAATAAAGTAGTAAAAAGTTTAGTATTTGGTGCCATATTCCTAGCACGCAATGACTACATCAAGCTTGTGAAACTTGTTGGATGCATTTGATATTCGTTTTGGTTGTTTTAGATTATTTTGTGCTCAATAGAAATTAATGTAAGTAATGTATTGTGTCATTTTGGAGTCACTTTTATTGTAAATAAGAAGTGAATATGTTTCTGAACACTTCTACATTAAATTCAGTACCACATTCCTGTAAAGCTTAGAGAGGATCTCATGTTAAATACTATTGAAATAATATGGCTACAGGTTCACCTACCTCACCTAAAGCCTATTCTTGTGGGAAGCTGCTATAGACCACCAAGTGCTAACAGTCACTATCTGGAGAACATGTGTGAAAGGCTTGATAATGTATGTGATTTCAACAGAGAGGTATATTTTCTGGATGATTTAAATATTGACTGGCTTTCATCAAGCTGCCCACTCAAGAAAAAGCTTCAAACTGTAACCAGTGCCTGCAGTCAACCTACCAGGGTATTGATCACATGTATTTAAAACTTAAATTTGCCTAAAAGCAGTATCCAGATCCATCGGATGTAATGATCACAATATAGTAACCCTCTATAGAAAAACCAAAGTTCCAATGACTGGGCCTAATATAGTGTGTAAGAGTTCCTACAATAAATGTTTTAGTGATTCCTATGTTGTTGATGTAAAGAATATTTGTTGGCTCGTGGTGTGTATTGAGGAACAACCAGACGCTGCACTTGAAACATTCATGAAATTGCTTATTCCAGTTACTAATAAGCATGCACCCATTAAGAAATGACTGTAAAAACTGTTAAATCTTCGTGGATTGATGAGGAATTTAAAAATGTTATGGTTGAAAGGGATGAGACAAAAGGAATGGCAAATAAGTTGGGTGTATTTCTGTGTGTAATAAAGCCCTTTTGGGGGGGAAAACTCATTCATATTGGTTGGCCCTGGCTCCCCAATGGGAGGGCCTATGTCCTCCCAGGCTCACCCATGGCTGCTCCCCTGCAGAGTCATCCATAGATTAGGACTTCATTTATTTATTTCAAATGACTGACTTCCTTCTATGAACTGTAAGCTAAGGACCCTGGGACTAAACACCTCCCTCTGCAACTGGATACTGGACTTCCTGACAGGCCGGCCCCAGGTGGTAAGGGTAGGCAACACCTACAGACCCGGGTTCGATCCCAGGTTGTGTCATAGCCAGCCGTGACCAGGAGACCCATGAGGCAGCGCACAATTTGCCCAGCGTCGTCCGGGTTGGGGGAGAGTTTGGCCGGCGGGGATTTTCTTGTCCCATCGCGCTCTAGTGACTACTTGTGGCGGGCCTGGCTCCTGCAAGCTGACTTCACTCACCAGCAGGATGGTGTTTCCTCTGACCCATTAGTGCGGCTGGCTTCCGGGTTAAGTGAGCAGTGTGTCAAGAAGAAGTGCGGCTTGGCGGGGTCGTGTTTCGGAGGATGCTTGGCTATCGACCTTCGCCTCTCCCTAGTCCGTAGGGGAGTTGCAGAGATGGGACAAGACTGTACCTACCATTTGGATATCACGAAATTGGGGAGAAAAAGGTGAAAAAGTAAAAATAAATAAACGGTAGGCAAAAACACATCTGCCATGCTGATCTTCAACACTTCGGAGGAAGTCATGACAGTATCCCCCCTTGACGCGCGGCTCCAGCAGCGCAGCGACCCCGGGCTCGGAGACGACCCGGAGGGCTGGGCGCAGGGCGATCCGGACGAAGACGGTGGAACTCCTGCAGCATTGAAGGGTCCAACACGTCCTCGACTGGAACCCAGCGCCTCTCCTCCGGACCGTACCCCTCCCACTCCACGAGATACTGAAGGCCCCTCGCCCCCGATGTCCAGAAGGGGTGGAGGAACCTCCCGCACCTCAGACTCCTGGAGCGGACCAGCCACCTCCGGCCTGGAACACAAGGAACGAGGGGTTAATACGGTAATCGGGTGGAAGTTGTAACCTATAACAAACCTCGTTCACTCTCCTCAGGACTTTAAATGGCCCCACAAACCGCGGACCCAGCTTCCGGCAGGGCAGGCGGAGGGGCAAGTTTTGGGTCGAGAGCCAGACCTCACTGCGGTGGCGATCTGCGTTCTCCTTTTGGCGCATCACAGCCTGCTGAAGGTGAACATGGACAGCCTCCCATGTCTCCTCCGCGCGCCTGAACCAGTCGTCCACCGCAGGAACCTCGGTCTGACTCTGATGCCAAGGCGCCAGAACCCGGCTGGTACCCCAGTACACACAGGAAGGGAGAGAGGTTAGTGGAGGAGTGGCGAAGTGAGTTCTGTGCCATCTCAGCCCATGGCACGAACGCCGACCACTCCCCCGGCCGGTCCTAGCAATAGGACCACAGAAACCTGCCCACATCCTGGTTTACTCTCTCCACCTGCCCATTACTCTCGGGGTAAAACCCTGAAGTAAGGCTGATCGAGACCCTCAGACGTTCCATGAACGCCTTCCAGACCCTAGACGTGAACTGGGGACCCCGATCAGACACTATATCCTCAGGCACCCCGTAGTGCCAGAAGACGTGCGTAAACAAGGCCTCTGCAGTCTGTAGTGCCGTAGGGAGACCGGGCCGAGGGAGGAGACGACAGGACTTTGAGAAACGATCCACAACGACCAGGATCACGGTGTTACCCTGTGAGAGTGGAAGATCGGTCAGAAAATCCATCGTCAGGTGTGACCAAGGCCGTTGTGGAACGGGTAAGTGGTGTAGCTTACCTCTGGGCAGGTGCCTAGGAGCCTTACACTGGGCGCACACCGAACAGGAGGAAACATAATCCCTCACGTCCTTAGCCAAGGTAGGCCACCAGTACCTCCCGCTCAAACAGCGCACTGTCCGACCGATCCTAGGATGACCAGAGGAGGGTGACGTGTGGGCTCAATAGATCAACCGGTCACGAACAGCAGACGGGACATACAGACGCCTAGCGGGACACTGGACGGGAGCGGGCTCTGCACGTAACGCCTGCTCAATGTCCGTGTCCAGCTCCCACACTACCGGCGCCACCAGGCAGGAGGCGGGGAGCATGGGAGTGGGATCCATGGGCCGCTCCTCTGTGTCATACAGCCGAGACAATGCGTCTGCCTTCACATTCTGGGGGCCTGGTCTGTAGGAAAGGGTAAACACAAAACGGGTGAAAAACATGGCCCACCTTGCCTGGCGAGGGTTCAGTTTCCCCGCCGCCCGGATGTACTCCAGATTACGGTGGTCAATCCAGGTGAGAAAAGGGTGTCTAGCCCCCTCAAGCCAATGTCTCCACGCCTTCAGGGCCTTGACGAGAGCCAACAACTCCCGGTCCCCCACGTCATAGTTTCGCTCCGCCGGGCTGAGCTTCTTCGAGAAGAAGACACAAGGGTGGAGCTTCGGTGGCGTACCCGAGCCCTGAGAGAGCACAGCTCCTATCCCAGCCTCGGATGCGGCCACCTCCACTATGAACGCCAAAGAGGGATCCGGATGGGCCAGCACGGGAGCCGAGGTAAGCAAAGCCCTCAGGTGACTGAAAGCCCTGTCTGCCTCAGCTGTCCACTGCAAGCGCACCGGGCCCCCCTTCAGCAGTGAAGTAATGGGAGCCGCTACCTGACCAAAACTCCAGATAAACCTCCTGTAGTAGTTGGCAAACCCTAAGAATCGCTGCACCTCCTTCCCCTCACAGTGATCAAACTCTTACAATCAACAATACCGGACAAGGACATGTGGGGAACAGAGGGTAAATACACAACATGTAATTGATGGGATTGAAACCAGGTGTGATGGAAGACAAGACAAAACAAATGGAAAATGAAAGGTGGATCGGCGATGGCTAGAAGACTAGTGACGTTGACCGCCAAACGTCGCCCGAACAAGGAGAGGGACCGACTTCGGAGGAAGTCGTGACACACCAACAAACTATCATGGTCCAAACACACCAAGAAAGTTGTGAAGAGGGTAAGACAACACCTATTCCCCCTCAGGAGACGGAAAAGATTGGCATGGGTCCTCAGATCCTCAAAAGTGCTACTGCTGCACCAGAGAGCATCCTGACTGGTTGCATCACAGCCTGGTATGGCAACTGCCTTGCATCCGACTGCAAGGCGCTACAGAGGGCAGTGAGTACGAACCAGTACATCACTGGGGCCAAGATTCCTGTCATCCAGGACATCTATACCAGGCAATATCAGAGGAAGGGCCTAAAAATTGCCACCCATGCGGTGCTGGAGTGCCAAGTATAGGTGCAAAAGGCTCCTTAACAGCTTCCACCCCCAAGCCAACAGCTGAACAGCTAATCAAATGGCTACCCATTTGCATTCACCCTTTTTTTACACTACTGCTACTCGCTGTTTATTATCTATTGATAGTCACTTTACCCCTACCTACATGTACATATTACCTCAATTCCCTCGACTAACCTGTACCCCCACACATTGACTCGTTACTGGTACACCCTGTATATAGCCTCGTTATTGTTATTTTATTGTGTTACTTTTTTATACTTTTGTTTATTTAGTAAATATTTTCTTCACTCTTACTTTTCTTAAAACTGCATTGTTGGTTAAGGGCTTGTTGGTTAAGGGTTAAGCATTTCACAGTAAGGTCTACACCTGTTGTATTCGGCACATGTGACAAATACAATTTGATTTGATTTGAACTCAGTAAAATCCTCATTATTATATTATTATATTATTATTATAAATTATATTATTGCATGTTGCATTTATTTTTTTGTTCTGTGTATACAGTGCATTCGTAAAGTATTCAGACCCCTTGGCTATTTCCACTTTTTGTTACATTACAGCCTTGTTCTAAAATGGATTAAATCAAATGTTTTCCTATAACTAGCCATTTATAGAATATTGTCACAGATAGAACAATGAGCCAGATATTTCACCAGATGTAATGTGAAGCATCCTATTGGTGTTTCCACTCACTACCAAATATGGTGATGAGAGGAAGCCTAGTGGCCAGCAGTGGGAGAAGATGGAGCGAGATGGATTTTGGCCAACATTCTGAAAATCTCAATGATTAAACATTTGATATCCATACAGTTTTCTGTTACCAAAACTAGAATCTGTATCAAATGGAGTGGACTGCATTTTGTAGACTTTGGGTAAGGGCGAATTGAGCTATTGCACACGTGCACTTCACAGAGTAGGTGTTCCCAAACTGAAATATGCAAATAAATGCTAGAACAAGCCAATAGGATCTCACTAGCTTGTGCTTGGCTCTGCCCACGTCCTTGTTTGGTCTGCCCACTATGAAACAACAGGCTCTGGTCTATCCTGGGTTAGTTATAAAAAATCTTAGATTTTGCGTTGTAAGCTGCTGACTCAAGACCTGACGCTGACGTTGATTCCACGGTAACATGTCCAGATTTTGTATTTACACTCATGATTGCACCAAAAGGAAGATAGTTCCTACAAGATATAATTCTGATCTTGAGTTCTTTCTTTCACCCTGTGAACTCCGTTCATTGCTGCATATATTATTACATATTTTTTCTATGGTTACAGTCATCAAAGATTGAATTGCATTAATCAGATCTACTGATTTACAGGTGGAGTGCTGCTATGTCGGTGCTGCTATGATTTGCGGTGGGGTAATGCTATATTGACTAGCCTATATATTATTAATAACCTACCAATCCCAGTTTACACATTTAAATTAAATGAATGGAAAAAATATGAATAAAGATATGCTACTGTACATGTCTGTACTAGAATTACAATTATAGCTCATAAATAACTATTCATACATGCAGCTTAACAGACACTTTCTTACCTGGTCCATTTGAATGACGCATGTTGTAAAATTGTCACATCCCCTAAGACCATCAAATAAAGCCATGGGCTTTTTCTCCACATATGCCCTGAGGAAATACAATGGAGGGGTACTACCTAAATCATTTGTTGTTATGTAATTCCTCTTTCAATAGTCTGTACTGGGCAATAATACATTTGGTCACTTCTCTGAGTGGATATGTTACCTGTAATTGCTGAATCTCTTTGTCCTGGTCCCGTGCATTATTATCTCTCTAAACAGAGATAAACAATATTGAACAACTCATTCAACAATGGCTAAGAGAGGTTT
The DNA here is from genome assembly GCF_029448725.1 of Salvelinus fontinalis. Lineage (NCBI taxonomy): Eukaryota > Metazoa > Chordata > Actinopteri > Salmoniformes > Salmonidae > Salvelinus > Salvelinus fontinalis. Next base: position 24,039,841 of record NC_074693.1, on the reverse strand, counting down.
GACAGAGACATCAAGGCTAAATTAACTCACCTGGTGTCTGCTCCTGTGGTCCTACGTGTCATTTGATCAGGTAGTCCTTTCAATCTGTGCAGCGCAGCCACATCAGACCTCAACTCATCCCAGTCTTTGTCCTTAAGTTCTATGGAAAGAAGTTAATTATTGTTAATATTTTACACAGTCTTTAAAATGCGGAATACAAAACAACTACACTAAATTAAACCCACTTTTAAACTTGCATTGTATTGTGAAAACAGCACTTCTTACCAAACTCTTTTGTTAGTCCAAGGAGACACACAAGGAGCATGACCCTCAGTGCACCTTGAAATCCTTGTCCCGCCATTACAACTCCTGCCAAAACATTTGATAGTGAAACATACAGGTCGAATACACTCTTGGTAAAAAGGGTTCAAAAAAGGGTTCTTCCGCTGTCCCTATAGGAGAACCCTTTTAGGTTCTACCAGGAACCAAAAGGGCTCTTAAAAGTGTTTTCCTATGGGGACAGCCTGAAGAACCCTTTTAGGTTCTAGATAGCACTTTTTTTAAAGAGTGTAGGCAGTGGGATCACAGTTTGTTAAACTCAAAGCAATCCTTTTCACTGTAGCCCACAGACATCCCTTAGAACGTTGGTTTCACGTTAGGTTTATGTGGGAAATCCTCCAAAACAGGAAATAACACATTGTCTCTGAAGTGTGAATAACACCTCAAAGTCCAGTCCAGTCACATACACCACATTTTTTTGTCTTCAGTTATGGTTGCAAAGTCAACTGATGAAGTTCAACAAAAAGTTTGGCTTACGGATGTAACCTTGTTTCTCTAAGTAGAGTCACGGGTTGCCAAATGACCTATGGAATCTTGTGATATACATCTACAATTTATTCACAGTGGTGGAAAAAGTACCCAGTTAAGAAAGATACCTTAATAGAAAATTACTCAAGTGAAAGTGAAAGTCACCCAGTAAAATTCTACTTGAGTAAAACTATTTGGTTTTAAATATACTTTGTATCAAAAGTAAAAGTACAAATAATTTAAAATTCCTTATTTTAAGAAAACCAGAAGGCACTGGTTTCTTGTTTTTAAAATGTATGGATAGCCAGGGGCACATTCCAACACCCAGATATAATTTTAAAATGAAGCATGTGTGTTAAGTGAGTCCGCCAGATCAGAAGCAGTATGGATGACCAGGGGTGTTCTCTTCATAAGTACGTGAATTTCACAATTTTCCTGTCCTGCTAAGCATTCAAAATGTAATGAGTCCTTTTGGGTGTCGAAAGTGTATGGAGTCAAAAGTACATTATTTTCATTAGGACTGTAGTGAAGTAAAAGTAAAAGTTGTAAAAATTATAAATAGTCAAGTGCAGATACCCCAAAAAACGACTTACGTAGTTATGTAAACAGAGAGGTGTACTTTCCCGGGGACCTTAATATTGACTGGGTTTCATCAAGCTGCCCGTTCAAGAGAAAGCTTCTCACTGTAACCAGGTTATTAATCAACCTACCAGGATGTTTACAAACACTACAGGAACAAGATCATCCACATGTATCGGATCACATTTTTACTAATACTGTAGAACTTTGTTCTAAAGCTGTATTCGTACCTATTGGATGCAGTGATCACAATATTGTGGCTATATCCAGGAAAGCCAAAGTTCCAAAAGCTGGGCCTAAAATAGTGTATAAGAGGTCATGCTAAATATGTTGCTGTGACTGTTATGTGGAGGATGTTAAAAAAGCGTGTGGGTCTGATGTGATTAATAAGGAGTATCCAGATGCTGCACTTGATGAATTTATGAAATTACTTCTTCCAATTATTGATAAACATGCACCTGTTAAGAAACTGACTGTTAGAACTGTTAAGGCTCCATGGATTGATGAGGAATTTAAAAACTTTATGGTTGAAAGAGATGGGGTTAAATGAGTGGCTAATAAGTCTGGCTGACTAAACTCAACAACAAAAAAGAAGAGACTGTATTATGTGCTAACTGTGCCACTAGAGATCCTGGTTCGAGTCCAGCCTCTGTCCCAGCCAGCCGCGACCGGGAGACCCATGGGGCGGGGAACAATTGGTCCAGTGTCATCCAGGTTAGGGGAGGGTTTGGCTGGCCGGGATGTCCATGTCCCATCGAGCTCTAGCGACTCCTGTGGCAGGCCGGGCTCATGCACGCTGACACGGTGTTTCCTCCGACACATTGGTGCGGCTGGCTTCCGGGTTAAGCAGGTATTGTGTCAAGAAGTAGTGCGGGTTGGCTGGGTCGTGTTTCGGAGGACACACGGCTCTCAATCTTCGCCTCTCCCGAGTCCGTACGGGAGTTGCAGCGATGGGACAAGACTGTAACTACCAATTGAATACAACAAAATTGGGGAGAAAAGGGGATTAAAAAATATTGGAGAAAAAAAGGAAGAGAAATTCAACTCCATCTTTCATCGAATCACATGGCTTATTCATCACAAAACCATTTGATGTTGCCAATTATTTTAATGATTACTTAATTGGCAAAGTGGGCAAACTTAGGCAGGAAATGCAAACAACAAACAGTGAGCCATCGTATTCATGCATAAAAAAAACAAATAATGAAAGAAAATAATTGCAAGTTTGAATTTTGTAAAGTTAGTGTGGGAGAGGTGTAAAAATGGTTGTTAACGATCAATAATGACAAACCTCCTGGCATTGACCACTTAGATGGAAAGCTACTGAGGATGGTAGATGACTTTATAGCCACTCCTATCTGTCATATCTTTAATCTGAGCCAAGAGGAATGTCTTTGTCCCCAGCTAAAGCTAAAGTAATTCCACTACCCAAAAGTGGTAAAGCGGCCTATACTAGTTCTAACAGCAGAACTATAAGCTTGATGCCAGCTCTTAGCAAACTGTTGGAAAAGAATGTGTTTGACCAAATACAATGCTATTTCTCTGTAAACAAATTAACAACAGACTTTCAGCATGCTTATAGAGAAGGGCACTCAACATGTACTGCGCTGACACAAGTGATTGATGATTGTTTGAAAGAAATTGATAATAAGAAGATTGTGGGAGCTGTACTGTTAGATTTCACGGCAGCCTTTGATATTATTGGCCATAACCTGTTGTTGAAAAAACGTAAGTGTTATAACTTTTCAACCTCTGCCATATTGTGGATTCAGAGCTATCTACAGTTGACGTCGGAAGTTTACATACACCTTAGCCAAATACCCTTAAACTCAGTTTTTCAAAATTCCTGACATTTAATCGTAGTAAAAATTCCCTGTCTTAGGTCAGTTCGGATCACCACTTTATTTTAAGAAAGTGAAATGTCAGAATAATAGATTTATCTCAGCTTTTATTTCTTTCATCGCATTCCCAGTGGGTCAGAAGTTTACATACTGTCACGCCCTGCCCGTAGAGAGGCTTTTATTCTCTATTTTGGTTAGGCCAGGGTGTGACTAGGGTGGGCATTCTAGTGTCTTTATTTCTATGTTTTCTGTTTCTATGTTTTGGCTGGGTATGGTTCTCAATCAGGGACAGCTGTCTATCGTTGTCTCTGATTGGGAATCATACTTAGGCAGCCTGTTTTTCCACCTTAAGTGTGGGTAGTTGTCTGTGTTAGTGGCCTGTATAGCCCTAGTCAGCTTCACGTTCATTTTTGTTGTTTCTTGTTTTTGTTGGCGACATTCATAATAAAAAGAAATGTACGCTCACCACGCTGGACCTTGGTCCGGTCATTTCCACCCTGGCGACGATCGTGACACATACACTCAATTAGCCTTTGGTAGCATTGCCTTTAAATTGTTTAACTTGGGTCAAACGTTTCGGGTAGCAAGCTTCCCACAATAAAATTTACGGTAAGTACATTTTTGACCAATCCTCCTGACAGAGCTGGTGTAACCGAGTCAGGTTTGTAGGCCTCCTTGCTCCCACAAATGTTCTATAGGATTGAGGTCAGGGCTTTGTGATGGCCACTCCAGTACCTTGACTTTGTTGTCCTTAAGCCATTTTGTCACAACTTTGGAAGTATGCTTGGGGTCATTATTCATTTTGAAGACCCATTTGCGACCAAGCTTTAACTTCCTGACTGATGTCTTGAGATGTTGCTTCAATATATCCACAATTTTCCTTCCATGTGATGCCATCTATTTTGTGAAGTGAACCAGTCCCTCCTGCAGCAAAGCACCCCCACAACATGATGCTGCCACCCCTGTGCTTCACGGTTGGGATGGTGTTCTTCGGCTTGCAAGCATCCTCCTTTTTCCTCCAAACATAACGATGGTCATTATGGCCAAACAGTTCTATTTTTGTTTCATCAGACCAGAGGACATATCTCCAAAAAGTACGATCTTTGCCCCTATGTGCAGTTGCAAACCGTAGTCTGGCTTTTTTATGGCGGTTTTGGAGCAGTGGCTTCTTCCTTGCTGAGCGGCCTTTCAGGTTAAGTCGATATAGGACTCGTTTTACTGTGGATATAGATACTTTTGTACCTGTTTCCTCCAGCATCTTCACAAGGTCCTTTGCTGTTGTTCTGGGATTGATTCGCACTTTTTGCACCAAAATACGTTCATCTCTAGGAGACAAAGTGTCTCCTCCCTGAGCGGTATGGCGGCTGCGTGGTCCCATGGTGTTTATACTTGCATACGATTGTTTGTACAGATGAACGTGGTACCTTCAGGCATTTGGAAATTGCTCTCAAGGATGAACCAGACTTGTGGAGGTCTACAATTTTTTTCTGCGGTCTTGGCTGATTTTTTTTGATTTTCCCATAATGTCAAGCAAAGAGGCACTGAGTTTGAAGGTAGGCCTTGAAATACATCCACAGGTACACCTCCAATTGACTCAAATTATGTCAATTAGCCAATCAGAAGCTTCTAAATCCATGACATCATTTTCTGGAATTTTCCTAGCTGTTTAAAGGCACAGTCAACTTAGTGTATGTAAACGTCTGACCCACTGGAATTGTGATACAGTGAATTATAAGTGAAATAAACTGTATGTAAACAATTGTTAGAAAAATTACTTGTGCCATACACAAGGTAGATATCCTAACCGACTTGCCAAAACTATAGTTTGTTAACAAGAAATTTGTGGAGTGGTTGAAAAACGAGTTTTAATGGCTCCAACCTATGTAAACTTCCGACTTCAACTGTATCTAACAGAACTCAAAAGGTTTTCTTTAATAGAAGCTTCTCTAATGTCAAACATGCAACGTGTGGTGTACTGCAGGGCAGCTCTCTAGGCCCTCTACTCTTTTATATTTTTACCAATGACCTGCCACGGGCATTAAACAAAACATGGGTGTCCATGTATGCTGATGATTGAACCATATACGCATCAGCAAACACAGCTATGAAGTCACTGAAACCCTTAACAAAGCATTGCAGTCTGTTTTGGAATGGGTGGCCAGCAATAAACTGATCTTGGACATCTCTAAAACTAAGAGCATTGTGTTTGGTACAAATCATTCCCTTAGTTCTAAACTTCAGCTGAATCTGGTAATGAATGGTGTGACTAAATTACTTGACGTTACCTTAGATTGTAAACTGTCATTGTCAAATATAAATTAATTGGTTGTAAATATGGGGAGAGGTCTGTCCGTAATAAAGAGATGCTCTGCTTTTTTGACACCACATTCCAAAAAGCAAGTTCTGCAGGCTCTAGTTTGGTCTTATCTTGATTATTGTCCTGTCGTGTGGTCGAGTGCTGCAAGGAAAGACCTAGTAAAGCTGCAGCTGGCCCAGAACAGAGCGACACGTCTTGATCTTCATTGTAATCAGAGGGCTAATATAAATACTATGCATGCCAGTCTCTCTTAGTTTTGGTTGTCTTTTTGAGGAGAAACTGACTGCATTACTTCTTCTTTTTATAAGAAACATTAATATGTTGAAATCCCAAATTGTTTGCATAATCAATTTACACACAGCTCTGACACACACACTTACCCCACCAGACATGCCACCAGGGGTCTTTTCACAGTCTCCAAATCCAGAACAAATTCAAGAAAGCGCACAGTATTATATTGAGCCATTATTGCATGGAACTCCGTTCCATCTCATATTGCTCAAATTTTCAGCAAACCTGGTTTCAAAAAACAGATAAAGCAACACCACATGGCACAACTCCTCTCCCCAATTTGACCTAGATAGTTTGTGTGCATGTATTGCTGTATAGGCTATGTGTGCCTTTTTTGTTTATATTTTTATCAATGTAGTTCTGTCCTTGAGCTGTTCTTTTCTATTAATGTTCTGTATTATGTCATGTTTCATGTTTTGTGTGGACCCCAGGAAGAGTAGCTGTTGCTTTTGTAATAACCATCCTCAATATGGCTTGACATTAACCAGGTTTTCATCCAACCTTTTTATGCGAGTAAAGTACATGTCGGATAAAAAACGTAGACCAAAATGTCGACATTACAAAATACGCTAGACAAGGTGCGATCTTTTTGTCTCTATAAAATTAATTATGCGTGAAATGGTGGTGGAAATTATTTTATGCACAAATATTGATATAAAAGCCATCATATCGAACTAAACTTGGAATGGTCCTTCCACTACGACTCAGGAAAGCATGCAGTTTATTAGGCTACAGATGAAATAAATTCTAGTTCACAGGGTGGTGAAAACGCAAGGTGATGAGCTTGATGCTCCTTTCAATAAATATCAAGGGTCTTATTCTGGTGACATGATGATCGATGCTTGGCTGCCGTTTGACAAGTAAGAACAATCTCGCACTTTTGTGCATAATAATCTCATCATGAAGTAGGCTATACCCGCACTGTACTGTACTGTATCTGCAAGCTGTTGGCTAAAGTGCACCTTCCAGTACCAGAGTGGGCACATGGGCTGTACCTTTGCAACATTTTTTGTGACAACAATCAGTAGGCCTAGTGGAAAATGTGATGGAAACCCATTTAACTTGTATTATTTATTCCTTACATGGGAATTTAACCTCAAAGGTGATTTTTATGTGCACTACATATTTACGCACGTACTTTATCCTGAACAAGTCAATTAGATAGAAACAGAACTATGATGGGAAATTGAGCATTTTTTTATGCAGATTTTAAAATATTCACATAAAAATAATCTGTCGCCAATCGGATGGAAACCTACCTATAGACACACTAAAGACTCTGGCAAGTGCGCTAGTCCAGTGTCACTTTGATTATGCGTGCACATCATGGTTCACCAGCAGCACTAAACATCTAAAGAATAAACTACAAACCCGCCAAAACAAGCTTGTAAGAATTGTCCTTAAACTCCTCCCTCATACTCATCTGGAGGTTGAGCATTTTAAGCAGCTAGGCTGGTTATCTGTGTCAAAAAAAGAGTAGTATTAATTCAACGTGATCTGATCGACAAAATTATCACATACTCAGCCCCCAGGTACCTATCCAACTATTTTTTATTTGTCAGAGATGTCCACCAGCATAATACCACAGCAGATACTCTAATATTCACTGTTTTAAATTAGTCTGATAAGAACACATTTTTATATACCGGCGCTTTTTAAAAGAATGTAAAAAGTGAACAGTAAAACCTTTTATTGTCTGTATCTCTAATGTTTCTATATCTATGCAACTGTATATGTATTTATGCCCAAAAAATATGGACCAAAATGGAAATAAGTCCCTGACTTTATTGTGCAATCCCAGTCACTTTTTAAAATATTTGTACTGTGTGTATATATACAGTACTACCAGTCCAAAGTTTTAGAACAGTGACTCATTCAAGGGTTTTTCTTTAATTGTACTATTTTCTACATTGTAGAATAATAGTGAAGGCATCAAAACTATGAATTAACAGATATGGAATCATGTAGTAAGCAAAAACGTATTAAACAAATCAAAATATATTTTATATTTGAGATTCTTCAAATAGCCACCCTTTCCCTTGATGACAGCTTTGCATACTATTGGCATTCTCTCAACCATCTTCACCTGGAATGATTTTTCAACAGTCTTGAAGGAGTTCCCACATATGCTTAGCACTTGTTAGCTGTTTTTCCTTCACTCTGTGGTCCGACTCATCCCAAACCATCTCAATTTGGTTGAGGTCGGGGGATTGTGGAGGCCAGGTCCTCTGATGCAGCACTCCATCACTCTCCTTCTTGTTCAAATAGCCCTTACACAGCCTGGAGGTGTATTGGGTCATATTCAGGTAGAAAAGTCTCAACGTCAACAATGAAGAGGCAAATGCGGGATGCTGGCCTTCTAGGCAGAGTTGCAAAGAAAAAGCCATGTCTCAGACTGGCCAATAAAAATAACAGATTAAGATGGGCAAAAGAACACAGACACTGGACAGAGGAACTCTGCCTAGAAGGCCAGCATCCTGGAGTCGCCTCTTCACTGTTGACGTTGAGACTGGTGTTTTGCGGGTACTATTTAATGAAGCTGCCAGTTGAGGACTTGTGAGGCGTCTGTTTCTCAAACTAGACACTCTAATGTACTTGTCCTCTTGCTCAGTTGTGCACCAGGGCCTCCCACTCCTCTTTCTATTCTGGTTAGAGCCAGTTTGCGCTGTTCTGTGAAGGGAGCAGTACACTGCGTTGTACGAGATCTTCAGTTTCTTGTCATTTTCTAGCATGGAATAGCCTTCATTTCTCAGAACAAGAATAAACTGACAAGTTTCGGAAGAATGTCCTTTGTTTCTGGCCATTTTGAGCCTGTAATCGAACCGACAAATGCTGATGCTCCAGATACTCAACAAGTCTGAAGAAGTCCAGTTTTATTGCTTCTTTAAGCAGGACAACAGTTTTCATCTGTGCTAACATAATTGCAAAAGGGTTTTCTAATGATCAATTAGCCTTTTAAAATTATAAACTTGGATTAGCTAACACAACGTGCCATTGGAACACAGGAGTGATGGTTGCTGATAATGGGCCTTTGTACACCTATGTAGATATTCCATAAAACATCTGCAGTTTCCAGCTAAAATAGTCATTTACAACATTAACAATGTCTACACTGTATTTCGGATCAATTTGATGTTATTTTAATGGACAAAAAAGTTGCTTTTCTTTCAAAAACAAGGACATTTCCAAGTGACCCCAAACTTTTGAAAGGTAGTGTATATGGCATAAAAATAAAACAAATCTGATTTCCCCTTTTCAATTTCCCCTTATTTTTATAACAAGTAAATAAAATATATCTTGATTGCGTATGTCTTCATACCCCTGTCACGTTCTGAACATAGTTTGCTTTGTATGTTTCTATGTTTTATGTCTAGGTTGTCTATTTCTATGTGTTTGGTCAGGGCGTGAGCTGGGGTGGGAATTCTTTGTTGTTTTTTCTATGTTTGTATTTCTGTGTGTGGCCTGGTATGGTTCTCAATCAGAGGCAGCTGTCGATCGTTGTCTCGGATTGAGAATCATACTTAGGTAGCCGGTTTTCTCACTATGGGTTGTGGGTAGTTAATTTCTGTGTCTGTGTTTCACCATACAGAACTGTTTCGGTTGTTTGTTCGTGTTTTTGTTATTTTGTTCCGTGTTCAGTTGATTTATTAAAAATCTAATTATGGACACTTACCACGCTGCACATTGGTCTGACTTTTCCTACTCCTCCACAGACGAATAGGAGAATCGTTACAACCCCAGAGTTAATACTTGGTGGAAACACCCTTGGCAGCCATTACAACTGTGAATCATTTTGAATAAGATTCTTAGGGCAACATTTATCCATTGTTTTTGTAAAAATTGCTCAAGCTCATTCAATTTGGTTAGGAGTCATTGATGGACAGCAATATTCAAACCTTGTCTCTGATTTTCAAGCAAATTTGCGTCAAGACTGAGTTTGGACCACTCAGAAATGGGTATGCTCGTCACCAGCAGGGACTGGGGAGTTTGTCAAGATCAAAAGAAAGATGAAAGGAGCAAAGCCCAGATAAAAAGTTAAGGAAAACCTTGCCTCAGTCTTCTGAATACTTACCCCTGGGATAGAGTTTTATTTTTAAGCAGGACAATTACACACATTTTAATGCCAAAGACATACCAGAATGGCTTTCTAAGAAGCAGCAGTTGCATGTATTCATGGATGCCAAAAGAAACCAGGCTTTCCCCAAAAATGTAACAACATACTGTATATATACTTTAAATAATATTTCGTCTCTCTGTGTTTCAGAATTTTCTTTCAATTCGCAAGAGGCTGAATGTATCTCACCGAAGAAAGCATCCAGGGATAGCAAAACCGCGCCCCTCTGTCTCTGTACGTGTAGCCCATCTATCTGGTGCTGTCTGGTTAAAAATAATATGACATTGTTGCCGCCTGTAGCATTGAATGCAAGGGAAGCCAGCGAGCATTTGGCCTCCCTTGATAAAAAAGTGTAAAATAATAGCCAATCAACGTTGAGCTTAACTGGGTGAGCTCAGCTGTGAATAGTCCTGGCGCAACCCCAAAAAAAGACAACCAAAACTAAAAGCCGTATGACGGAGTCATAGACCATTTCTTCAATGGTCTATGGCATTGGCGTTTCTCTACAAGTAGGGTGAGTCAACATGTTTTTTCTGCTTGCATGAAAGCACACACACAGAAATCAGAACCCACACACACGCATACACACAGAAATCAGAACCCACACACACACACACACACACACACACACACACACACACACACAGAAATCAGAACACGCACACACACACACAGAAATCAGAACCATGGACAGCCAAATCATATTTAGCTTACATTGATTGAACCAAATTGTTTTTGTTATCTTTTAGTTGTCTTATATTAAGCATAGGTGATTTGATTGATGTTGAAATGTTGAAGTTGAAATGATGCTGGAATAGTGGAGGCAGCTCCTGTTTTCTTTGAGACTCTCTGTGGTTGTAAATCAATAGTTGTTTAGTAGTTAATAAATGTTGGAAACATTAACTTGGTTGACCATGTGTAGGCCATGTAACTGTTTGTTACATGTAATATGCTTTGTGGACTTCCATGGACAGAGGTTGCTCTCTGGTTTTGTCATGAAACAAAGGTGTGGATAAATTTATTCTGCCACTGTGTCTTCTTATTGTCTTGGCCTTTAGGACTATATATCACGGTCGCAAGGCATATGAACTAAAAGGTTATAGAGCAAACAACGTAATTATCACAACACATAGGTTGTAATATGGCTTTCCCTGGTGATTTTACCCACAGCTACTGAGAGGTCGTAAGTGTTCCTGAGTGGTCTATAGTTTCAGTCCTGACAAAGTTTGAATAATGCTGTCCATCAATGACTCCCAACCAAATTTACAGAGCTCAAGTAATTTTGACATAAACAATGGATATATGTTGCCCTAAAGAGTTTAGCAAAGTTGGTCAAATTTATTCAAAAATAATTCACAGCTATAATGGCTACCAAAGCCATTACTCTGATTTGAGTACATGAACTCTGATTTCCATACATTGACTCTGTACCGGTACCCCCTGTGTATAGCCTCGCTATTGTTATTTACTGCTGCTCTTTAATTATTTGTTGCTTTTATTTTTCTATTTTTTACTAAACACTTTTTTTTCTTTAAACTTCTTAAAGCATTGTTGGTTAAGGGCTTGTAAGTAAGCATTTCACTATAAGGTCTACACCTGTTGTATTCGGCGCATGTGACAAATAACATTTGATTTGATTTGATTCAAAGGTGTTTCCACCTAGTTTGAACTCTGGGGTGTGAAGACATATGCATTCAAGACTGCATTTTTATTAATTTTGACATTTCTCTATAATTTTTCTTTCACTTTGGAAATGTGAAGTAGGTTGTGTATATCTGTAGGAAAACAATTTAATATTTATTGGGTATTTTTAAGCAGCTGACTTTCTCTAGGCACTGTAATAGCATAGAGATTCCCATTGAAGTTGATATTCAACGGTGGGTGTACCGGCGGCCATCTTTCTGGTGGTAATCGGAAGTTGAAATTTCAATTCAATTTAAATGTCAATGCTATACCAGCTAAATTTCAGTGGTCTGAAGGGATAGGTCCATTCTATTGCTATTATTGAAATGACACCCACCCTGTATGCAATAGCATGCTGTGTCTCAACCAATGATGGGCCCAACAAAAACACCTCAGATGATGTAAAATAGGGTCTAAGCTACAACATATCTGAAAAATACACAAATCTGAATCTATTTTGAGATCATTGATGTCCAAAAATAAAAACAATATTAAAAACAATCTAGAATTCAAAAATAGTTTGACAACCCGTTTGAAAGCTTTCAAGTTATATCAAACTCAACTGTTTATCTTTTTCAGTGATGAAGACATGTCTCATGGTGGTGTGGGGTCTGCAAAATGGGTCAACTTTCAGCACCTTTATCTCCTGAGTATTTTGGCATTCAGGTCCAAAAAGTAAGGGATTGAATTCATATGGAACGGCCCATTAGATTAAATATGCTGCAAAACCATCACATAAATCCCCATCACCTTGTATAGATATTCATGTGTCCCCATCACCTTGTACAGATTTTCATGTTTCACTAGGTCAATAAAAGAAGTAAAAGAAATATGAAAATATTGTCAGTTACCTTGATCCTGGCCTGGATTCGAAGATACATTCAGTTTGTCTGACAACAGTTTCTCTGAATCCGCCTCCCGCAAACCAAGCACTTACTATATACTGTTCAGTCAAAACAGAAGTGAAAGTGGGAACCTACAGCACAGCCAATGAGGAAACACAGGTGAAATCACCACAGTTTGTGTGTCTAATGGGGACCCTACTGTCTAGGACCCTATTCATTCAAGCCCAGTTAACTGTCAATCCACCTTGGAAATACTGTATTCAAAATCAAGAACATCAACTGCATGTCAATTCAAATGCTTTCACACTGCATAAAAGGACTGCAGATTCTGACTCAACCACAAAATCTGCTTACCAGCTTTGATTGAATAGGGCCCGAAGCTGCTAGTGGAGTGAAAGATTCAAACGTTTTGCTACACACTAGCACCAAGTCACAAAAGTGAGTCAACTTAGAATCAATCAAATACTGTTCCGACAATATCACATGTGCTGGAGTGTAAAAAATGAGATCCTCCTTCAAATGAAGGAGTCATTTCATGACTGCATTTCTTGTAAATTCTACACCACCAGGAATGCGGACGAAGTGCTGACAACAAGAGAACAAGCACTCAGGTGTACCATCTCTACTATGAATGAAACATGACCTCCAGGCAAATGACTGGAGAAATCCAACACAAGTCTCTCTAGTTTATAATGCAGATTTAGGAATGGCTGGTGGTTTCCTCCCTGCATTAATCTCATCAGCTACAAAAAATGAGCAGCAACAAAGATATGTAAAACAACGAATGGAGTGCAACATTCATGATTCCATTCAAATCCAATGATACTTATGTTTGGAATACATTTGTGAGGCATTAAGTGAAGGTGAGTACTTATTCATGACCAGTATCCCTTCTTTCTTTTCTCTCCAAAACTCTTGAACGTGCCGTCCTTGGACAGCTCTCCTGCTATCTCTCTCAGAATGACCTTCTTGATCCAAATCAGTCAGGTTTCAAGACTAGTCATTCAACTGAGACTGCTCTTCTCTGTGTCACGGAGGGGCTCCGCACTGCTAAAGCTAACTCTCTCTCCTCTGCTCTCATCCTTCTAGACCTATCGGCTGCCTTTGATACTGTGAACCATCAGATCCTCCTCTCCACCCTCTCCGAGCTGGGCATCTCCGGCGCGGCCCACGCTTGGATTGCGTCCTACCTGACAGGTCGCTCCTACCAGGTGGCGTGGCGAGAATCTGTCTCCGCACCACGTGCTCTCACCACTGGTGTCCCCCAGGGCTCTGTTCTAGGCCCTCTCCTATTCTCGCTATACACCAAGTCACTTGGCTCTGTCATATCCTCACATGGTCTCTCCTATCATTGCTATGCAGACGACACACAATTAATCTTCTCCTTTCCCCCCTCTGATAACCAGGTGGTGAATCGCATCTCTGCATGTCTGGCAGACATATCAGTGTGGATGACGGATCACCACCTCAAGCTGAACCTCGGCAAGACGGAGCTGCTCTTCCTCCCGGGGAAGGACTGCCCGTTCCATGATCTCGCCATCACGGTTGACAACTCCATTGTGTCCTCCTCCCAGAGTGCTAAGAACCTTGGCGTGATCCTGGACAACACCCTGTCGTTCTCAACTAACATCAAGGCGGTGACCCGTTCCTGTAGGTTCATGCTCTACAACATTCGCAGAGTACGACCATGCCTCACGCAGGAAGCGGCGCAGGTCCTAATCCAGGCACTTGTCATCTCCCGTCTGGATTACTGCAACTCGCTGTTGGCTGGGCTCCCTGCCTGTGCCATTAAACCCCTACAACTCATCCAGAACGCGCAGCCCGTCTGGTGTTCAACTTTCCCAAGTTCTCTCACGTCACCCCGCTCCTCCGCTCTCTCCACTGGCTTCCAGTTGAAGCTCGCATCCGCTACAAGACCATGGTGCTTGCCTACGGAGCTGTGAGGGGAACGGCACCTCCGTACCTTCAGGCTCTGATCAGGCCCTACACCCAAACAAGGGCACTGCGTTCATCCACCTCTGGCCTGCTCGCCTCCCTACCTCTGAGGAAGTACAGTTCCCGCTCAGCCCAGTCAAAACTGTTCGCCTCTCTGGCACCCCAATGTTGGAACAAACTCCCTCACGACGCCAGGTCAGCGGAGTCAATCACCACCTTCCGGAGACACCTGAAACCCCACCTCTTTTAGGAATACCTAGGATAGGATAAAGTAATTATTCTAACCCCCCCCCCCCTTAAAAGAGTTAGATGCACTATTGTAAAGTGGTTGTTCCACTGGATATCATAAGGTGAATGCACCAATTTGTAAGTCGCTCTGGATAAGAGCGTCTGCTAAATGACTTAAATGTAAATGTAAATGTATTCTGCAGCGTGGGTGACTGCTACAGAGACAGGTTATTAACAATAGGAGGAACTTGGCTACAGACTTGAGTCTGAATATTAAGATGGGAGTTTGTTTGTCTGTGCGGATGTGCATATTTCTGAGGCTACTGTCGTAAGTCTCCACTTGGAATATCTATCCTCCTCAAACAATTGAATGAAAGATTTACATATTATATGACATGCAATGTCTCACATTCCCTTCATAGAATTGTTATTGAATGGCCATTGTGGGGTTTTAGGCATGTAGTGAGTTTTTTTCTCTCGAATATACATGTAAGCATTTTGATTTGTTTGTTTAAATTAGCACTTTGTAAAACCAAGTACTAGACTATTTTACATGTTAATCCAGTATTTGACACAAGTGACTTTCAAGCAGATGAATGTCTGAACTTAGAAAAAGGAAAGGTTCTGAAACACTGGGATCATTTTTAGTGCTGGTCTCTCTCTTCTCTGTGGTATCAGGACATACGTGGTACTAAACAGAGTAAGGGCAGTAGGTGATGAACTCACCATGTGCACTACCCCGGTCACCCCCACCACCTCCAGCATGCCATCGTCAATGCGGGGTTTCCCGTAGCGCGAGTCACCCTCTGATCCCCACAGGTCTGCCCCAGAGCCCCAGCTGAACACACACACACACGCAGTTGTAAGTACTGACTGTGTTTCAGATCATTATGTACTTTTAGGTTTGTGTGAGTAAGGGGACCGTGTGTGAGGCCATTCCTCTTCATGAGCATGCATCTTGAAGTGAATGTCATGCGTCATGAGTGTCTGACTGTCAGCCGCGTGTAGGGTTTAACCCTGTGTGTTTTTGTGTGTATTTCCTACCTGGAGATGTTTAGGAAGATGAGGCCTTCTATGCTTCTAAGATGAGGCCATCTAAATAAAATATGTCTTGATTGCGTGTCTTCACACCTCAGAGTTAATTCTTGGTGGAAACACCTTTGGCAGCCATTACAGCTGTGAATCTTTTTGAATACGATTCTGAGGGCAACATTTATCCATTGTTTTTGTCAAAAATGCTCAAGCTCATTCAATTTGGTCAGGAGTCATTGATGGACAGCAATATTCAAACCTGGTCTCTGATTTTCAAGCAATATTAGGAATAGGTATTGGTATGGGTATGCTGGTCAGAATCAAAATGAATATTAAAGGAGCAAAGCCCAGATAAAAAATGTAAGAAAACCTCAGTCTTCTGAATACTTACTCCTGGGATAGTGTTGTATTTTTCAGCAGGGCAATTACACAAATCTTTATGCAACCAGAATGGCTTTCTAAGAGGTAGCAGTGATGTGTATTCATGGATGCCAAAGGGAAGCCAGGATTCCCCCCAAAATTTGACCAATACAAAAATTATTATAATAATCTTTCGTCTCTGTGTTTCAGAATTTTCCTTCAATTCGCAAAATGCTGAGGACCACAATGGAAATAAGTCCCAGAATGTATTTTGTTATCCTCAATGATTTTACTAATGTGCATGTATGGCATTTCAAGTTTTATGTGTGCTTGTTTTTTTAAATCGTCGAATTAATAAACTAAACTGAAGTATCTCACCGGAGAAAGCATCCAAGCGAGCAAAACAGTGCCCATCTGTCTCTGTACATGCAGCCCATCTATCTGATGCTGTCTGGTCAAAAATACATTATTAGTTTGTTTTTTTAAAGAATGAAAAAGTAATTTGACAACCCTGTTTGAAGAGTTTGGTATCATTTGAAACCTAACTGTTTATCTTTTTCAGTGATGATGTCACAATCGTTATAAGGAGTGGACCAAGATGCAGCGTGGTATGTTTCCATCCTTTTATTTGGAAGAGAAACTTAAAGAACAAAAACAATAAGGCGAACAAATGAAACGTGCCGCTCAGAGTAGTGCTCACAGGCAACTATACCTAGACAAGATCCCACAAAGCACAATGGGGAAATGGCTACCTAAATATGATCCCCAATCAGAGACAACGATAAACAGCTGCCTCTGATTGGGAACCATACCAGGCCAACAGACATATAATTCCCCTAGATAACCCACTCTTAATCACACCCCGACCTAACCAACATAGAGAATAAACAGCTCTCTATGGTCAGGGCGTGACAGATGAAGACATGTCTCATGGTAGGGAGGGTATGCAAAATGGGTCAACTTTGAGCACCTCTATCTCCTGAATGTTTTGGCATTCAGGTCCAAAAAGTCCCTTTCTGACCACTTTTACTATGGGAAAACATGTATGGAAGGTTTTGTTCAAATCAAAAGGGATGCGGTCAGAAAGGAATTGAATACATATGGAAAGGCTCATTAGATTAAATATGCTGCAAAACCATCAATCAATCAAGTTTATTTTATATAGCCCTTCGTACATCAGCTAATATCTCGAAGTGCTGTACAGAAACCCAGCCTAAAACCCCAAACAGCTAGTAATGCAGGTGTAGAAGCACGGTGGCTAGGAAAAACTCCCTAGAAAGGCCAAAACCTAGGAAGAAACCTAGAGAGGAACCAGGCTATGAGGGGTGGCCAGTCCTTTTCTGGCTGTGCCGGGTTGAGATTATAACAGAACATGGCCAAGATGTTCAAAATGTTCATAAGTGACAAGCATGGTCAAATAATAATCATGAATAATTTTCAGTTGGCTTTTCATAGCCGATCATTAAGGTTGAAAAAAAAACCATCACATAAATCACCAAGATATTGTAGTTGCTCTGAATAACAACTACAAACAGCAAGCAATGCAGGTGCTTCTACACCTGCATTGCTTGCTGTTTGGGGTTTTAGGCTAGGTTTCTGTACAGCACTTTGAGATATCAGCTGATGTACGAAGGGCTATATAAATAAATTTGATTTGATTTGAATAAGCCTCCCTCAAACCATGTACTTATACTGTACTGTAGCTTGGGGGATACAATCAAAACAGAAGTGAAAGAGGGAACCTAAGCAGACAGTGTGTTCACAATCAGCCCTCTTTAAGGGAACTGATTGCATATTAATTAGAAGTTAACCTGACACAAGACTCACAACGAAGAGATTACAAATCTGTTCATTAACTATGCATGCTTTCAGTTCCCTTTGCATTAGAAAAACGTTCTATTCTAAGTGTAAAAACATTCTATTCTGAGTGTACTGACTAAGTGTACTGTTTTTTTTTTACTACTGACCATTTCAGATCTACACACCATATACACACAAGTGTGCAAAAAAGATGGGTAGGGAACACAAACATAAATAGGACATGAGGTCACACGGCTGAGACAGAAATACCAATACATAGACTGAACAAAAACATAAATGTAACATGTAAAGTGTTGGTGCCATGTTTCATGACCTGAAATAAAAGATCCCAGAAATGTTCCATTCGCACAAAAAGCTTATTTCTCTCATATTTTGTGCACAAATTTGTTTACATCATTGTTAGTGAGCATTTCTCCTTTGCCAAGATAATCATTCCACCTGACAGGTGTGGCATATCAAGAAGCTGATAAAACAGCATGTTCATTGCACAGGTGCACCTTGTGCTGGGGACAATAAAACATCACTCTAAAATGTACAGTTTTGTAACACAATGTTTTGAGGGAGCGTGCAATTGGCATGCTGACTGCAGGAATGTCCACCAGAGCTGTTGCCAGAGAATTGAATGTTAATTTCTCTACCATAAGCCGCATCCAACATCATTTTTAGAGAATTTGGCCGTATGTCCAACCAGACCACATGTATGGCATCGTGTGGAAGAGGAGTTTGCTGATGTCAACGTTGTGAACAGTGTGCCCAATGGTGGCGGTAGGGATATAGTATTGGCAGGTATAAGCTAAGGACAACGAATACAATTGCAATTTATCAATAGCAATTTGAATGTACAGATATACCGTAACAAGATCCTGAGGCCCATTGTCGTGCCATTCATCCGTCACCATGTTTCAGCATGATAATGAATGGCTCCATGTCGCAAGGATCTGTACATAATTCCTTGAAGCTGAAAATGTCCCAGTTCTTCCATGGCCTGAATACTCACCAGATGTCACCCATTGAGCACATTTGGGAATCTCTGTTCCAGTTCCCTCCAATATCCAGCAACTTCGCACAGCCTTTGAAGAGGAGTGGGACATCATTCCACAGGCCACAATCAACAGCCTGATCAACTCTATGCAAAGGAGATGTGACGAGCTGCATGAGGCAATTGGTGGTTACACCAGATACTGACTGGTTTTCTGATACACGCCCCTACTTCTTTTTTAAGGTGTCTGTGACCAACAGATGTATATCTGTATTCCCAGCCATGTGAAATCCATAGATTAGGGCCTAATTTATTTATCTAAATTTACTTTTTTCCTGATATGAACTGTAACTCAGTAAAATCTTTGAAGTTGTTGCATATTGCGTTTAGATTTTTGTTCAGTATAGATCCAGGGTGTCTTGAGTTAATTGACAAAGAAAACATAGTAGCTTATTAATCAACCTTTATATATTTTTAAAAAATGTAGACAAATGAGGCTACATGCCCAAAACAAAACCAAGTGAAAAAAGAACAGAATGTCTGCTATTTATTTTTGGTGTAAACAGTATTTGCACTGGCTACCTTCCACAAACAGTCAAATATACTGTACCTTCACACTCCATCTTTGCTGTGTGCTTCTTCCTTTATTAACATAACTCTTACACAGCACAAGCCTTCAATCTCTCTGGGAAACAGGACGTAGATAGTATTTTTCATTCAACACAGTAACTACTTTATAATTTTACAACCACGTTCCATTTTCTCCTTGTTTTTTCACAGCGAGTATTAGGATGTCCTTAATGCTTTGTATGCTCAGTGTACATTTTTGAACATATAAATTAAATTATATATATTATATTATATTATATATCTTAAACAATATAACATATAAATGCCTTATGTGTCACACCCTGATCTGTTTCACCTGTCTTTGTGCTTGTCTCCACCCCCCTCCAGGTGTTGCCCATCTTCCTCAATATCCTCAGTGTATTTATACCTGTATTCTCTGTTTGTCTGTTGCCAGGTCGTTTTGTTTCGTCAAGCCTACCAGCATTTTTCCCCGTGCTTCTTTTTGTCTCTAGTGCCTGTTTTCTATCTTTCCCGGTTTTTGATCATTCTGCCTGCCCTGACCCTGAGCCTGCCTGTCGTTCTGTACCTTGTCACACAACCTGGATTACTGACCTCTGCCTGCCCTGACCCTGACTGTCGTTCTGTACCTTTCAGAGTCTGATCTGGACTACTGACCTCTGCCTGCCCTTGACCTGTCATTTGCCTGCCCCCGTTTTTGAAATAAACTTTTGTTACTACAAAACTGTCCGCATCTGGGTCTTCTCCTGAGCCTTGACATCGTACCCCATCAAAAGCCCAAATATAAGCATGTTTAACTCCAAAGTTTGTAGACAATGTAAACAACACCCAATAATAATGAATCAATATACACATGACAGGGTAAATATGTTTTTCTTTTACCAAACTGATGCTTGTCAATCTTATTCTTCCTGTTTTTAAAACATAGTTAAAACAATAATTTTGCTACCATGGATGGCCAGTCCTTGCTTCCATAACTCTGTATATGAATTTGAGAGTGGTTACATTTCTCCAGCCCCATCCCTCAGCTAAATAAAAAACAGAGTTGTTTGTTTCAATTAAGAATTCTAGCTTTAAAAGTTGTTTCAGATGACACTAAATCCAGGGAAGAGTGGCTGGGTAAAGGTAGTTTGGACTTTGTGGAGAAGGGTCATGGAGTCCCAGCCTTGTGATGAAGATACAGTCCGATTTGCCTTTATTTTCGTGATTGGGAGGGGCTGGGGCCAGGAATTTTTGTGCTAGAACTGAAGTCAACCTTCAGTTGACTTATGTAACCGTAAAATCCTTGGTTTCATGCATGTTAACATCAGAAGCCTCCTCCCTAAATAATTTATTTTCACTACTTTAGCACACTCCAACCAACCCTGATGTACTAGCCGTGTCTGAATCCTGACTTAGGAAGGCCACCAAAAATTCTGAAATTTACATCCCCAACTACAACATTTAGAACTGATAGAACTGCCAAGATAGATCTGCCAAAGGGGGTGGAGTTGCAATCTACTGCAGAGAAAGCCTGCAGAGTTCTGTCATACTATCCAGGTCTGTGCCCAAACAGTTCGAGCTTCTACTTTTAAAAATCCACCTTTCCAGAAATAAGTCTCTCACTGTTGCCGCTTGTTACAGACCCCCCTCAGCTGCACCCTGGACACCATATGTGAATTAATTGCCCCTCATCTATCTTCAGAGTTCGTTCTGTTAGGTGACTTAAACTAGGATATGCTTAACACCCCGGCAGTCCTACAATCTAAGCTAGATGCCCTCAATCTCACCCAAATTATCATGGAACCTACCAGGTACAACCCCAAATCCGTAAACACAGGCAGCGTCATAGATATCATCCAGACCAACCTGCCCTCTAAATACACATCTGCTGTCTTCAACCAGGATCTCAGCGATCACTGCCTCATTGCCTGCGTCCGTAATGGGTCTGATGTCAAACGACCACCCCTCATCACTGTCAACGCTCCCTAAAAGACTTCAGCGAGCAGGCCTTTCTAATCGACTTGGCCCGGGTATCCTGGAAGGATATTGACCTCATTCCGTCAGTAGAGAATGCCTGGTTATTCCACCGATAAATCCACGATAATTGAGAATTTCAAAAAGCATTTTTCTACGGCTGGCCATGCTTTCCACCTGGCTACCCCTACCCCGGTCAACAGCTCTGCACTCCCCATAGCAACTTGCCCAAGCCTCCCTCATTTCTCCTTCACCCAAATCCAGATAGCTGATGTTCTGAAAGAGCTGCAAAATCTAGACCCCTACAAATCAGCTGGGCTAGACAATCTGGACCCTCTCTTTCTAAAATTATCCACCACAATTGTTGCAACCCCTATTACTAGCCTGTTCAACCTCTCTTTCGTATCGTCTGAGATCCACAAAGATTGGAAAGCTGTCGCGGTCATCCCCCTCTTCAAAGGGGAAGACACCCTAGACCCAAACTGTTACAGACCTATATCTATCCTACCCTGCCTTTCTAAGGTCCTTGAAATGTGTAACTCCGCGTTGTTGTTTGTGTCGCACTGCTTTGCTTTATCTTGGCCAGGTCGCAGTTGTAAATGAGAACTTGTCCTCAACTGACCTACCTGGTTAAATAAAGTGAAATAAGAAATACTTTTTAGTAATAACGTAACAACGTCCTTGGAGACCCTATCTGCACAGAGCTTTAGGAGACAAAAAGCTGTGGAAGGGTTAGGTGAACCATATGAGCCGAATGACACTTCCTTTTTGTCCCCAGACAGAATGAGATGCCTATTTGCTGTGTTGGCATCCACTGTCAACTGGATGAAATCTGTTCGGGGAGAAAGATAATGTCTTGGCATTCGAATTATATTCATATTGACAAAATCTATACAACATATCATCTAATACAACATATCAGCTAATAAGTCAATTTAATTCACCTCTTGAAGGCCAACGTTGAGCCCTACCAGCTCTCGCAGTCTCACGTCAGAATTAGACGTTCATCCATGTTTCTCAAAGGTCAAATTTAGAAGTTGTTCCAAACGTCAAATTTCAAAATGTTTAAAGTTAAGTCCGGGCATTAACTCTGACTTTTTAAGATTAGGAATTAACTCAGAATGTTTAAGGTTAGGCATTAACTCAGAATGTTTAAGTTAAGGGATAAGGAGAGCTTGGGGCCTATAGGTGTGTTAGTTCACGGGTGTGTAATATTGCACAAAGTGTATCTGAGGGAAACTGGGTGTGTGCGCCAAAACATGTATTATGTCCAGAACTCCTCTCTGGTCTTGGGAACTGAACAACCTGGACATCTGTCACTGTGAAGAAGAAGAGTCAACTATAACTGCACGCCTTATAACAAAGATCCGTTGTATATGTTATTGAGCAAGCGACTTAGTCATGCTTGCATACATTTTAAGTATGGCTGGTCCTAAAAATCAAACCTACTATCCTGGCATTGCAAGCACCACGCTCTACCAAATGAGCTACAGAGGACCAGTGGTTACAAAAACAAAATAGCAATCAATCAGATTTAGTCTATAGAGTATATGAACAGGGGGAGCCTGGTCCTAGATCAGCACTCCTACTCTGAGACACAATCGTGAATGCAGGCCGAGGTCAGAATACTCACCTTGAGACACTCCAAGGCAGGTCTCAGTTCTTTTACTTCATTCTCTTGCTTCCCTGTGCACTCTGCTGGCATGTATTCTGTATCTCCCTCAACGTTTTCTGCATGATAAAAACAAAGTCAGCATATCGCATTTTATGGTATCCATATATTTTGAAAACAAAAAACAAGATAACAGGGATGACTAGCACAGAAGTCATGATATAAAGATTTAGCATTTCTCAAATCGGTTCTACCCTTACCTGTTGCTCAGCCCTCTGCTGCTGCTGAAACAACCATATGTCCGTGGTGTTGATTCAAGGAGCACAAAACAAATGTAGTGATCACAATGACATACATTTCAAGCACTTAATTGTAATGAGGGCAAATGTTCTTAATTTCACCGGCGTCGAACATGGTAGGCCTATGCTTCATCAAGGCGGGAACTTGATGTTGATGCTTGAGATGAGTTTCACGAAACGAGGCGACTCAAATTAGGCAGGACTTGACAACTTTTTGTTTCTTACCAAGGCAGAAATCCCACTCGTCGTCGTCCAGGTCTAGCATAACAGTCGACTTGAGAAGAAACTTGGGAGACTGGTCATTAGTTTCTCCATAGCCCCACCATCTTAAAATTTTTCTTCAGTGCAGACCTTGGGGTGAATGTATTTCTGCACTGAGGGCAGCTGTAGTTTAAATCCTCGCCATTCCAACAGTATGTCACACAGCTCATGCAGTAACTGTGTCCATATGGGATAGTCACTGGAAACCATTTTGCAACGCAAACTACTTTCTATTTGACGAGGTCAGGTAGGCCTCTACCCATATCGTTCCGTTCCTAGTGAAAACACCCCACATATATTCAGTTCACACCTTTTCCTTCAATAAAAAAAAACACAAGCAAGGTAGGCCTAGAAAAACAGTCTCATTCGAATGCGACCCAGCTGTTTTAACTTCTTATGGCTGGGGGCAGTATTGAGTAGCTTGGATGAATAAGGTGCCCAAAGTAAACTGCCTGCTACTCAGGCCCAGAAGCTAAGATATGCATATTATTAGTATATTTGGATAGAAAACACTTTGAAGTTTCTAAAACTGTTTGAATGATGTCTGTGAGTAGAACAGAACTCATATGGCAGGCAAAAACCTGAGAAAAAGTCCAACCGGGAAGTGGGAAATCTGAGGTTTGTAGGTTTGCCTATCCAATATACAGTGTCTATCGGGTCATATTGCACTTCCTAAGGCTTCCACTAGATGTCAACAGTCTTTAGAACCTTGTTTGATGCTTCTACTGTGAAGGATGAGGGAATAAGAGCTGATTGAGTCGGGTCTGGCAGAGTGCCACGAGCTCACTCAGGCACGCCCCAGTGAGAGTTAGCTGCGTTCCATTGCATTTCTACAGACAAAGGAATTCTCCGGTTGAAACATTACTGAAGATTTGTGAAAAACATCCTAAAGATTGATTCTATACATCGTTTGACATGTCTCTACGAACTGTAATGGAATTTGTGGACTTTTCGTCTGGCCTGCGCGTCATGAATTTGGATTTTGGAACTAAATGCGTGAACAAAAAGGAGGTTTTTGGACATAAATGGACTTTATCGAACAAAACAAAAATGTATTGTGGAACTGGGATTCCTAGGAGTGCATTCTGATGAAGATCAAAGGTAAGTGAATATTTATAATGCCATTTCTGACTTCTGTTGACTCCATAACATGGCGGGTACCTGTATGGCTTGTTTTTGTGTCTGAGCACCATACTCAGATTATTGCATGGTGTGCTTTTTCCGTAAAGTTTTTTTGAAATCTGACACAGCGGTTGCATTAAAGAGTTTAGGTACCTTTATTTTTTTTTCAAGTATTTTACATGTGGTTTCCACAAATCAACAACCATTAACACTGACAATTATTTTCATCTGAGGAAATGCATATTTTTTGAAAACGTGAACACAAGACTTGAACACAAAAGTTCCAGTAAATCACATGAAAGGCTTATAAAACACCTTTACGTTCCCACGAGAATCATGGTGGTGTATAATTGTTCTCTTCTCTATTAACTAAGTGTCCACAGCATGCAATCCATCCCTCTACCCACAAAGGCTACTACACAACTTCCAATACTTTTATCCCTGTCTCCACAGAAGAGATGGAAGTTACTGTGGTGTTACAGATGGCCTAATCAGTCACTACTACAGTCACTGTAATGCTGAACATAAAAATAGCAGACTACAGTAAGATCCCTTTAACCACATGATGCCATATAACTAGAATTTGACAGCAGCATTTATGATGGAGAATGAAATGAATATGGACATAACATTAATATTTTTGCTAAGCTCACCAAATAAATTGCAATACATATGTCATGTATAACAACATTAAATCAGACAATGAATGAAAAATATTACATTTATAAAGTCTGTGAATCCCAAATAAACATTCAAGCACAATAAAGTGTATTCCACTAGTCTTAGCAAGACAAAGCTTAATCAAAACGATGGAGAACTGCAGACATAGAACCCTTATGGTTTCCAATAACTTTTTCCCTTCAGTCTGGTTGCCATTGAAAAGTGAGTGTCAGCGAGAGTGTATTCTGAAATGACAGAACCATTACACATAGACCAAGGATTAAAACTACACACGTTCCCTTTGAGTCAGTGTGCGTCATGACCTGCCCGTTAGTGACCTGCAAAAGAAATGTCAATAAAAAGACAAGTGACATGTTAGAAGGGTTGTAGTCATTAACATTCCCATGAGTTTGATTGGTGCATCAATAATATAATTGTCACATGTGCCAAATACAACTTTACAAGCCCTTTTAACCAACAATACAGTTGTTGTTTAAAAAAAAAAAAATGTAATTTCAGCCACTGGTCTTACTCAACTGTTGAGCATATTACTGATACACTGTACTACATTTCAACATGATCACCTTCCTAGGTAATGAATACTATATCTGATGTCCAGAGGTAGGCAATTCCTTACATGAAAATGCTCTCGTCCGTAGAGGGAGAATCAAGAAGCTGGTACCCAGCAACTTAAGTGACCAAACCAAGTACAGGGGTTCCAGTATAGTGTTCTATATGACAATAACATTTAGGGTACTCTAAAGACATGACTTCAATAACAATATGAGGCATGGGAGCCCACAGTACTAGTCCATGTAGGGTACTACCTGTGGAAGGACACTGCTAGACCATCTCGTACTGGTTGTTGGTGATGTATCGAGACAAGCAGCAGGCCAAGAACACCCCAATGAGCTAGGCAAAAAGTTAAACAGTTTCAATTAGGATGTGAAGACAAAATTGACATGCACTCACTTCATGTATAAGAAAAAAAAGTGAAATCTATAATTTTCTTGATGATCTCACAACATTTCAAGATCCATGTTACTGGTAATAACATTGTATATTTTTCCCCCTAGAGATTAATAAGCCTACAGGCCAATATCAAATAAAGGCTCTTCAATGGATGTACCTGGAAGAACGCAATTCCAAAAGATATTCCGGCAATGATTCCCAGGTTAGACTCCATCAAAGTGGTCACCTTTGAGAAGCAGCCCTAAAACATGTTAAGCAGAAGGAAAATAAAAACCTTTTAAATATGGTTTCTCAAGGTTATAGCTGTTCATTACGCATACTGGACTGGCAATACTTAGTCTAAAAGACTGGTAAACTATGAACCACAGCTCTGACATAATTCTGTATGATATGATTGATAATGATATGCGGCAGTGCTCTCACCGTGTTATACACAAAGTCGTGAGCCTTGGCAAGGTCCTTGAGGGCCTCGACAGCGCAGACAGTGTTCTCTTTGCAACAGCTGTCAGGGATGCCTTGGTCTTTGAAGTACTTTGTTGTGTTCCAGTCCTCGTAACTATCCACTCCACAGCAATGCAACTGCACAAAACACACATTTACTTATTATCACATTTACTTAATATTAAGAGGAAATAACAATGTTAACTTCCAATTCCTAATTCTATGGTTGACTTAGCCATGTGGACAAAGCAAGTTTCAATGTCACGTGCACAAGTACAGTGAAATTACTTTGCTTGCTTGTTCTTTCCCAACAATTCAGTAATCAATATTGGTAGTACTATACATGTTTTTTTATTTTTTAAAGTCAAGTAGAACAGAAACACACAAGATAAGAACATGAAAAATTAAGCAAGCTACATACAGGCTCAGTGGCTATATACAGGCCCAGCGGCTATATACAGGCTCAGCGGCTATATACAGGCTCAGCGGCTATATACAGGCTCAGTTCCAGGGTCAGTAGCTATATACAGGCTCGGTCGGTAGCTATATACAGGCTCAGTTCCAGGGTCAGAAGCTATATACAGGCTCAGTTCCAGGGTCAGAAGCTATATACAGGCTCAGTTCCAGGGTCAGAAGCTATATACAGGCTCAGTTCCAGGGTCAGAAGCTATATACAGGCTCAGTTCCAGGGTCAGAAGCTATATACAGGCTCGGTCGGTAGCTATATACAGGCTCAGTTCCAGGGTCAGAAGCTATATACAGGCTCAGTTCCAGGGTCAGTAGCTATATACAGGCTCGGTCGGTAGCTATATACAGGCTCAGTTCCAGGGTCAGAAGCTATATACAGGCTCAGTTCCAGGGTCAGAAGCTATATACAGGCTCAGTTCCAGGGTCAGAAGCTATATACAGGCTCAGTTCCAGGGTCAGAAGCTATATACAGGCTCAGTTCCAGGGTCAGAAGCTATATACAGGCTCAGTTCCAGGGTCAGAAGCTATATACAGGCTCAGTTCCAGGGTCAGAAGCTATATACAGGCTCAGTTCCAGGGTCAGAAGCTATATACAGGCTCGGTCGGTAGCTATATACAGGCTCGGTCGGTAGCTATATACAGGCTCGGTCGGTAGCTATATACAGGCTCGGTCGGTAGCTATATACAGGCTCGGTCGGTAGCTATATACAGGCTCGGTCGGTAGCTATATACAGGCTCGGTCGGTAGCTATATACAGGCTCGGTCGGTAGCTATATACAGGCTCGGTCGGTAGCTATATACAGGCTCGGTCGGTAGCTATATACAGGCTCGGTCGGTAGCTATATACAGGCTCGGTCGGTAGCTATATACAGGCTCGGTCGGTAGCTATATACAGGCTCAGTTCCAGGGTCAGTAGCTATATACAGGCTCAGTTCCAGGGTCAGTAGCTATATACAGGCTCAGTTCCAGGGTCAGAAGCTATATACAGGCTCAGTTCCAGGGTCAGAAGCTATATACAGGCTCAGAAGCTATATACAGGCTCAGAAGCTATATACAGGCTTAGTAGCTATATTTTAAAAAAGTGTCCGTTTCAGGGTCAGTGCCAATGCCCATGCCACATTTACAATGTGCAGGGATACTAAATCATACTAAACTATCATACTAAATCAGATCATGTTAAAGGGTGGTTCTATTGTACATCAATGAGTTATTCAATGATGGTGGGGGAGGCTCATAACCTAATACAATGGTATACCAACAAGCTCTATGCAGCTCTGAAACCAGATGGTGAAGCGTGACCATCTGTACTGTAGAAGTTGTTCATAGCAACACTTCTACAGGGTCTTTGATCAAATTCAGCTTCCATTTCTCGAAACAGGATTTTTTGTGTTATTTGCAAAGGACCCAAAACACAGTTAGGCTTCACATTGAATAACATAATACCACTTACAGTCTTCTGGATGTTGTCAACCACAGAGCTTTTGGGGTCAGTGGTATTGTAGTTCGTCACAGCGTCTTTATAGGCATCACCTAATACAGCCTTTATCTGCAAAAAAACAAACATTAACTGGGTTTGATTTGTGGCCAACTGAACCCTATAGTAATGTCAAGTATATTGTAAGTCACCTCAGAAGTACCTGCACATTGGTGTATGCTCATCTATAGTTCACCGCAACGTCTCGACCAGAACGTCTTCCAGACGCTGCAGTAAACTATATGGGAACATCCCTCAGTGCACAGATATGTCCATTCCTTATATATAACCGTTTTTGTACCCAGCACCTGGTAAATTGTTAGATGTGGGAACACTACTTTTGAACTAATCTCTCACCTCATGTCTGAATAAGAAGCCAGAGATGCCGGCCACAAACTCAGCTATGAACACCAGCACCAGGAACATGGCATACTGAGGGGAGAGAAACAACTCATCAATTAACATAAAACAAAGACAAACATGAGGAGAATGTGCAAATACAAAATGGAAAACATCACAGTGTAACTGACCAGCTTCAGCATCCATGGGCTACCGCGGCATGTAGCGAAGCAACCAAACAGGCCAAAAATGATGATGATGGCTCCAGTCCCGATGAGGACATATGGTGCGTTGGTGCTCTTCTCAGAGGCCAGCTGGAAATAAGCTTCCAGGCTCACCTTCCCCCATACTCCTACAGCCAGAAGGATAACCCCTGTAAACTGGGAGAAAGCACAGACAGTCAGCTCCAATCTCAGGTAATGTACCTAGGGGATGTTTCAGAGGTTTGACCTAGTTCTGACACAAACTCAAGATTTAAAGAGGAAAACAACAAACCTCTTTAGTATACACCTTGAACACCTACCAATTATATTCAGCTCAGTGTGATGTCAGGGGCCAGTACACATCTGAAAAAGCTTTAAAGTTGGTATAAATGCCTACAACAGGAAGGGAAAGTCAGCATGGAACTTACATGGTATATCAAAAGGGATTGATATTCAATCGATCCCTATCCCAGTCTGCGGTCCCCACATGCTTCAAGATGGCCACCATTGTTACTGTTCCCAAGAAAGCTAAGGTTGAACTAATTGACTATCGCCCCGTAGCACTCATCTCTGTCATCATGAAGTGCTTCGAGAGACTAGTTAAGGATCAAATCACCTCCACCTTACCCGTCACCCTAGACCACCTCCAAATTGCTTACCGCCCCACAAGGTCCACAGACGATGCAATCGCCATCACACTGCCCTAACCCATCTGGACAAGAGGAATACCTACGTAAGAATGCTGTTCATTGACTACAGCTCAGCATTCAACACCATAGTACCCTCCAAACTAATGATTAAGCTTAAGACCCTGGGTCTCGACCCCGCCCTGTGAAACTGGGTCCAGGACTTCCTGACGGGCCGCCCCACAGGTGGTGAAGGTAGGAAACAACATCTCCACTCCGCTGACCCTCAACACTGGGGCCTCACAAGGGTGCCTTCTCAGCCCTCTCCTGTACTCCCTGTTCACCCATGACTGCATGGCCATGCATGCCTCCAACTCAATCATCAAGTTTGCAGATACTACAGTGGTAGGCTTGATTACCAACAACGACGAGACGGCCTACAGGGAGGAGGCGAGGGCCCTCGGAGTGTGGTGTCAGGAACATAACCTCTCACTCAATGTCAGCAAAACAAAAAGAGATGATTGTGGACTACAGGAAACAGCAAAGGGAGCATCCCCTTATCCACATCGGCGGGACAGTAGTGGAGAAAGTGGAAAGTTAAGTTCCTCTGTGTACATGTCACAGACAAACTGAAATGGTCCACGCACACTGATAGTGTGATGAAGGCGCAACAGGAGGCAGAATTTTTCTTGACTTGTCGCCGAAAACCGTCACTAACTTTTACAGGTGCACAATTGAGAGCATCCTGTTGGGCTGTATCACCGCCTGGTACGGCAACTGCACCGCCCACAACCGCAGGGCTCTCCAGAGGGTGGTGTGTCTGCACAACGCATCACCGGGGGTAAACTACCTGCCCTCCAGGACACCTACATCACATGATGTCACAGGAGGGCAAAAAAGATAATCAAGGACAGTAACCGCCCGAACCTCTACCCGTTCACCCCACTTCCATCCAGAAGGTGAGGTCAGTACAGGTCCATCAAAGCTAGGACAGAGAGATTGAAAAACAGCTTCTATCTCAAGGCCATCAGATTGTTAAACAGTCACCACTAGCACAGACGGCTGTCTACCTACAGACTTGATATCATTGGCCACTTTAATAAATGGAACGCTAGCCACTTTAAGAATGTTTACATATCTCACATTACTCATCTCATATGTATATACTGTATCCGTCACCATCTATTGCACCTTAGCTGCTCTGTCACTGCTCATCCATATATTTTAATACTTATATATTCTCATCCCATTCTTTTACTAGATTGTGTGTATTAGGTTATGTTGAGGAATTGTTAGATATTACTTGTTAGATATTACTGCACTGTCAGATCTAGAAGCATAAACATTTCGCTACACTCGCAGTAACATCTGCTAACCATGTGTATGTGACCAATAAAATTTGATTTGATTTAACCCAGCCCCACTCACTGACACAACCAATAATAGCCCATGGTCTCACATCAGTGAGCTCAGCATCTTCCTTTGTATAATATCCCTTACTTTTACCAGTCATATACTCATGGACTGCAGTCATCAGTCCATGAATTATACAAATCACCCTCCATATAGCAATAAATGACAGCTGTGTTGTCATGAACTTTGAACCTATAAAAGCCACGTTTGATTAATGGCGTAGATAGAATAATATAAACTGTGAAGAAACACCATTGACAGATTACATTTACAGAACATTTGTCAAGAAAGCTGTTAGAAAATGTGAGCTGGCTAACGATCTTTGACGACAATCTGCTAAAAATACAAATATGTTTACCTAAAAGTACTGCAAAAAAATATGTTTGAGATCATAATAGTTATTTAGTAAGAGAGTCTGAGGTTGTATCTCAATCAACAACCATCGAATAGTCGTTCCCAACATCAGACAATTTGTCTATGAATGTCACCACGATCCCCGCAATCAAACCTTTAAACGTTTATTTTTTTATTTGACCTTTATTTAAGCTGGCAAGTCAGTTAAGAACAAATTCTTATTTTTCAATAACTGCCTACCCGGGCAAACCCTAACGACGCTGGGCCAATTGTGCGCCGCCCTACAGGACTCCCGATCATGGCAGGTTGTGATACAGCCCGTGATCAAACCAGGGTCTGTAGTGACGCCTCTAGCACTGAGATGCAGTGCCTTAGACCACTGCGCCACTCGCGAGCCTATACTCGCGGGCTGCAACGCTCAAAACAAAAAAGAAACAATGTAACGTGGCTTTGCAACGTTGTCGCGGTTGGAGAAACGCACAACTTTCACAGACAGCATTTGCGCATAAACAATGTAAAGTAGCTCAAGAATTCGCTATATCCAACAATAAGTGATTATTTTCCAACAGTGTTTTCTAACTATCACGGGGAAATTGTGTTTTATTTTCAATAGCTCGAGTCCTTACGTTTCAGCCAAAGCCTTACGTTATTCGTTTGTAAATTCCAATTGGATATGTTGGCATCGCCGCTAACTTAGCCCATTGTTACCGTAACTCGCTTGCGTCAGTTATTTACAAGTCAACACTTACCCAAAATATGAGACTGTAAGAAATAAGAAAGGTTTTGAGACATGTAATCACTGGCTTAGTTTGAAGCCTTCTTGATGGGGGAGACATTATGGCTATTTCGCAGAAATTGGCAATCAAAACGTATCGTTGTTACAAAGTGAGAGAAAAAAAACACTTCCACAACGTCTTGCTGGAAAACTTTTGTCGACAAATCACAGAATCCAAGGAGAAGGGAAGTGTCGTCACTGATCCAGATTCACTTTCCTGTGAGGAAAAAGTTAATTTCCTAGGATTTATGGGAAGTTTTATATTCGCTTGTATTTATGATGTTCCAAAATAATATAATAGAACAGAATATAGTAACTTAATTTTTCACAGAGGAAACGTCAGTTGTGGCTAATCGGATGAGACAGTATACACATGACAAATACAAACGCTACAAGATACAAGAGTAATGCTGCTATACACGTGCAGCAATAACAAAGCGTTCTTCTTACCGTTTCGGTAAAAAGCTGAGGGATAGGGCTGGAGAAATGCAACCACTCTCAAATTCATAGATATAACTATCGATGCAAGGACTGACCATCCATGATATCAAAATTATAGTTTTGAGGTGATATAGTTGTTGTTTACATTAATATGTTTGCAAACATTGGAGTGAAACAAGCTTATATTTTGGGTTCTGATTGGGTGCGACAGTTGAACTAAGCTCATTGGGTATTTATACGTTATATTCTTCAAGAATCAAATGGGCAAATGTCATTAATTAAGTCCAAAAATGGATGAAGCAACTGCAGATTGCCCCTTTAAATACACTTAAAATGCGTACAGTCTTCAGGGTGAAAACTCAAGTCTTTATCTCGTAAAACCAAGGCAGACACTAGTGGGCTATCAGCATCAGCAGCCTGTGGCTTTTTAATAGACATGTAGTTATTGTGACTTTAGCCGGGAATAGCATGTCCGGAACTAGCACGTCCGACTTGCTGCGAACTGGTTGAACGCTGGTTTCAATCGCTGATTGGCGCTTTAATATATAATTTATTTTCCCCTCTTGCGTGCGCAGTTAGCCCAACCAGTCGGCAGATCGCGCTATTATTCTTTTTACGTCGTTTGGGCTAGTGTGCGGTCAGCAACATGATTGACAGTTTCAATATCCTACAGCTGCAAAAAGGATGCTGCATTTTGATTGTTGAATATATGATTTATTTCAGTATGTGGATTTGAACATCTCTCATTGGTGTACTCAGAAAACAGGAAATCCATTGCGAATTCCTATCGATTTTAGTGCAAACATTATTATAATTATTTAACCACTGGTGGGTTAGGGCTGTATCATAGTCCTTTATGGTAGCCCTTATAAGTAGTCCAACAACCCCGCCTAGCGGTAATTTCTCCAACAGTAAATGTGATAAACGAGGAGGATTTTGTCAGTAAAAATTGTCGCAAGGCTGGGTTGTCTGGAGCGTTGGTGGGATTATTCTTGATTTAGAGAGATAAAACAAAAACAACGCTAATGATTTTGTCAGTAAACAAAAAAACGATTAAATTAATTGACGGTTTCATTATTGCCTTCAAATTTTCTGCGCTGTATGTTAGTCAATGGTCTCCACCTTGGCTACAGTAGATGCCCAGTGGAACCACTTTTAATCTGAATATTTGCGCTTCAAGACCGTGTTGGCATGTCACGATTCCACATCCTTTTCCTCTTCACGCTGACCTTTATTAGAGAGCTGCTGGGACACGATGAAGGTAAGATTTAGATACACTGCACTTTGACTTAGACTATTAATATGTTTCTTTACTCACAGTTTAAACTTTACATTAGCATTGATGTACAACATGTATGCACATGTTATTCTATACCTGATGTTGCATAATCAGTTATGATTTGGACACTCTCAAACTATACTTTTGTAAACTACTATAAAATCATTAATTTCCTTGTCAGTCTCATCTATGGTCCATGATACAGTCCATGCAATGGGGAGTGAGGACATACCTCCATCACCACAGTTATAGGGCAGTAAATAGAATGTAGCTGTAGTGGCATCTTTAGAGGGAACTGACAGAATACAAAGAGAGCATGGGGTATTTCCTGAAAAGAAACTCATCCACTCTTGTAACATTCTTTTTCAGTTAAGAAGGAGAGAGCAAAGAAGCCCAAATATGCCAATTATGCATTTTGTCATGAATATATACATTTTGTAGGTGAATAGAAGTCCTCACTATAGTTACCTGTGTTTGTTATCTGATGTTGGGTATGTCACCCCCTTTCAGACCCCTGTAATTACAACTCCAATCACAGACAAATGACTGAGTGTGCATGGACCAGCTGTGTCAAGGCCCTAATTTAACCCCTACAAGACAGTGATTTGAGTCACCTCAGATCCACCCAAACTCATACCTACTGCCAGTTGATAACAAAGCGAAAATCTAGTCGGCTAATGGATTGATTCTGGCTATGTCTCACCATTGCTATTATCACACATTCTCGTCATTTACGACTTCTCCAACTGAAATACAACGGTTGCTAATTGGGAATGGCCTTTCTAAACCTCAGCATGAGAATATATCAATTGAAGTACAGTTGGACTGCAGTGAATAGTGGGCTTGTGAAATCCACCCCCTCCAATATGACTCATTTCTCCTAGCTGGATGTTCTCCCTGCAGTGGTCATTGCATGTCTTCCTGGTAAAGTAACCGTCTCACTGGGAGCTGTTGGACGTGTGCCAGGCTGGTCTCACTGTGATGCACGTTGTGTCAGAGTCTGCCTTTTTACAACCTCACCGTCATCAGGCGGCCACAGCAGCAGCCTGCATTAGTGCTTTAATGGAAAATAGGCTGTTAGGGTGAAGAGGTGTTTGACTACTAATGTCTACCATGATGAGACATGTTGCAAAGGATTTCAATCACTGCAGAATGATTGTTGATTGGAGAATGGTTGGAGCATGTTTAACTATAAGTTGATGTTTAAATATTATTGTACAACTGCTGCTGAAATGTAAACTATCTTGAATACCGAAGAGTCTGTTTATAGACAGTAAATTAAAGATTATCCTCACTTGGATTTGCTAACATGAGAGAGACTCGAGTGATAGAAATATACTGGCATGTTTTTATGTTATTCAGTCAGACTAGAAAAAAGGCATTTGATGAAAAGTGTTGTAACATCAATCATTGTAACTTCTTCCAGTGGAAGTTTAGCAGTTTATTGCAAGTGCTCAAATTACTAACATTAGAAACTTTATTGAGTTGTGTCACCATGAATTAAATTTTCATTGGTCTAAATTAAAAATAATGACTCATTATCTATCCCTGTAAGCTGGGCAAGCTATTCTAATATCTGAACCAATTTGTTGTTTCAAATACTCAGGGATAATACTCAGCTCAAAAAACCCTCAAATCTGGCAGCCCTCTTTCTAAACAGTAGAGTCTCTTATAAATATCCTTCAGGGGATTATGTTCGTGAAATAGGCTAGACCACAAGTGAGGGGAAAGAATGAGGGTGTTAAGGGAGACCTACTGTATGGAAAGTTAGATTCAGCTCTGAGGTTTAAAGATACAGTGTAGCGCTAAGTAGGCAAAAAGAGATGTTAACAGCTTTAGACCCAGTACTAACTAGTAATTACATTTAAAATGGAGTAGGGGACTTCTGCTTGCCATCTTCATGTCATGATTTCAGTGCACATTCAGCAATGTGTGCCCAGTTAAGTAATTTCCCTACACTCTTTACTATTACCTTTTACTTCCATGTGATGCTAAAACACTTTTACGTTGCGATAAATGAAACGTCAGCCAACTAGAAAGTCAGTCTTTTGTCAGAAACATACTGGTTTGACTGGACTTCGGTTTTGGATCCAAACCCCTGGAGAGGTTTTTTCCCTTATTGGAAATCCAGGTGTTAAATAGGAAGCTGGCTCAGGAAGGGACCAGAAACCAGGTTGTGCGGAACTGAGACTTTGTGGAAAAACCATTAGCATGCCAAAATACTTTCTCTGCGTGACCTATATTCCACTCTTCATGTTCTACTTCAAAATCATTTGATATTCATCACAAATAAGCATAATAAATACAAAAGTAGGTTTATGAGTGGGAAAGAACAGTACATGTCGTCCATCAAATCAAATTTATTTATATAGCCCTTACATCAGCTGATATCTCAAAGTGCTGTACAGAAACCCAGCCTAAAACCCCAAACAGCAAGGAATGCAGGTGTAGAAGCACGGTGGCTAGGAAAAACTCCCTAGAAAGGCCAAAACCTAAGAAGAAACCTAGAGAGGAACCAGGCTATGACGGGTGGCCTGTCCTCTTCTGGCTGTGCCGGGTGGAGATTATAACAGAACATGACCAAGATGTTCAAATGTTCATAAATGACCAGCATGGTCAAATAATAATAATCACAGTAGTTGTCGAGGGTGCAACAGGTCAGCACCTCAGGAGTAAATGTCAGTTGGCTTTTCATAGCCGTTCATTGAGAGTATCTCTACCGCTCCTGCTGTCTCTAGAGAGTTGAAAACTGCAGGTCTGGGACAGGTAGCACGTCCGGCGAACAGGTCAGGGTTCCATAGCCGCAGGCAGAACAGTTGAAACTTGAGCAGCAGCACGGCCAGGTGGACTGGGGACAGCAAGGCGTCATCATGCCAGGTAGTCCTGGAGCATGGTCCTCGGGCTCAGGTCCTCCGAGAGAGAGAAAGAGAGAATTAGAGAGAGCATACTTAAATTCACACAGGACACCGGATAAGACAGGAGAAATACTCCAGATATAACAGACTGACCCTAGCCCCCTGACACATAAACTACTGCAGCATAAATACTGGAGGCTGAGACAGGAGGGGTCAGGAGACATGATACCCCCGGACAGGGCCAAACAGGCAGGATATAACCCCACACACTTTGCCAAAGCACAGCCCCCACACCACTAGAAGGATATCTTCAACCAACTTACCATCCTGAGACAAGGCCGAGTATAGCCATAAGTATAGTCCATAACTACATTAGTGGCCAACAAATGGTTTTATTTTGTTTTATGCCTTGTTGCTATGACTGATCAGAGCTAATAAGTCTGTCATTGGTTTCAGGCTCTGAAACCACACTGCACAGCAGCTACAATGAGGTTGTTCCAGAGGAGGAGTACTACACTCCCCAACTGGACTACATGAGTAAGTTAGGAGAACCACACAGTCACAACACTAACATTAGGAATAAGCTTGTCATAATGTAAGTGGACACTTACACTGAATTGGAAATCTATGTACCCCACATCACTGTTTTGAAATCAGTATCACTTGATACTTGGGTCAATTGGGTCTGTAGCACACTGGTCTTGGCGCTGTGTTCCAGTGTGTGATTAAACAGTGTTGTTTCGATGCAGATCCAAGATGGTGTCACTTTTTGAGCCTGGCCAATGGGGATGTGACCTGCCACTCCCCCCGTGGAGGGAACTACCGCAGCACCCTGGGCACCCTCTGCGAGATGACCTGTGACCGCGGCTACAAGCTGCTGGGCAGAACCTCTGTGCAGTGCATGCCCAACCGCCGTTGGTCTGGGACCAGTCACTGCCGCCGTAAGTACAGACAGATACATGTTATCTATTGTTAATGAAAAAGGACCTAAGTTTTCTTTAGAAAAACCTCCATAGGAGTAATTTGTATCTCTTTTTAACTATGGTGTGTTGACTCCACAGAGGTTCGTTGCAACGCGCTGCACCTGATCTGGCACGGCACGTACCACTGCACCCAGGGATACATGGTGGACTCCAGGTGTGATTACATCTGTGAGCCGGGGTACCGGATAGAGGGGGACCACTCTCGCACCTGTCTGGTTGGGGGGTCCTGGAGTGGGGCAGAGCCCATCTGTGAAGGTACAGCCTACACAGTGCCTCCAGAAAGTATTCACACCCCTTGACTTATTCCATATTTTGTTGTGTTGCAGCCTGAATTCAAAATAGATTATCTATTTCTTTCTCACCAATATAGACACAGTACCTCATAATGACAGAGTGAAAACACATCTTTAGAAATGTTTGAAAATAAAATACAGAAATATCTCATTTACATAAGCATTCACACCCGAGTCAATACATGTTAGAATCAGCTTTGGCAGTGATTACAGCTGTGAGTCTTTCTGGCTAAGTCTCTAAGAGCTTTGCACACCTGGATTGTACAATATTATTTTCAAAATTCTTCAAGCTCTGTCAAATTGGTTGTGGATCATTGCTAGACAACCATTTAAGTGTTTCCATATATTTTCAAGCATATTAAAGTCAAAACTGTAACTCGGCAGCATTCACTGTCTTCTTGGTAAGTAACACTAGTGTAGATTTGACCTTGGTGTTTTAGGTTATTGTCCTGATGAAAGGTGAATTCATCTCCCAGTGTTTGTTGGAAAGCAGACTGAACTAGGTTTTCCTCTTGGATTTTGCCTTTGCTTAGCTCTATTCCATTTCTTTTTTATCCTGAAAAACTCCCCAGTGCTTAATGATTGCAAGCATATGTTTGTTTGTTTCTTTCATAGGCCTGGGCAGCTCCCCATGGGCATGTCTCCCACAACACAAACACAACACAGATAGATACTCATCTAGTGCCTCTCTTTCCACATGTTTCATTTCCTTCTTTTGTCTTTGACTCAAGACCAAGACATATTTCTAAACTTCAAAGTTCCCTTCCCTCAAGAGGAATTGATTCAGTTGACCAAGACCAACAGATGTTAACATTTAACAAAAAAAAGTATGTATTATTGTTCTTCACTGGTTTACCAAACTGATGTTGTTTCAGATCATGATCCTCCCAAAATAAAGTGTCCCCTGTCCCGGGTGAAGGTCACAGAGCCTGGGAAACTAACCACCAGAGTGTCCTGGGACCCACCGGTTGCCACGGATACTGCTGATAAAACATTAGAGTATGTCAGTCCTTTTTTACTGCATTTTCCCCTCTCCTCTTCTTCCCCTTTGCTTTATCTGGAGGTGAAACGTGTGGTTTTTTGTGTCTGTTTGCAGTGTAACGCTGATAGGCCAGCGGCCAGATAGCAACTTTAAAGAGGGGATAAACATTATCCGGTACACAGCACACGACCAAGCCAGGAACAGGGCTGCCTGCAAGTTCATTGTTCGGGTTGAGGGTAAGACATCACTGTCAATGTCAGACACAATGACCTGACATTGGACAAGAGCAAAACCCATACTTACAGGACAAACACATTATACAAACAAACATTCAACGTTCAACTGATACATTTCACCACGCAACTAAGTACTGGATTTTTCTTTTTACAGAGTATAAATCTAATTCCTTCAGTGACAAACAATAACCATATTTCCCTTATGGAGAACTTCTATAAACCCTTTATAGACATCCATGAGTCATCATATCAGTACTGTTAGTGTGTACTGTTTGAAGATGGCTGCTATGGGCCCGTATTCACCTAGATTCTCAGAGTAGAAGTGCTGATCTAGGATCAGGTCCCCCCTGTTCATATGATCTTATTTATTATGATCTAAACAACATAACTGAACATAGATCAGCAATTGGTTTGTGAATACAGGCTTTGCTCTCGCTCTCCCCAGTCAGGAGGTGTCCAGTCCTCAAGACCCCTCTCCATGGTTACCTCACCTGTGACTCTGACGGGAACAACTACGGGGCGGTGTGCGAGTACCACTGTGACGGGGGCCACGAGAGGCGGGGGACCTCCCGCCGAGTCTGCCAGTTCGACCGCAGCTGGACTGAGGCCCCCGCCGAGTGTGTCAGTTAGTATAGAGAGCCAATGACAGAGAATGACCTTCTGAAAGACCTTCTGGTTTGTTGTGTTCGCAATTTAACTCATACATGTAAAGTGATTACACCAACAATGCACTGTTTTTTTATTGTGTGCGCGCGCATGTAGCAATGGAGTTTAAAACAGATGTGAACACAGCATCTGCCCTCCTGGACCAGTTCTATGACAAGAGGAGGCTTCTGATCGTGTCGGCACCTAACGTAGCCCATGGAGACTACAAGCTCCAGAACCTTATGGTGCAGGTGAGTCAAGAGACTGTATTCAACAGCGCCAGAAACGTAATGTGTCATTGGTAAATGAACCGACTGATCTAGATTGAGTAGTTATTTAGGAGGCAAGGTGATCTATAGATCTGTTCGTCTCGACTCACCTTTAAAGTCATTTGCAATGTCATACGTGCCCAGAATGACAGCTGGATGGTTAGGGCATTATCTGCTAGTCAGGGAAATGTTGCATTCAACTTACTTTTACTTAGTCCTTCATTCCTATGTGGAAGGTAAGGCTTCCACAAGAGAGCGCCACTGCTAGCTACT
Organism: Salvelinus fontinalis; assembly: GCF_029448725.1. Lineage (NCBI taxonomy): Eukaryota > Metazoa > Chordata > Actinopteri > Salmoniformes > Salmonidae > Salvelinus > Salvelinus fontinalis. The sequence continues at coordinate 23,999,211 of NC_074693.1, read as the reverse complement.
ACGGGATTTAATACAAATGAAATATAAGCAGCTTGTTTTTATGATTGTGACCATGCTTGGGGTGTTTTCATGCCTAGAAGGCAGATTGTGGTCTGGACCTACGACAAGTGACGGTGATTGAGCTGCTAGGTTCCCCCCCTCGAGAAGTGGGCCGCATCAAAGGACGTCACCTGGACACTGAGGTCATCGAGGGTCTGAGGTAAGGGGATCTCGCATAATCATGTTGGCTGCACTCCCATCTTCAAATACACCATCACTGACTTGACACTAAATGGTTCTGGTGCTGTATGTTGTACAGGCAGGCTTTCAGGATCTCCAGATCCTACTTCAACATGGTGCTGTTGGACAAGGATGGTTTGGACCACGAGAGATTCATCACTCCCACCACATCCGATGAGCTCTTCTCATACATCGACAATAACCTGTTGGATGAAGAAGAACGACGTCGGCTGGAGTTGCACACAGACTACTGTGACTAAGACAGTGGTTTGGGGAGGTCAGACACTTATGTAGATAGCAAAGCTTTTTCCTCTGCACTAAGTAGAGATACAATCATGGACACCGGGGTGGCCCAGAACAGAGAGAGAAACAAGGAAACACGCAGGTAACAGCTCTGTTAGTGAAATGTTTCCACTGGCTGATAGATAATGATCTGATAAGATTTAGAGATAGAGATAGCCTGTTTTTACACGTCTAAAAGTATAGAAACATATGTACGCATCTTTTTTTACTTCACTACCCATACTGCACTGTAACAAACGTAGATGATTACAGGTTTAGGCATTTCACATATTTATTAGGTGAATGAATAAAATATTTGATACAGCCATAGCAGTGGAGGCTGCTGAGGGGAGGACGGTTCATAACAGCTGGAACGGAGAGAGTGGAATGGCATCAAACCATGTGTTTGATACCGTTCCACTTATTTCGCTCCAGTCATTACCACAATCCTGTCCTCCCCAATTAAGGTGCCACCAACCTCCTGTGAGCCATAGTAAAAGCAAACTTGACTCGAGTTACAGTATGAAAGATAATGACATTTACTTTCAAGACTATAAATAAGAGGATAGAGGTTGAGAAATAAAGTTGGTCATTTTTAGTGCAACGGATCATATTTACATACATATTTCAATGTACCACATGCTTGACATCCCTATCACAGGTACAGTAGTTTATATTTGATTGCCATGAAGCACCACACAAGATGTGATATGGACCAAAAATGGACACAATTTTTCAGTGCCTTTGAGTGCAACAGAGATTCAGCCTGAAACTGAAAACCCCCATGAAGCACCCTAGTTAATAATGAATGGTTTGCTGATCATGGATGGAATTTAGCTTGAAGAAATATGTGAAAAAAATGTCAATTAAACATGAGTTGTTGAATTTGATCAACTCTTTGGTTAGTGCTGTTTATGATTTTAAAAAGCATTTGCATGATTAAACACACAACCTGCATTCAAACATATGAAATGATACATCTGCTAGCAAATACCTGAAGACCTCAGATGAATTTACTATATATGCTTTCAAAAGCACTTCTTTTGGTGCTTGCGGTTAGACACAGCTGTGATAGTCTTTTGGTTACAGATAATAATGGTGATAAAAAGTTGAGGGATTGCCCTTTGTCAATTGCTCTTCTCCCAGGTTATGAGGTGGAGTCCTCACTTGCTCTTGTTCTTGCCCATAGAGGAGCGTAATGGAAGAGAGCCCTCTGCCCACGAGTCAGGGTATTGCATCATCTTCTGCCACAGAGACACCTCCTCCCCTGTTGAGTCCGCCTCCACTTCCTCCTTGCCAACCTTCAGTGTGGCTGAAAAGTAGGGCAACAGAAATGCAGTGAACTAAAGTAGGTCTGACCTGTCCACACAATACAGGAGCCCTAAGCATAGTGTGAGATTTGGGATTTCACTGTTTTGAAGCGATTTTAACAATGGGCCGACTGCCTATCACCAGAGGAGTTGTGCCAGTAACCTGCTGAATCAAATCCCTGAGCTGACAAGGTAAAAATCTGTCGTTCTGCCCCTGAGCAAGGCAGTTAACCCACTGTTTCCCGGGCGCCGATAACATGGATGTCAATTAAGGCAGCCGCTTGCACCTCTCTGATTCAGAGGGGTTGGGTAAATGCAGAAACACATTTCAGTTGAATGCATTCAGTTGTACAATTGACTAAATATCCCCCTTTCCCTTTTAGATGTTTGACCTCTGAGGTAGCTTTTCTTTACTACCAACTTTAACATCGGCAAAATAGGTGACCTGCAACGGAATGATAAATATTGAATCAAACATTTAGAAACGGAAGAGGAATACTGCCAATGGATACTTCCCTACCATAACACTTCCCCTCCATAAATCAACAAGGTGTTGTGTCATTACCTGTGCTGAGTCGAACCCCACCCAGGAAGTCATTACTGGAGATGGCCTCCCGGTCCCACACGGTCAGCTCCAGACACGTCTTACTCAGCTGGTCCAGGGTCAGGTCTTTGTACACAAATGTGTGGTCGTAGTGAGGGTTCAGAGTCTTCTTCACCACCAGAGTCTTCCTCTTAGTGGACTTGGACTTCGATGGCAACAAGTATCTAGGGTTAAAGCATAATGAGTGAAAACTATTACATTTTGATGAAGGCCAGGGGGCTGAACAATGTTTTTAATTCTAGTAATCAATAAAGTATGTATTCTTATTAAAATGAGTGAGAGTTGCACCCTCTCCTGAGTGAGAATGATGAATGAGTGAGTGAATGTGAAATCATGCCAAAAGCTAACCCTTTCACAAAGGAATCCGACGTGTCCCCTGCTTTCATTGGCGTCAGGTTCTTGGCCTCTTTGATCAAGACGTGCAATTCCCCTCCCTCCTCCGTCTTTGACTTGTTGCCTAGAGAAAGAGTCTTGCCTAGGGGGGATAATGGTGTCAGACAGCCACTGGTAAGGATTTGAAACACAGACAGTGCCGACAGCTTTTCTGTTCCTCTGTTCTGTCGACACTGGCAGTCCTACCTTTAGTCTTCTCAGTGGGTGGTTTCTTAGACGAGACGTACTTCAGGGAAATCACCAGTTCTCCTTTGTACTGAGAGAAGGCAGAGGACTGCAGTGGTGATGCCTATGAAGAGAAGAACAGCTGAGGTAAAACCACTAAACTACAGGTTAATAATGTATACTGTAGATTAGAAATACATTTAAATGATTGATGTGTAGGGCCTGGAGTTTGTTCCAACCATGACACCTGATCAGGAACAACTCTGAGCCCTAGTGATGATGGCGACTACTCAGGCTTACTTTTCCCATGAGCGCCACACACTCCTCGTGTTGGCCATCGAGGTCCCTGCAGTCCAGAGGCACCTCTACCTCTCCCAGGAAGGCATTACGGCCCAAGCGGTCATGGTGCCAGACAGAGAGCTGGAGGGAACGAGTGAGCACCTGGGAGCGACTGATGGAGAACTGGAGGAGAAGGGGAAAAGTGTGAGGGAGTGGCAGGACAACGTCAACATCAAACCCTTCCCTCACTGACATCTTTAGAGTTTCTCCTTCCACCCTCTCTGGCCTTCACATCCGAGTTCTCTGTTCTGTATACTCAGTGAATTAAAAAAGGGCAGAAACAAAATCAATATTTGTTTGCCGTTTACTAAAAGCAATAAACTCTTTATCTTGAATGTCAACATCAATCTTACTGCCTAGTGAAAGTGGAGGAATTATCGACTTAATGACCAGCCATTGAGCCAGACAAGTAATAAGGGATTTGTCCACAGCCCAGGTTCATCAGTGTCCATCTAATTCTACTGCAGTTCCAGAGAGTCCATCACCTTTAGGGTCTCATTGTAGGTGGGGTCCACTGTGTTTCGTTTGATGCTGGTTTTCTTTTTACCCATGCGAGACTTGTCAGGGAGAAGATAGCACTTGACATACCTGCAAGACAAAACAACATGAGAATAATATTTTTCAACAAGTTAAAGCCCCCATACAATCTTGGTAATTGTGTTTTTTAAATCATCACAGCATGTCAAATCACCGTGTGCACGTTTATTTAATGAAAATAACTCCAAGATATATGTTTTATCATTTATTTCCCTGAGCCTCCTTCGGCCCTTGAAATTCTCACTCTGATCATGTGAGCGTGAGGAAACAAATTTGAATACATTTACATGCAAAGCCCTGATTGGCTGATATGATGTCTAGAGCCCACCCCCTTACCCAGATGAACAGCCATTGGTCTATTATAATCAATCACATTGTGATGTCATGATATAGGCCAAAGGTTTCATCCTACCTGAAAAGGCTGAAATTCCAGACATTATTTTCAAATAGCTCTTACACAAAAAGGGCACTATCATCATTTTCAAAATGTCTGTGTTATTTTCGCCCTCACAGTGTATCAGCAAAACAACTGTAAAGTCACGTAATGTGCACTGCCCCTTTAAAGAGTTCAAATTAATATTAATAGTCCTGCAATTAGGGCTGGTATCATCATAGCCCTACCTGCAATACCGATAAACTATTTTGACTACAAAAAATGTGCCTACATTTCCAGAATACAAATTAAAAATTGTATTCTGTTGAAATAAATGTAAAACCTTCCCTTTGGAACTCTGACAAATGACCTCTGGGTACATCAAAAATGTTGTAAACAGGACAGGGTCTTATCTAAGATGATCTACGTTATGTCATACACTAATAGCACTGAAGTGTGTGTTTAGAGTAAACAACAGGATTACTGGGAATCATTTTCTACAGCGCTGCTCATCTACTGTCATCATGAAAAGAAGACAGGAAACCCATGGAAGGGTGTTTGTCTCACTTTAAGGAGTGGGGGTGTACTCTCACTGTTGGCAATGACATGATATAATGCATCCGAATATTGTAAAACAGCTTAGTTGAAATACAATTCCAGATAGGCGTCAACCATTACTTTTATCCATCCTGTGTTTTCAGATGAGGGGGATATGAAGGAGAGGAAACAAAAGGAAGAAGCGTCTTTACACTATTGAGATGCACCCATCAATTCCTACTGAGACAACTATTAGACCCTAGTCCCGAGAGGACACTCACGGGTTGGAACGCTGGCGTGTGGCGTCCCCGTGGGCCAGCGAGTGGCACTCCTTGACGAGGACGGCCAGGCTATGGGTGGTGTCATCGTAGCTGAGAGAGAACACGATGTCCCCGCTCACCTCCACGCAGTCATAATCTCCTGCCTCACTGTAAATACTCATCAGACTCCCCAGTGTACTCTGTGGTGGACACATACACAATTCACCAAGTAGCTGTTAGTAGTTAGTTCAACTGCATTGATATTGGATACAATTCTACAACCTGGACGAGAAAGGTAAACGTAGCGTATCCAATCAAGAAACAAACTTGTTCCTGGAAAGGCGCACAAACGAGGCCGAAACTGTGAAAATGAAAGTCAGGTCACAGTCAAATTGTCCTGCCCTGAAGCAATTTTGAGCTTGAGGCTTTGTTGCCATAGTAACTTAATTAGGCAGCAGCTCACACACGAACCAGGATATCCTGAATTGTCTCAAAAAAAAGTTGTGTGGTTGACTTATCAATTCTGTTTCTAAAAATATCTTCAGGGACTAAAACTGGTATCACACACCCTAACTAGAACCTATGAAAATAAATCCATGTGATTCTCACTTATCTTACCTTGGAGCCGCGAAGATTTGAGGTACTTGAGCCCACTGTCTTTCTATGGATGCTCACCAAGTTATCAATGTCCTCATCATCCTCCTCGTCATCCTGCAATGACAACAAGCAAATTTGAACTCATGCAAAAGACAACGCAACTGCATTTCTCATCAATACTAAGAAGTATTTTATAGTATAGTGAACCATTATGCCTCAGTGTATTATGAGGAAGTGGGCTTCTGCTCACCGGCACATTGAGGCCAGGCACAGACTTGCTTCTGTCACCCATAGAGCCCTCCGATACTTCCTTACGCAGGTCCAGCACAGATGTGAATTCTGATTGAAACCCATGAAGACATTAAATGAGCATGCCTTCATTTACTCAAGCAGGCCTGAAGCCCTTAAAAAGAACATTATTTAATTATAGCTTGGGAATCAGAACTACTGAGACGACCGACACACAAGAGTCTCACCGGAGGGTTTCTGACCTTGTCTGACGCTCTTCTTGAACAGCCCGTCATCTTCCAATAAGATAGACCCTGTGCAGGGACTTGCACTACGACGATTCACTACGGAGGACTATGGAAAGAGACAGGGGTTACAGTCAGGTGTGACAGTATAATATGTATTGGCTGGAGACATGAGGATGACAGGGTTAGGGTCAATTCCATTTTTTACCAAGTGGACTTTTTATTTCCCAATTTGACTGTGCTGAAATGTAACTAATCCCAACACCTGATAGATGTGTAAACTCACCGTGTCTAAGTTGGAGCTGTGGATACCTGTGCTTTCTATTTTGACTGGAATACTGGACACACTGGAACCTGCTGGACTGGACCGACCCGTGCTCTTCTTCCTGGATCATAAACGCCATTCATAATAAGGAGCCATCCCAATAGAAGTCTCGTTAGCATGTAGCGCTAATGCCATAGGCCTATTTTTTGGGATGTAGACTTACATTGGTAAGAAAGGAGTCCCAAGAGAGGGCTCCGTCTCTGTCCTGACAGTGTTCGGGCTGGCTTTCTCTGCAGATTTAGTGTCACTGCGCTGGTACTGTTGCTTCTTCTCAACTGCCGCTGGTTCTTCTGAAACTTTGTCTGTCGGACTGTGAAAATGACAATGAGTGTCAAAGTTCTACTGAGTTGAAACTCCATCCACATATTAAAGTAACTGCGTCACACTCTAATGATCGTGAAGCCTGTGTTGTCCACCCAGATATAAAGAGGACTCACTACTTGTTGGAGGCCGCTAGGTCAATCAGTCTGGGTCGGGGAACAGGAATGGTCGGCTGGCCGGGTTTCAACTCTGTACTCTTCAACAGTTGCTCTCCCATGGTCTCCCTCTTCCTCACTAAAACAGAACACAGAGCTTTAGCATGACAGACAACTGGTAGCATGCTGTCAATTGTGCAATTCAAAAAGTACATGAACAAAAGCTATGCAGTAATGGAGCTTCCCACATATCAATATTGAAACTGAGTAGAGGAATTAGGACAAATTCCTATGCTGTCACAACATTGACATTTCATTCTGCACCAGAAGTGAGAGTTTTTAAGTTTCCAACTGAACAGAGCAATGCCCACATCAGTTTCCTGGACTCACATGGGGACCTCTTTTTGAGGGAAGCTCTCACTATGTCGTGTCCAGGGGTGGTGGAGAAGCGGTTGACTCGCTGGTCATAAAACCAGTCTCCAGTGCACTTCTTTAGATCACTGGAGAAAGTCACACCACACGTTGTTACCACCACGTTAACACATCATGGATCAAATATATGGACCAAACACGAAGAGTAACATGCTGACATTGCAAAAACTCCGCATTGTTGTCAAAATAGACAAAATGATACAAAATTCGACACCAGTTTAGAATGCAACAGATATGCATAGCGGATCCACATCATGTAAACCCGCTTAAATCCTTGTCCTCTCCTCGAGCGGCGTTCTACAGCGAGATGCTTTAAAACATATGATATCACGCTTTGCATATAGATACAGCAAACACAGGGATCCTGGTCATGCTAAAGGACAGGGTGGGGTAACATACAGTACAGAGAAATGGGACTCTTACGCCTCTTTGGCACACACACTGCACACCCAGGATCCATTGGGGCGCACTGTGCGGCAGTTGCGGCACACTTGGTGTTTACATGCCCTACATTGGCTGGAGCTGGCAGACAGTCGACCCAGTGGTTCCTGGCAGCGACCGCAGCTGCGCTCACTGTACCTCCCACTGCTGCGCTTGGCCCCCTTCCTCTTTATGTCCAGCAGCTCTGTCTTCAGCTTGCTGAAACACAGGGAAGGAAGACGTTGGTTAGACTCTCGCCTGTTGGTGTCTGTGTTGAAATCTTTGCCTAACTGGATGTTAAGTCTAAAAGTGACTTCCTCCTTCATCTGCACTAATGTGAAATACTGAGCAGATGAGGTGAAAGCTAAATTCCCACCAGCATCCACTGTATTGCTTTCACCTGTCCTGTTTTTTCCCAGATCTGTGCAGAAGAGAGACAAGGAGGAGGAAGCCACTTTAGGACTATTGAGATGCAGCCGGGGAGGAGAGTTCTCACCGGACACGCTGTTCCTCGGCCTGCCTCAGCTCCTCGTCCCGCCGCAACACCTCCAGGATCAGCTCCCGCTCCGAGTCGGTCAGGAAGGCCATGTTGATCATGTCTGCAGCCTGTGGCATGGCACCTCCGTCCCAGACTAACCTCCTCAGGGATAGTCAGCCTAGAACAGACAGGCTCCTGCTAGCCAAAGAGCAGACCAGGGCTTAGTCCAGAAGGCATGAAATGGGAATATATGATTTTATCTCTCTATAAGTTGTCCTTTCTGCTTGAAAATGCTTTTCTCCTGCATTACCAAGCACTGTAGCTACCATTTAAAAATCACTCTCATGATGTCATACTAGATATACTGTAGAATAATATAGAATTCTACGCTCTTAGTCACTTAACAATGTTTACATATCTGGTATTACTCATCTCATGTGTATATACTGTTTTCTATACTACAGTATCTCATAAACTTAATGCTTACATAACTCATCTCATATGTATATACTGTTCATTTCTATACTATTCTACTGCATCCTAGTTCGTTCCGCTCTGACATCGCTTGTCCGTATGTACAGTTGAAGTCAGAAGTTTAAGTGTATTTGGCTAAGGTAAACTCTGTTTTTCACAATTCCTGACATTTAATCCTTGTAAATTTTCCCTGTCTTAAGTCAGTTAGGATCACCACTTTAAGAATGTTAAATGTCAGAATAATAGTAGAGAGAATTATTTATTTCAGCTTGTATTTCTTTCATCACATTCCCAGTGGGTCAGAAGTTTACATACACTCAATTAGTATTTGGTAGCATTGCCTTTAAATTGTTTAACTTGGGTCAAACATTCCAGGTAGCCTTCCACAAGCTTCCCACAATAAGTAGGGTGAATTTTTGCCCATTGCTCCTGACCGAGCTGGTGTAACTGAGTCAGGTTTGTAGGCCCCCTTGCTCGCACACGCTTTTTCAGTCCTGCCCAAAATTTTTCCAGCGGATGAGGTCAGGGCTTTGTGATGGTCACGCTGATACCTTGACTTTGTTGTCCTTAAGCCATTTGGCCACAACTTTGGAAGTACGCTTGGGGTCATTGTCTGTTTGGAAGACCCATTTGCGACCAAGCTTTAACTTCCTGACGGATGTCTTGAGATGTTGCTTCAACATATTCACATATTATTCACATATCTCAAAAAAGTATGATCTTTGTCTCCAGGTGCAGTTGCAAACCGTAGTCTGGCTTTTTTATGGCGGTTTGGGAGCAGTGGCTTCTTCGTTGCTGAGTGGCCTATCCGGTTATGTCGATATAGGACTCGTTTTACTGTGGATATAGATAATGTTGTACCTGTTTCCTCCAGAATCTTCACAAGGTCCTTTGCTGTTGTTCTGGGATTGATTTGCACTTCTCACACTTTTTTTATATTTGCGTACTATTGTTTGTACAGATGAACGTGGTACCTTCAGGCATTTGGAAATTGCTCCCAAGGATGAACCAGACTTGTGGAGGTCTACAATTTTTTTTCTGAGGTCTTGGCTGATTTCTTTAGATTTTCCCATGATGTGAAGTAAAGAGGCACTATGTTTGAAGGTAGGCCTTGAAATACATCCACAGATACACCTCCAATTGACTCAAATGATGTAAATTAGCCTATCAGAAGCTTCTAAAGCCATGACACCATTTTCTGGAATATTCCAAGCTGTTTAAAGTATGTAAACTTTTGACGCACTGGAATTGTGATACAGTGAATTATAAGTGAAATAATCTGTCTGTAAACAATTGTTGGAAAAATGACTTGTGCCATGCACAAAGTAGATGTCCTAACCGACTTGCCAACACTATAGTTTGTTAACAAGACATTTGTGGAGTGTTTGAAAACTGAGTTTTAATGACTCCAACTTAAGTGTATGTAAACCTCCGAATTCAACTTTATATAGTCTTATTTCATTCCTACTTAGCTTTGTGTGTATTGGGTATATATTGTGTAATTTGTTATATATTACTGCACTTTCGGAGCTAGAAGCACAAGCATTTCGCTACACCCACAATAACATCTGCTAATCACATGTATGTGACCAATAAAATGTGATTTGATCACAGCGAAAACCATTGTAAGTCCCATCTAATCCCAAACATCAGCAGCACTGAAGATGGAGTAAAACTGACAGAGGCTTCTTTATCCCCAGCTAAAGTCCATTTGATGGAGGAGCCACTTTCAGTACATAAGCCACAACCTCACATAAGGTGCAGGCTACTCAGTCAGACAGAGCACAACATGACAGTGGACCCCTGCAGGAAAGAGAGTGTGTTCAAACAGTGGAGGGCTTGCTGTGAGGGGAGAGGACAGAGACAGGTAGAGAACCCATGAGCGGAGGGCTTGCTGTGAGGGGAGAGGCCGGGGAACAGGTAAAGAGCCCATGAGCGGAGAGCTTGATGTGAGGGGAGAGGCCGGGGAACAGGTAAAGAGCCCATGAGCGGAGAGCTTGCTGTGAGGGGAGAGGCCGGGGAACAGGTAAAGAGCCCATGAGCGGAGGGCTTGATGTGAGTGGAAAGGCCGGGGAACAGGTAGAGAACCCATGAGCGGAGAGCTTGCTGTGAGGGGAGAGGCCGGGGAACAGGTAAAGAGCCCATGAGCGGAGGGCTTGATGTGAGGGGAGAGGCCGGGGAACAGGTAAAGAGCCCATGAGCGGAGGGCTTGCTGTGAGGGGAGAGGACGGAGACAGGTAGAGAACCCATGAGCGGAGGGCTTGCTGTGAGGGGAGAGGACGGAGACAGGTAGAGAACCCATGAGCGGAGGGCTTGCTGTGAGGGGAGAGGACGGAGACAGGTAGAGAACCCATGAGCGGAGGGCTTGCTGTGAGGGGAGAGGACGGAGACAGGTTGCGAGCAGGCATTTACCACAGCACTTTTTATTTGGTGTAATAAAAAAATGTAAGCAAAAGCGTTGAACAGGGACTATGTGCTTCTTATCAGAGTGCTGCAGTTTGTGTGTGTGTTTTTTATTTGATTTATGTCACCTTTATTTAACAAGGTAGGCTAGTTGAGAACAAGATCTCATTTACAACTGCGACCTGGCCAAGATAGTTCAAAGCAGTGCGATAAACAACACAGAGTGACACATGGAATAAACAAACATACAGTCAATAATACAATAGAGAAAAAAAAGTATATACAGTGTGTGCAAATGAGGTAAGATAAGGGAGGTAAGGCAATAAAAAAGGCCATAGTGGCGAAATAATTACAATTTAGCAATTAAACACTGGAGTGATAAATGTGCAGAAGATGAATGTGCAAGTAGAGATACTGGGGTGCAAAGGAGCAAAAATGTCATTAAAATAACAGTATGGGGATGAGGTAGTTGGATGGGCTGTTTACAGATGGGGTATGTACAGGTGCAGTGATCTGTGAGCTGCTCTGACAGCTGGTGCTTAAAGTTAGTGAATCGTGAGGGAGATATGGGTCTCCAGCTTCAGTGACTTTTGCAATTCGTTCCGGTCATTGGCAGCAGAGAACTGGAAGGAAAGGCGGTCAAAGGAGATGTTGGCTTTGGGGGTGACCAGTGAAATATACCTGCTGGAGCGCGTGCTACGGGTGGGTGGTGCTATGGTGACCAGTGAGCGGAGATAAGGTGGGGCTTTACCTAGCAAAGATTTATAGATGACCTGGAGCCAGTGGGTTTGGTGACGAATATGAAGCGAGGGCCAGCCAACGAGAGCATACAGGTCGCAGTGGTAGGTAGTATATGGGGCTTTGGTGACAAAACGGATGGCACTGTGATAGACTACATCCAATTTGCTGAGTAGAGTGTTGGGGGCTATTTTGTAAATGACATCGCCGAAGCCAAGGATCGGTAGGATAGTCAGTTTTACGTTTGGCAGCATGAGTGAAGGATACTTTGTTGAGAAATAGGAAGCCGAGCCTAGATTTAATTTTGGATTGGCGATGCTTAATGTGAGTCTGGAAGGAGAGTTTACAGTCTAACCGGACACCTAGGTATTTGTAGTTGTCAACATATTCTAAGTCAGAACCGTCCAGAGTAGTGATGCTGGACGGGCGGGCAGCGATCGGTTGAAGAGCATGCATTTAGTTTTACTTGCATTTAAGAACAGTTGGAGGCCACAGAAGGAGAGTTGTATGGCATTGAAGCTCATCTGGAGTTTAGTTAACACAGTGTCCAAAGAAGGGCCAGAAGTATACAGAATGGTGTCGTCTGCATGTACAGGTGGATCAGAGAATGACCAGCAGCAAGAGCGACATCATTGATGTATTCATAGAAAAGAGTCAGCCCGAGAATTGAACCCTGTGGCACCCCCATAGAGAATGCCAGAGGTCTGGAAAACAGGCCCTCCGATTTGACACACTGAACTCTGTCTGAGAAGTAGTTGGTGAACCAGGCGAGGCAGTCATTTGAGAAACCAAGGCTGTTGAGTCTGCCGATAAGAATGTGGTGATTGACAGAGTCGGTCCAGGCCGATGAATACAGCTGCACAGTATTGTCTCTTATCGATGGCGGTTATGATATCGTTTAGGACCTTGAGTGTGGCTGAGGTGCACCCATGACCAGTTCGGAAACCAGATTGCATAGCGGAGAAGGTACGGTAGGATTTGAAATGGTCGGTGATCTGTTTGTTAACTTGGCTTTCGAAGACCTTAGAAAGGCAGGGTAGGATAGATATAGGTCTGTAGCAGTTTGGGTCTAGGGTGTCTCCCCCTTTGAAGAGGGGGATGACCGCGGCAGCTTTCCAATCGTTGGGGATCTCAGACGATACGAAAAAGAGAAGTTGAACAGGCTAGTAATAGGGGTTGCAACAATTTTGGCTGATAATTTTAGAAGGAGAGGGTTGTCTATTCCTGCTGATTTGTAGGGGTCCAGATTTTGCAGCTCTTTCAGAACATTAACTATCTGGATTTTTGTGAAGGAGAAATGAGGGAGGCTTGGGCAAGTTGCTGTGGGGGTGCAGGGCTGTTGACCAGGGTAGGGGTAGCCAGGTAGAAAGCATGGCCAGCTGTAGAAAAATGCTTTTTGAAATTCTCAATTATCGTGGATTTATCAGTGGTGACAGTGTTTCCTAGCTTCAGTGCAGTGGGCAGCTGGGAGGAGGTGCTCTTATTCTCCATGGACTTTAGTGTCCCAGAACTTTGAGTTTGTGCTACAGGATGCAAATTTCTGTTTGAAAAAGCTAGCCTTAGCTTTCCTAACTGCCTGTGTATATTGGTTCCTAACCTCCCTGAAAAGTTGCATATCGCGGGGCCTATTTGATGCTAATGCCGTACGTCACAGAATGTTTTTGTGCTGGTCAAGGGCAATCAGGTCTGGAGTGAACCATGGGCTATATCTGTTCCTGGTTCAATTTTTTTTGAATTGGGCATGCTTATTTAAGATGGTGAGGAAGGCACTTTTAAAGAATAACCAGGCATCTTCTACTGATGGAATGAGGTCAATATCCTTCCAGGATACCCGGGCCAGGTCGATTAGAAAGGCCTGCTCGCTGAAGTGTTTTAGGGAGCGTTTGACAGTGATGAGGGGTGGTCGTTTGACCACAGACCCATTACAGACGCAAGCAATGAGGCAGTGATCGCTGAGATCCTGGTTGAAGACAGCAGAGGTGTATTTGGAGGGCAGGTTTGTTAGGATGATATCTATGAGGGTGCCTGTGTTTACGGATTTGGGGTTGTTCCTGGTAGGTTCATTGATAATTTGTGTGAGATTGAGGGTATCAAGTTTAGATTGTAGGATGGTCGGGGTGTTAAGCATGCCCCAGTGTAGGTCACCTAGCAGCATGAGCTCTGAAGATAGATGGGGGAAATCAATTCACATATGGAGTCCAGGGCACAGCTGGGGGCAGAAGGTGGTCTATAGCAAGCGGCAACGGTGAGAGACTTGTTTCTGGAAAGGTGGATTTTTTAAAGTAGAAGCTCAAATTGTTTGGGCACAGACCTGGATAGTAAGACAGAACTCTGCAGGCTAACTCCGCCCCCTTTGGCAGTTCTATCTTGTCGGAAAATGTTATAGTTAGGGACAAAAATGTCAGGGTTTTTGGTGGCCTTCCTAAGCCATTATTCAGACACAGCTAGGACATCCGGGTTTTTACGGTTACAGAAGTCAACTACTGAGAGGGCCTGGGAAATGGGAGTGGAGCTAGGCACTGCAGGGCCTGGATGAACCTCTACATCACCAGAGGAGGAGTAGGATAAGGGTACGGCTAAGGGCTATAAGAACTGGTCGTCTAATATGTTCGGGACAGAGTAAAAGGAGCAGGTTTCTGGGCGCGGTAGAATAGCTTCAAAGCATAATGTACAGACAAAGGTATGGTAGGATATGAATACAGTTGAGGTAAACCTAGGCATTGAGTGACGATGAGAGGTATTTTCTCTAGAGACATCAATTAAACCAGGTGAGGTCACCGCATGTGTGGGAGGTAGGACAAGAGGGTTACCTGTGGCATATTGAGCAGGGCTGGAGGCTCTACAGTGAAATAAGACAATAATCACTAACCAAAACAGCAATGGACAAGGCATATTGGCGTTAGGGAGGCATGCATAGCCGAGTGATCATAGGGTCCAATGAGTAGCTGGGCGGATTGGAGACACGGCGATTCAGACAGCTAGCGGGCCGGGGATAGTAGAAGGGCCTTTGAGGGACGTCGCGATGGAAGAAATCTGTTGTTGTAGCCCTCTCATGCGGTTACGTCGGCAGACCAGTCGTGATGGATCAGCAGGGGTCCGTGTAGTAAAAGGATCCAGGCCAATTGGCAAAATAGGTATAGTAGCCCAAGAAATTGACTACTTCAGCTAACAGTTAGGTATGCTCTAGTCAGCTAGCGGGCCACGGCTAGCAGGCTAGCAGATGTGCATTCAGGGGACGTCGCGACGAAGGAGCCACTTGGGGGGAAAAAACTCAGGCAGATTACGTCGGTAGTCCAGTCGTGATGGATCGGCAATAAAAGGGGTCCAGGCCAATTGGCAAAATAGGTAATGTAGCCCAATGAGTGGCTGATGGTCCTCTTCAGCCAGCCGGGAGATGGGCCTAGCATAGGCTAGCTCCAGGCTAATTGGTGCTTGCTTTGGGACAGGGGCGTTAGCCAGGAGAAGCCAATCGGATAGCAGCTAGCTAGCTGCGATGATCCAGGTGAAGAGGTTCAGAGCACATTGGGTGAGGCAGGTTGCAGGAGAGTATGTTGAAGTTAAGAAAAATATATGCGAAGAAAAAAGATACATAAAGATATATACACGAGACATGACAAGACGAAGACATCAGACTGCTATGACATCTTGGATATGTGTGTGTGTGTGTGTGTGTGTGTCTTGACTAATCAGATTCAAAGTAATCAAAGGTCAGGCTTGGCGCAGGTCTACAGAAAGCAGAGCACTTTCCTTCCGTTTAGCAAATGGGAAAATAACTCACTCCCGACAGACAGACACAATCAAACACTCTCTACAGTAAGAGCCTACACCAAAACATAAGCGATCTGATATGCTGCATCAGTCTGATCAGCTGGAGGCCTATGTGCCCGGTCCCATCTGGCCAGGGAAACAAAGCAGTATAGCCTAAGCCAATTTATTTCTGTTAAGAGAACATTTTAATATTCAAAACTTCTGTTGGCTAAGCTACCTAGACCTTTTTAATCCCAAAATTTGTGACTGGAATTAATCAAATGAACAAATAGTGATGACATGTGCATTAACACAGTCTAGCCTGTGTAACTTTTTAATTATAGGCTTTACACAGGGTTATAATTTGTAAAAAAATTGGGCACCGCCCATTCCCATCGCTGGGCCTACATGATGCAACCCTGCATATAGCAAGCACTGCCCTGTTAGTTCTATTGTCCAATCACAGCTGTCTCTGTGTCTCCCCTGTTAGTCTAGTTTTAAAATAGAATACATATGAACAAATACATAGTTGCTACTGTTTGACATGGTTTTCTATTCAAATCAAATTTTATTAGTCCCATGAGCCGAATACAAGTGTAGACCTTAGAGTGAAATGCTTACTTACGAGCCCCTAACCAACAATGCAGTTTAAAAACCATACGGATAAGAAGAAATAAAAGTAACAAGTAATTAAAGAGGGAAGATGAACTGCTGCTACAGGGAAATACATTTTCCCAGGAGTTAAAACTATGTGACCAGATTAGAAAAACTCTCGTCCTTATAGACCATATAAAACCGTTTTTTTTGCAACTGATTAATCACTATTTGATACCCTACACAGAAATTGACTTTAAAGTCTGAAAGGCACTTTCTCATTGGCCAAGTCAACAGTATTTTTTGGTTGCCTGAAAAAAATGGGAAAATAGTTGTTTACACGCAGAACTTAAAACATCAGGCAGGACATTGCCACTAGATTGGCTGACAATGGTTGCTGATACGTAACCCTACCTTAAATGCTTGCTAGCACCCGCGAGGGCGAAGCTAGAACAGCTAGGTAAGTTACCGCTATATAGTGTATCTCAAATCAAACTTTAATCACATGCACAGAATACAACAAGTGCAGACCTTACCGTGAAATGCTTACTTACAAGCCCTTAACCAACAGTGCAGTTCAAGAAAGAGTTAAGAAAATATGTACCAAATAAACTAAAGTGAAACATTATAAAAAGTAACAATAAAGAGGCTATATAAAGGGAATACCGGTACCGGGTCAATGTGCGGGGGTACAGGTTAGTCGAGGTAATTTGTACATGGAGGTAGGGATGAAGTTACTATATTACAATTTAGCAGATTAACACTGGAGTGATAAATGAGCAGATGATGATGATGGACTAGGCGGTGTCAGAAGAAGGCCCCAAAAATTGTCAGAGAATCCAGTCACTCAAGTCATAGATTGTTTTCTCTGATACTGCACAGCAAACGGTACTGGAGCGCCAAGTCAAGGACCAAAAGGCTCCTTAACAGTTTCTACCCCCAAAACATAAGACTGCTGAACAATTAATCAAACGGCCACAGGATTATTTGTTTTGTACGCTGCTGCTGCTGCTGCTATTTATCTATGCATAGTCACTTCACCCCTACCTCCATGTACAAATTACCTCGACTAACCTGCACATTGACCCGGTCCCGGTATCCGGAGTCTCTGACAATTTTTGGGGCCTTCTTCTGACACCACCTAGTACATCCTCATCTGCTCATTTATCACTCCAGTGTTAATCTGCTAAATTGTAATTATTCGCTCCTATGGCCTATTTATTGCCTACCTCCTCATGCCTTTTGCACACACTGTATATAGACTTTCTTTTTTCTACTGTGTCATTGACTTGTTTATTGTGTTATTGGCTTGTTTATTGTTTACTGACACAAACATATATCAACATGTTTTACATAAAGATAACGTTTTTAATTTCAGCATGGTAAAATAGGAAGGGACATGGGAAAATAGTCTCCAGCTAATCTTATTTTGACAGACACTGGCACACACATATACAGTATTGGGAATGATAAAGTAGGACTAATAGGATCCTTGTGTTTTTAAACCCCATAGGGAACCTCTCTGTCCGGGTGAAAGGTTGCTTGGAGGAATGGGAACAGGAAAGGAAAAAACAACACGAGCTCAGCATTATCGCAGGGTCCCACCCTCTAAGGACACAGAACGGCGGGTGGAAAGCACTGGTTGAACCATTTGTTTAATCCTGACATCAAGCCTGTCATCGGCCATGTTCCAGTCATGAGCTTCAAGCTCCAGTTGAGTCCAGCGCCTCAGAAGACGTTGAATAATGTTGAGAATGAGTTGAAGAAACAGGAAAAACACATTTCTTGATTTCAATCATTTGCATTGAAAAGGTCACTAACACAGGGTTGTTGTGCTATGCTATGTCACTCGTGGGGGAGGAAACTTCGTCATTGTTTGAACGCTTGAGGCTAATCGACTCACGCTTGAGTAGTGTACAATACCTGTAGGGCAGCTCAGTTCAGAAGAAGGCTGTTAATGTCAAGGAAATTGTATGAATAGCAACGTTAGTAGGAATTATGTGGTTGTAGGAAAACCTCCACTAAAAGTGTTTTTCCGGGGCATTTTGTGTTTATAGGCTATACAAAATAATTATAATTCCAATTGAACAATCCATGAGAATAGTATAGTATGTGCAATTTCCTGGACAGTTACTCAATATGGAATGGATAACAAAATCTGTCGTCACCTTATTGGGCAAATGGTTATTTGGCTCGGCTTGTAAATATATCTAAAAATAAAGTAGGGCTATAGGCTACAACAAAACAAAATGTAGCTTAAACAATCTAATGGATGGATTTAATGTTGGCAACACATCCAGTTTGGAAAAAAGCAGAGTTGTTTATCATCACACATGATCTGAAGACAACCCGACATAAGAAATGCATCTGAATGAGTGAACGCACATATAGTTCATGTTAGATAAAAGGTATTTTAGTAACAGTCCAGATTGTTTCATTACCTTGAAGAAAAACGTAAACTTTACTCCGACTGTGATCCGAATCAATTCACCACTTTATTTCCACAATCCAGGAAGGGAGGACGTAAAAAAAGAGAGAATAGAATAGGCGCGTTTTAGAGCAGACTGGTAGCGGGCAAAACAAGTGGCATATAGTTTCTGCGCAATGTCGATGAATGGAGTATAGTAAAGAATTCCAAAGCGAGGTTTCCCGTGTCAGGAAGACGTCTTCAGCAATTAACTGTTGTGCGTAAAATAACTTTCATTTAAACTGTAATTAAATACAACAGTTTGAATGCATGTTATAGATCAGAATGAATCACGACAAACTCAACGTACCTCTCTACCCTTTGCTGCAATGTGTCGTCTTGACTCCTTCCCAGTCTAACTCCCCGTCTCTCCTTCCTGCATTCTGAAACTTGACTTTCAGTGTTGGTGGTTAGAAATCTAAAATCCCGGAAGATATGGAACGGTTGTGACAGCGGTGGTGCGGCAGAGGTACAGAATTTTTCCGCAACAGGTGCATTTCCTCTGCTCTATTTCCCTAATTCTCTGAGAACGGCAGAAGCAGTGCCAATTCATTATTACCAATAGTTTCCACAAGTAAATAATCAAACCCAGTTCAAATAATTTTGTAAATAATGAATTATGTCGAGTACTATTAGATTATGGAAATAATGAGCCGCAAAAATGCATTTACATTTTTTTTATTTAACCTTTCTTTAACCAGGAAAAGCCCATTGAGACCCAGAGTCTCTTTTTCAAGGGAGACCTTGAAGGCAGCAACAATCAATACATTACAGAATTAAAACATACAACAATACAATACAACAACATGATCCAGCCTAAAAAAAACATTTACACTCCTCTGTAACAGAGTCTCCCATCAACATTTTAAGTTCATTCAGTGGCACTAACATATCTAGATGAAGCATGGATTGTAGACTATTCCATGCGTCTGATGTACATGAAGAGAAGGCAGTCTTGCTTAATACTGTGAATGTCCTGGGGACTTTAAAAGCAGCAACCACCTAGCAGACCGGGAATGGTAACTGCTGGTGGTGAAGGAGACCAGACTACAGATGTAAAGAGGAAGTTTACCCAAAAGGGCTTTGTAGATAAACACATACAAATGTATCTTTATGCGCATATAAAGTGAGGTCCAACCTACCATTTGGTACAATGTGCAATGGGGGGTGAGTGACTTGGCATTTGTAATAAAGCGCAAGGATGCAGAGTCCAGTCTCTGTAAGACGGAGGAGGTTGCATGCATATACAACAAGTCACCATAATCAATTACAGAGAGAAAAGTGGCCTGAACAAGATTCTTTCTAGCCAAAAGCGGGAAGCAAGCCTTATTACGAAAATAAAAACCCAATTTACATTTAAGCTTTGTCACAAGATTATCCACATGAACATTAAAGGACAACTTGTTATCCAACCATATACCTAGGTATTTTCAATGGATAAGCCACCAGATGTGACAATGCTAACGTTCTCTGGCAGAGTTCTAGCTCTGGTAAAGGTCATTCATTTAGTTTGTTGTACATTCAAGACCAGTTTGAGATGATAGTGACTGAAAAGCAGTCTGGAGCTCTTCAACAGCCTGAACCAGAGAAGGAGCACATGAATATATGTATCATCTGCATATAGATGTAACTTTGCTGGTTGCATCCCATTTCCCAAATCATTAATACAAATTGAGAACAACACAGGAGCTAAAATGGAACCCTGGGGCACACCTCTATTAATCTCTAGAAAGCTAGACTTGTGATTGTCAGTATATACACATTGTGTTCTGTCAGAAAGATAGTTCCTAAACCAATTTACTGCCCCTTCACTGAGACCAATGTTTCTGAGTCTAGCTAGCAACAATTAATGGTCAACTGAATCAAAGACCTCTGATAAATCCACAAACAGAGCAGCACAATGTTGCTTTTTATCAAGTGCATTAATGATGTCATTTGCCACTGCCATAGCTGCAGTTGTGGTGATGTGCCCCGATCTAAAGCCAGACTGAACACCGCTCAGTATGTTCTTTTCAATTAAGAAGTGTTTTAACTGAGTTCACTACGGAGTCATAGACTTTGGCCAGGATAGGGAGGGGAGATAGGACGATAGTTATTAGCATCTGAGGGATCTCCACCCTTTAGCAGTGGGAGAACATACGCTGATTTCCAAAGGCTGTGTATGTAACTGGTCAAGAGACTCAAGTTGAAAATATGAGCCACAGGTTCAGTAATAATACCAGCTGGTATCTTTAAGAGGTAGGGATCAGGCTCAGTAATAATACCAGCTGGTATCTTTAAGAGGTAGGGATCAGGCTCAGTAATAATACCAGCTGGTATCTTTAAGAGGTAGGGATCAGGCTCAGTAATAATACCAGCTGGTATCTTTAAGAGGTAGGGATCAGGCTCAGTAATAATACCAGCTGGTATCTTTAAGAGGTAGGGATCAGGCTCAGTAATAATACCAGCTGGTATCTTTAAGAGGTAGGGATCAGGCTCAGTAATAATACCAGCTGGTATCTTTAAGAGGTAGGGATCCAGATTATCTGGACCTGCAGACTTTTTAGTATCTATTGCCTTTAGTGCTTTATAGACCTCAGCATAAGACACAGGCTCAAAGTTAAAATGGTTCACATAAGGGCCTATTTAATAGTTGACTGTAACAGAGCTTACATTAGAGGCCTGGGCCCCACCATTATCAAAAAATGAACCAGCAGATATGAAGTGCTTGTTAAAAACCCCTACAATATGGTCTTTATCCTTCACTTCATTAGAATCCATCATTAAATGGTCAGGAAGGCCAGAGGATACATTAGAACCTGACACTGATTTGATTAGCTTCCAGAACTTGGTAGGTTTGTTTAGGTTCTCTGTGACTGCATTTAAATAGCAATCTGATTTGGACTTCCTGATCAATCCTGTGCATTTGTTTCTTAGCGCTCTGAAGGAGGCCCAGTTAACAGGAGCATTTGTATGTCTAGCTTGAGCCCAGAGACATTTCTCTTTCTTATTAATTCTGCCAAGTTATCTGAAAACCAGAGATTGTCCCTTCCACTGAATCTATATTTCTTCACAGGGGCATGCTTATCACAAATCGACACAAATTTCACATAAAAATAGATCAGACTTACTCTGTCAATATTATGGTACAGATCATGTAAGAACGCTTGCTCATCAAACTGTCTAAAAATTCTTTTAAAAATATAACGTGGTTTGGCTTTGGTCATTTTTGTATTTTTAACACAAGCAATTGCACAGTGATCGCTGACATCATTACAGAATATCCCAGTCGATGTGTATTTGTGAGGGGTATTCGTTAGAATAATGTCCAATTGCGTTGATTTGTTAGGTGCTCTGAGATTCGGTCTTGTAGGCACATTAATTAAATTAGCGAGATTCAGAGAGTCACACAGATCTTTAAAAGAGTCTGATACAGATGTAAGCATGTCCCAGTTCAAATCTAAAATAATGAATTCAGAGTCATTTAACCTGTGCATGACATCAGAAAGAGTTAAGTGCGTCTCCCAAAGCCGAGGGCGGTCTGTAGCAGCCGACTACAGTGATGTGGGAGTCTTTATATATGTTCACTTTAACCGCAACCAATTCAAAACGTTTGGCTTCGGGAAATCAAGAGAATTTCAATAGTTAGCTATTAAAGAAAAAAAGCATTTTTGTGTGTGTGATTATACAGTAGGCTTAGCAGCCCTTATTTTATGCAAATATTTAATCCTATGGTTACAATATTTATAAAGACATTTTACAAATGTGTTCAGGGGGGGCATCATACAGGCAAGTCAGTTATTTTTATTTAACTAGGCAAGTCAGTTAAGAACACATTTTGTATTTACAATGACGGCCTACCAAAAGGCAAAAGGCCTCCTGCGGGGATGGGGCTGGGATAAAAAAAAAATGTAAGAAATGTAAATATAGGACAAAACACAAATCATGACAAGAGTGACAACATAACACTACTAAAAGAGAGACCTAAGACAACAACATAGCATGGCAGCAACACATGACAACACAGCATGGTAGCAACACAACATGACAACAACATGGTAGCAACACAACATGGCAGCAGCACAAAACATGGAACAAACATTACTGGGCACAGACAACAGCACAAAGTGCAATAAGGTAAAAACAACAATACATCACACAAGCAGCCACAGTCATTGCATGTGTAAACATTTGTAAAATCAGTTGTACAACAACTGGTAAACAACAGTTTCATTTTCACTTTGTATAAACCTATAAACCATGTTTTTCTTTATAAAAAAAAACTCAATTTTGATTCATTTAAATTAGTGTGCAACAATTTATTAATAGCCACAAAATTGCAGTGTACACCAGATGGACTGGTCCATTTTTAGCCTAGTGGGCCTGTCTAATTTGTGTTTTTAGCGCAAAATTCTCATTATCTTGCTAATAATGGGGGCCTCAAGGGGGAAAAAAATGGGCCAGTGTGTTAGAAAGGGGAGATTTTGGGTCCCAGTCCGCCACTGGTACGACTACACAAATAAGAGTCATGCTACAGTCCTGTCTTTTGTCCCCTCAGTGGCCTGCATTCTAAGAATAGTACTATATGGTGAATGTGAGGTGCGTATGACCTGACATGCTCAATGTGCTGGACGCCAGTCCTGCATGGTCCCCCAGTGATGTCCTGCAGTAGAGAGGCAATGTGGATGGCTGTGTCCTTTGTCCAGGCACCCCAAACTTCTCTGTCACTCCCCTTAGGAGACACCTCTTCTTGGTCTCCTCCAGAAATGTCCACTCTCTCCATGACAGGAACAGAGGAAGTGTCACAGTCTGTAATATGATGTGGTGCGGTAAAATTCTGGTGAATATGCAACATGCCACCAGTCCTTTTCCTCAGTAGTCGACAGGCAACAGGCCAGCCATCCGCAGAGCTGGGAGACCCAAATTATATAAGACCCAAATAAGACCCAAATAAGACCCAGATTCACCCGGTCAGCCAGGTTACACAATGGGAGCTGGAAAAACACCCAAAACGATTATTCTCAGATCAGAAATCAACCAGTTTATGTGATCTCCAGTATAAAGATGTTGTTCCTTACTTGCCGGTTGTCTCTTGTGGTCGGTGCAGTGATGCCACGCTCCATTTAATTCCCAAGTTTCTCTGCAGGGCTTCCACGGCATCTGGGTTCCACTCACAAGCATGAACATGGCTGGCCCCCGCATGCACCAAGAATGGGATAGTGAAGTAGCCAACACCTAATAAAGAATAACAATATAAGGAATAACAATATAATCCTGTAGTGCTAAATTATGCATAGATTATGAATCTTTTCTGTAGTTCATGGACAATATACACAGATGCAAGATGTATTTTCTTACCTGTTTATAAATCCACCACAGTCTCCCCACTGCAGTTGAATGAGGCGACCCTGAGCTTCTCTGTGATGTTGTCAGCAGAGAACATGCACACCTGGTCACATCAAACTCATTCCTCAAAGAAAGTTGTAAAACAGGACAAAACAATTGGACAAAGAGTACGTAACATGCAACTATTCCCTTGAGACTAAAGTAACACTTCTGGTACCATTTTTTAAAAGAATACTGGTAGTAATGTCATTGAAAGGGTTAAAGGAGTCATTACCTGATATTGTTGTCTACATGTGTCACCCAGCTGTCCTCTCCAACTAACATGGTCACTACAGGAGTTCTGAATCCATCCTTGGAGATTCAAGCTATCTTTGCCAAATGTTCTGCACCCAGTGCTTGGGCCACTGCTGGCCACAAATCTGGACCTGTAACAGATGCATTGGAATAAACACACACACTAAACCGACACAGATCATAAAATGAGGCCTGTATCAATATAATCTACAGATGATAACGGTTTGTATGCTATACTATAGCTGTTTTCTTCCATACTGGCTGAGAAAACGTGTTTTCCCCCTAAGAGCACCAAGTCTCCGTGGCGCTGGCAACTGTGATGCATATCGTCTCTCAGATCCTCAGTCCATCTCTCACCATGGGATTCTAGTAGGTCCTATAAGACATTCACCAGCTTGTCACTGCTTGAGATCCTCCTCTCTCTGACAGCAGAGGAGCCTGTTGCATAGAGAAAAGCAGAACAATTACAGCAAATTGTTAGATTTCAATCCAAAAAGTCAATGAAGCTAGAGGTCAGTAGATGATTAAGACTATGCATATGGGTTGTTCCATTTGATTTTAATCACTTTTTTAATCGCACCCCTTTTCATTTGAACAAAACTTTCAAGTGGAAGTGGTCAAAAAGTGACTTTTTGAACCTGAATCCCAACACATTCAGGAGATAAAGGTGCCCAAAGTTGACCCATTTTGCATACAACACCATACAACGAGAAATCCATGTCTGCATCACTGGAAAAGATAAAACGGTTGAGTTGAATTGAATTTTTTTTTAAATAAAACTTGTAATTTAACCTTTAAGGTCAAACTCAGATTTGTTTTCATTTTCCGCATATCTTGTAACTTAGACCCTATTTTACATCTGAGGTGTTTGTCTTGTGACCACCATCGGTTAAGACACAACATACATATTATATATAAGATAAGAAAGAGTATGGAAAGTTTGTTGAAATCAAAAGGGGTGTGGTCAAAAAGTGCTTAACACCAAAATGGAACCACCCATACATATTGGACATTGTCAGAAAGGTAGTAAGAGGTTTTACTGGCTGGTGTGTTTACAGATATATTCAATCGCTCCCTATCCCAGTCTGCTGTCCCCACATGCATCAAGATGGCCACCATTGTTCCTGTACCCAAGAAGGCAAAGGTAACTGAACTACAGTTGAATTCTGAAGTTTAGATACACCTTAGCCAAATACATTTAAACTCTGTTTTTCACAATTCCTGACATTTAATCCTAGTAAAAATTCCCTGTCTTAGGTCAGTTAGGATCACCACTTTATTTTAAGAATGTGAAATGTCAGAATAATAAAAGAAAGATTTATTTCAGCTTGTATTTAGTTCATTCTTACATACACTCAATTAGTAATTGGTAGCATTGCATTTCATTTGATTAACTTGGGTCAAACGTTTCGGGTAGCCTTTCACCAGCTTCCCACAATAAGTTGGGTGAATTTTGGCCCATTCCTCCTGACAGAGCTGATGTAACTGAGTTAGGTTTGTAGGCCTCCTTGCTCACACGCTTTTTCAGTTCTGCCCACAAATGTTCTATAGGATTGAGGTCAAGGCTTTGTGATGGCCACTCCAATACCTTGACTTTGTCCTTAAGCCATTTTGCCACAATTTTGGAAGTATGCTTGTGGTCATTGCCCGTTTGCAACCAAGCTTTAACTTCCTGACTGATGTCTGAGATGTTGCTTCAATATATCCACATAATTTTCCTCCCTCATGATGCCATCTATTTTGTGAAGTGCACCAGTCCCTCTTGCAGCAAAGAACCCCCACAACATGATGGCCAAACAGTTCTATTTTTGTTTCTTCAGACCAGAGGACATTTCTCCAAAAAGTACAATCTTTGTCTCCATGTGCAGTTGCAAACTGTTGTCTGGCTTTTTTTATGGCGGTTTTGGAGCAGTGGCTTCTTCCTTGCTGAGCGGCCTATCAGGTTATGTCGATATAGGACTCGTTTTACTGTGGATATAGATACTGTTGTACCGGTTTCTTCCAGCATCTTCACAAGGTCCTTCGATGTTGTTCTGGGATTGATTTGCACTTTTCGCACCGAAGTACGTTCATCTCTAGGAGACAGAACGCTTCTCCTTCCTGAGTGGTATGACAGCTGCGTGGTCCCATGGTGTTAATACTTGCATACTATTGTTTGTACAGATGAACGTGGTACCATCAGGCGTTTGGAAATTGCTCCCAAGGATGAACCAGACTTGTGGAGGTCTACAATTTGTTTTCTGAGGTCTTGGCTGATTTCTTTTGATTTTCCCATGATGTCAAGCAAAGAGGCACTGAGTTTGAAGGTAGGCCTTGAAATGCATCCAGATACCCCTCCAATTGACTCAAATGATGTCAATTAGCCTATCAGAAGCTTCTAACGCCATGACATAATTTTCTGGAATTTTCCAAACTGTTAAAGGCACAGTCAACTCAGTGAAATAATCTGTCTGTAAACAATTGTTGGAAAAATTACTTGTGTCATGCACAAAGTATATGTCCTAACCAACTTGCCAAAACTAAAGTTTGTTAACAGGAAATTTGTGGAGTGGTTGAAAAAATAAATTTTAATGACTCCAACCTAAGTGTGTGTAAACTTCCGACTTCAACTGTAAATGACTACCGCCCCATAGCACTCACTTCTGTCATCATGAAGTGCTTTGAGAGACTAGTCAAGGATCATATCACCTCCACCTTACTGGCCACCCTCGACTCACTTCAGTTTGCATACCGCCCTAACAGGTCCACAGACGATGCAATCGCCATCACACTGCCCTATCCCATCTGGATAAGAGGAATACCTATGTAAGAATGCTGTTCACTAACTACAGCTCAGTATTCAACACCATAGTACCCTCCAAGCTCATCATCAAGCTGGAGGCCCTGGGTCTCAACCCCACCCTGTGCAATTGGGTCCAGGACTTTCTGACATGCTGCCAGCAGGTGGTGAAGGTAGGAAACAACATCTCCACCTCGCTGCTAAACACTGGGGCCCCACAAGGGTGCGTGCTCAGCCCCCTCCTGTACTCCCTGTTCACCCACGACTTCATGGCCATGCACGCCTCCAACTCAATCATCAAGTTTGCAGACGACACAACAGTAGTGGGCTTGATTACCAACAACGACGAGACAGCCTACAAGGAGGAGGTGAGGGCACTCGGAGTGTGGTGTCAGAAAAATAACCTCTCACCCAACGTCAACAAAACATAGGAGATGATCGTGGACTTCAGGAAACAGCAAAGGGAGCACCCCCCTATCTACATCGAAGGGACAGCAGTGGAGAAAGTGGAAAGTTTTAAGTTCCTCAGCGTACACATCAACAACAAACTTAAATGGTCCACCCACAGACAGTGTGGTGAAGAAGGCGCAACAGCAGGAGGCTGAAGAAATTTGGCTTGTCACCCAAAACCCTGACTAACCTCTACAGATCCACATCCTGTTGAGAGAGTATCCTGTCAGGCTGTATCATAGCCTGGTATGGCAACTGCTCTGCCCTCTACCGTAAGGGTGGGGGTGGTGCGGTCTGCACAACGCATCACCGGGGGCAAACTACCTGCCCTCCATAACACCTATAGCACCCGATGTCACAGGAAGGCAAAAAAGATCATCAAAGACAACAAACACTGGAGCCACTGTCTGTTCACACCGCTACCATCCAAAAGGCAGGTCAGTACAGGCATATCAAAGCCTTGACCGAGAGACTGAAGAATAGCTTCTATCTCAAGGCCATCAGACTGCTAAACAGCAATCACTTAACTCAGAGGCTGCTGCATACATAGAGACCCAATCACTGGCCACAATAACAAATGGATCACTAGTCACTTTAAACAATGCCACTTTAATAATATTTACATATCTTACATTACTCATAGTATATAATACAGTATATGCATATGATATCTAGTTGCACCTTTCATATGCCGCTCGGTCATCGCTTATCCATATTCATCGCTTATCCATATATTTAAATGTACATATTCTCATTCACCCCATTTAGATTTGTGTGTATTAGGTAGTCGTTGGGGAATTGTTAGATTACTTGTTAGATATTTCTGCACTGTTTGAACCAGAAACACAAGCATTTCACTACACTCGCATTAACATCTGATAACCATGTGTATGTGACCAACATTATTTGATTTCATTACTCCGCTCAAAATCTGAGAGTAAAGTAATATGTCGGGAAACAAAATGTCACGACAATCCGGATAGAAACAGCGAATTTGTCAGTAAACTTTCCAAATGTAGACAAAAAAAATATTCTAGACAAGGTGGGATATTTTTTGTCGGTAAAATTACGTATGCGAGAAATGGCGGTGGAAAGCCTTTATGCACAACTATTTATATAATAACAATAATTTCGACGTAAACTTGAGTTACCAATGATATGTTGTGCTGTCCTTCCAGGAGCTCAGGAAAGCACGCAGTTTATTAGGCTACAGATTAAATATGTTGTGATGAACTTCACAGGATGGTGACCAGTGATGAGCTTGATGCATCTTTTCAATAAATATCGAGTGTCTTATTCTGGTGACATTATGATCGACGCTTGGCTGCCGTTTGACAAATAAAACGTATATTTATTCTGCGCCCAATACGTGTGTGGTTTAGACCCAGTGGGCTGGCGCCCCCTGGAGGAGAATATAGCAAACCCGTACAGGCTCCAAGACCTGGTATATTTCAACATATCAATCAAAAAAGCTAAACTCACCTTTGACCCTATCATCACGCAAATGCTTACAGTATGGCGTTCAATGGGGAACAATTGCAAATATATTATTAATCACCCCCATATTATTTATTTAATGTATTTTTAATCCCAGCCCCTGCCTCCGCAGGAGGCCTTTTGGTAGGCGTCATTGTAAATAAGGATTTGTTTTTAACTGACTTGCCTAGTTAAATAAAGGTTCAATAAAAAAAATATGCCATTGTTTAATAATGACAGTATCATTTTGGGTGGCCAGCCTATATGTTTTTCAGCTTAGAGTGAGGGGGGAATTCATACTCTCTCTGACATTGTGGACAGTTGAAACCTACATGCGTTCCAAGACATGAAAAAGCAATACCATCTGCCTGGTTTTCATTTTTATTTTATTTGCAGCTTCGTTCTGCTCTAAGTGCTTATGGAGTACGTTGGAGATCTGATCATCTCATCC
Source organism: Salvelinus fontinalis (assembly GCF_029448725.1). NCBI lineage: Eukaryota > Metazoa > Chordata > Actinopteri > Salmoniformes > Salmonidae > Salvelinus > Salvelinus fontinalis. The sequence goes on along the minus strand of NC_074693.1, from coordinate 23,969,853 downwards.
ACAAAATAATAATGGCAAGGGTAAGGGCAATCTCCAATCAGATGTATTTATAAAGCCATTTTTACATCAGCCGATGTCACAAAGTGCTATACAGAAACACAGCCTAAAACCCCAAACGGCAAGCAATGCAGATGTAGAAGCACGGTGGCTAAGAAAAACTCCCTAGAAAGGCCGGAACCTAGGAAGAAACCTAAAGAGTAACCAGGCTCTGAGGGGAGGCCAGTCCTCTTCTGGCTGTGCCGGGTGGAGATTATAACAGTACATGACCAAGATGTTCAAACGTTCATAGATGACCAGCAGGGTCAAATAATAATAATCACAGTGGCTGTAGAGGGTGCAACGGTCAGCACCTCAGGAGTAAATGTTCAGTTGGCTTTTCATAGCCGATTATTCAGAGTTAGAGACAGCAGGTGCGGTAGAGAGAGAGAGAGAGAGTCGAAAACAGCAGGTTCGGGACAAGGTAGCGCGTCCTGTTCACCGGACGCTCTACCTTGTCTCGAACATGCTGTTTTCGACTGGTATATATTCCTATTCCTACTCAAACCAACATATTACCAATCTATTAAAAATGGAACAAAGATATACCAGCAGTAGATATTAACTAGAGTACTGTCTGGTCTAACATCATATTCTCATCAGGAACCCAAATGACTCACTACAATTTTGCCCACATGAGTTATGCGACTCCTCAACAACTTTTCCAGATGTACATAAACTCAACCCCTGTCTGTATGCTCTGCCCCCAGGGTACTCATGGCACATTTGTGTGACTAAACTGCACACTTTAGAGTGGCCTTTTATTGTCTCAAGTGCAAGGTGCACCTGTGTAATAATCATGCTGTTTAATCAGCATGTTGATACGCGACAGCCTGTCAAATGGATGGATTATCTAGGCAAAGAAGAAATGCTCACTAACAGGGATGTAAACACAATTGCACACAATTTGAGAAAAATAAGCTTTTTGTGCATATGAGGGGGGGGGGTAAATGTCTCTTGGTTTGTGTTTTGTTTGTTTGTCAAACAAAAAAATTATAACTTAATCACAAAAACAACTAAAAATCTTGCTCTTTTGTCCATAATAATTTCATCATGTAAGCTACAACTGCACTGTATACTGAAAAAAAAAACATCAGTAGAGTTGAAAATGCAATGGAAACCCATTAAACTTCTATTTTTATTTGCTACATGAGAATTTAACCGCAACATTTACATTTACATTTAAGTCATTTAGCAGACGCTCTTATCCAGAGCGACTTACAAATTGGTACATTCACCTTATGATATCCAGTGGAACAGCCACTTTACAATAGTGCATCTAAATCTTTTAAGGGGGGGCTAGAAGGATTACTTTATCCTATCCTAGGTATTCCTTAAAGAGGTGGGGTTTCAGGTGTCTCCGGAAGGTGGTGATTAACTCCGCTGACCTGGCGTCGTGAGGGAGTTTGTTCCACCATTGGGGTGCCAGAGCAGCGAACAGTTTTGACTGGGCTGAGCGGGAACTGTACTTCCTCAGAGGTAGGGAGGCGAGCAGGCCAGAGGTGGATGAACGCAGTGCCCTTGTTTGGGTGTGGTGCCTGATCAGAGCCTGGAGGTACTGAGGTGCCGTTCCCCTCACAGCTCCGTAGGCAAGCACCATGGTCTTGTAGCGGATGCGAGCTTCAACTGGAAGCCAGTGGAGAGAGCGGAGGAGCGGGGTGACGTGAGAGAACTTGGGAAGGTTGAACACCAGACGGGCTGCGGCGTTCTGGATGAGTTGTAGGGGTTTAATGGCACAGGCAGGGAGCCCAGCCAACAGCGAGTTGCAGTAATCCAGACGGGAGATGACAAGTGCCTGGATTAGGACCTGCGCCGCTTCCTGTGTGAGGCAGGGTCGTACTCTGCAAATGTTGTAGAGCATGAACCTACAGGAACGGGCCACCGCCTTGATGTTAGTTGAGAACGACAGGGTGTTGTCCAGGATCACTCCAAGGTTCTTAGCGCTCTGGGAGGAGGACACAATGGAGTTGTCAACCGTGATGGCGAGATCATGGAACGGGCAGTCCTTCCCCGGGAGGAAGAGCAGCTCCGTCTTGCCGAGGTTCAGCTTGAGGTGGTGATCCGTCATCCACACTGATATGTCTGCCAGACATGCAGAGATGCGATTCGCCACCTGGTTATCAGAAGGGGGAAAGGAGAAGATGAATTGTGTGTCGTCTGCATAGCAATGATAGGAGAGACCATGTGAGGTTATGACAGGGCCAAGTGACTTGGTGTATAGGGAGAATAGGAGAGGGCCTAGAACAGAGCCCTGGGGGACACCAGTGGTGAGAGCGCGTGGTGCGGAGACAGATTCTCGCCACGCCACCTGGTAGGAGCAACCTGTCAGGTAGGACGCAATCCAAACGTGGGCCGCGCCGGAGATGCCCAACTCGGAGAGGGTGGAGAGGAGGATCTGATGGTTCACAGTATCAAAGGCAGCCGATAGGTCTAGAAGGATGAGAGCAGAGGAGAGAGAGTTAGCTTTAGCAGTGCGGAGCGCCTCCGTGACACAGAGAAGAGCAGTCTCAGTTGAATGACTAGTCTTGAATCCTGACTGATTTGGATCAAGAAGGTCATTCTGAGAGAGATAGCAGGAGAGTTGGCCAAGGACGGCACGTTCAAGAGTTTTGGAGAGAAAAGAAAGAAGGGATACTGGTCTGTAGTTGTTGACATCGGAGGGATTGAGTGTAGGTTTTTTCAGAAGGGGTGCAACTCTCGCTCTCTTGAAGATGGAAGGGACGTAGCCAGCGGTCAAGGATGAGTTGATGAGCGAGGTGAGGTAAGGGAGAAGGCCTCCGGAAATGGTCTGGAGAAGAGAGGAGGGGATAGGGTCAAGCGGGCAAGTTGTTGGGCGGCCGGCCGTTACAAGACACGAGATTTCATCTGGAGAGAGAGGGGAGAAAGAGGTCAAAGCACAGGGTAGGGCAGTGTGAGCAGAACCAGCGGTGTCGTTTGACTTAGCAAACGAGGATCGGATGTCGTCGACCTTCTTTTCAAAATGGTTGACGAAGTCATCCGCAGAGAGGGAGGAGGGAGGGGGAGGAGGATTCAGGAGGGAGGGAGGAGAAGGTGGCAAAGAGCTTCCTAGGGTTAGAGGCAGATGCTTGGAATTTAGAGTGGTAGAAAGTGGCTTTAGCAGCAGAGACAGAAGAGGAAAATGTAGAGAGCAGGGAGTGAAAGGATGCCAGGTCCGCATTGAGGCGAGTTCTCCTCCATTTCCAACAATTATCCAATTATCCAGCAACAATTATTGTTATGTACACTACGTCACCAAGCAAAGCCTTTTTCCGCAATGAATGTCAGTTTCATGCAAACCCCTCTGGTGGGAGAATATATTGTTTTTATGCCGATTTTTGAATATTTGCAAGAAAATCTGTCACCAAGTGGATGGAAACCTAGACACTGTTACCTAGCTAGCTAATGAGACGGTCTGATTTTCATTACAGTACAACGGTTTGATTTGTTTGATCTTAGCTAGCTACATAGCCGTCTTTGTATCAAACATAATTGCGTAGTTATTGAGGTTCGCTAGCCAGCTATTTTCGCCCTAACGTAACGCAACGTAGCCAAGACTGCTAGCTAGCCAGCTTGCCACCGAATAGCAGCATTGTAGAAACGAGTGCATTACAACGGAACGACTTGATTAGTGTAGTGTTAGCTGGCTACACAGTTGTCTTTGCTATCTTTGATTTGTTTGATCTTAGCTAGCTACTTAGCTGGCTACATAGCCGTCTTTGTATCAAAGATAATTGTGTAGTTATCGAGGTTCGCTGAGGTTCGCTAGCCAGGTATTCTCGTCCTAACGTAACGTAAGGTAGTCAACCCTGCTAGCTAGCCAGCTAGCCACCGATTAGCAGCACTGTAGAAACGATTACATTACAACGGAACGACTTGATTTGTGTAGTGTTAGCTAGCTACATAGTTTTCTTTGCGAGCTTTGTATCTAAGATAATTGTGTAGCTTTGAGTAATTATCGGTTAGCTAGCCAGCTATTTTCGCCTGCCGCGCTGCCGTCCTCCTACCTAGCCAACACTGCTAGCTAACACTGCTAGCTAACCAACTTCTACCGAATAGCAGCACTGTAGAAACTTACATTACAACGGAACGACTTGATTAGCGTAGTGTTAGCTAGTTGTCTTTGCTGTCCTGGTATCAATGATAATTGTGTAGTTTAGAGAAATTTAGAGAAATTGTCGAGGTCACCTAGCCAGCTTCACTTTCAACAACGCAGCTACTGCTAGCCAGGCTACTTCACCAGCCAGCAGTACTATATCATTTTAGTCAATAAGATCTTTTATTTTATTTATTTTTTGCAACGTAAGCTTAACTTTCTGAACATTCGAGACGTCTAGCCCACTTGTCATTCTAATCTCCTTTGCTTTAGCGTAGCCTCTTCTGTAGCCTGTCAACTATGTGTCTGTCTATCCCTGTTCTCTCCTCTCTGCACAGACCATACAAACGCTTCACACCGCGTGGCCGCGCCCACCCTAACCTGGTGGTCCCAGCCCACCCTAACCTGGTGGTCCCAGCCCGCACGACCCACGTGGAGTTCCAGGTCTCCGGTAGCCTCTGGAACTGCCGATCCGCGGCCAACAAGGCAGAGCTCATCTCAGCCTATGCGTCCCTCCAGTCCCTCGACTTCTTGGCACTGACGGAAACATGGCTCACCACAGATAACACTGCTACTCCTACTGCTCTCTCTTCGTCTGCCCACGTGTTCTCGCACACCCCGAGAGCTTCTGGTCAGCGGGGTGGTGGCACCGGGATCCTCATCTCTCCCAAGTGGTCATTCTCTCTTTCTCCCCTTACCCATCTGTCTATCGCCTCCTTTGAATTCCATGCTGTCACAGTTACCAGCCCTTTCAAGCTTAACATCCTTATCATTTATCGCCCTCCAGGTTCCCTTGGAGAGTTCATCAATGAGCTTGATGCCTTGATAAGCTCCTTTCCTGAGGACGGCTCACCTCTCACAGTTCTGGGTGACTTTAACCTCCCCATGTCTACCTTTGACTCATTCCTCTCTGCCTCCTTCTTTCCACTCCTCTCCTCTTTTGACCTCACCCTCTCACCTTCTCCCCCTACTCACAAGGCAGGCAATACGCTTGACCTCATCTTTACTAGATGCTGTTCTTCCACTAACCTCATTGCAACTCCCCTCCAAGTCTCCGACCACTACCTTGTATCCTTTTCCCTCTCGCTCTCATCCAACACTTCCCACACTGCCCCTACTCGGATGGTATCGCGCCGTCCCAACCTTCGCTCTCTCTCCCCCGCTACTCTCTCCTCTTCCATCCTATCATCTCTTCCCTCTGCCCAAACCTTCTCCAACCTATCTCCTGATTCTGCCTCCTCAACCCTCCTCTCCTCCCTTTCTGCATCCTTTGACTCTCTATGTCCCCTATCCTCCAGGCCGGCTCGGTCCTCCCCTCCCGCTCCGTGGCTCGACGACTCATTGCGAGCTCACAGAACAGGGCTCCGGGCAGCCGAGCGGAAATGGAGGAAAACTCGCCTCCCTGCGGACCTGGCATCCTTTCACTCCCTCCTCTCTACATTTTCCTCTTCTGTCTCTGCTGCTAAAGCCACTTTCTACCACTCTAAATTCCAAGCATCTGCCTCTAACCCTAGGAAGCTCTTTGCCACCTTCTCCTCCCTCCTGAATCCTCCTCCCCCTCCCCCCCCCCTCCTCCCTCTCTGCAGACGACTTCGTCAACCATTTTGAAAAGAAGGTCGACGACATCCGATCCTCGTTTGCTAAGTCAAACGACACCGCTGGTTCTGCTCACCGCTGGCACCGCTGGCTACGTCCCTTCCGTCTTCAAGAGAGCGAGAGTTGCACCCCTTCTGAAAAAACCTACACTCGATCCCTCCGATGTCAACAACTACAGACCAGTATCCCTTCTTTCTTTTCTCTCCAAAACTCTTGAACGTGCCGTCCTTGGCCAGCTCTCCTGCTATCTCTCTCAGAATGACCTTCTTGATCCAAATCAGTCAGGTTTCAAGACTAGTCACTCAACTGAGACTGCTCTTCTCTGTATCACGGAGGCGCTCCGCACTGCTAAAGCTAACTCTCTCTCCTCTGCTCTCATCCTTCTAGACCTATCGGCTGCCTTCGATACTGTGAACCATCAGATTCTCCTCTCCACCCTCTCCGAGTTGGGCATCTCCGGCGCGGCCCACGCTTGGATTGCGTCCTACCTGACAGGTCGCTCCTACCAGGTGGCGTGGCGAGAATCTGTCTCCTCACCACGCGCTCTCACCACTGGTGTCCCCCAGGGCTCTGTTCTAGGCCCTCTCCTATTCTCGCTATACACCAAGTCACTTGGCTCTGTCATAACCTCACATGGTCTCTCCTATCATTGCTATGCAGACGACACACAATTGATCTTCTCCTTTCCCCCTTCTGATGACCAGGTGGCGAATCGCATCTCTGCATGTCTGGCAGACATATCAGTGTGGATGACGGATCACCACCTCAAGCTGAACCTCGGCAAGACGGAGCTGCTCTTCCTCCCGGGGAAGGACTGCCCGTTCCATGATCTCGCATTCACGGTTGACAACTCCATTGTGTCCTCCTCCCAGAGCGCTAAGAACCTTGGCGTGATCCTGGACAACACCCTGTCGTTCTCAACTAACATCAAGGCGGTGGCCCGTTCCTGTAAGTTCATGCTCTACAACATCCGCAGAGTACGACCCTGCCTCACACAGGAAGCGGCGCAGGTCCTAATCCAGGCACTTGTCATCTCCCGTCTGGATTACTGCAACTCGCTGTTGGCTGGGCTCCCTGCCTGTGCCATCAAACCCCTACAACTCATCCAGAACGCCGCAGCCCGTCTGGTGTTCAACCTTCCCAAGTTCTCTCACGTCACCCCGCTCCTCCGCTCTCTCCACTGGCTTCCAGTTGAAGCTCGCATCCGCTACAAGACCATGGTGCTTGCCTACGGAGCTGTGAGGGGAACGGCACCTCAGTACCTTCAGGCTCTGATCAGGCCCTACACCCAAACAAGGGCACTGCGTTCATCCACCTCTGGCCTGCTCGCCTCCCTACCACTGAGGAAGTACAGTTCCCGCTCAGCCCAGTCAAAACTGTTCGCTGCTCTGGCACCCCAATGGTGGAACAAACTCCCTCACGACGCCAGGACAGCGGAGTCAATCACCACCTTCCGGAGACACCTGAAACCCCAGCTCTTCAAGGAATACCTAGGATAGGATAAAGCAATCCTTCTGCCCCCCCCCCCCTTAAAAGATTTAGATGCACTATTGTAAAGTGGCTGTTCCACTGGATGTCATTAGGTGAATGCACCAATTTGTAAGTCGCTCTGGATAAGAGCGTCTGCTAAATGACTTAAATGTAAATGTAATGTAATGAGAGACTGTCGAATTTGGTCAAACAAAAAAAAGCTTTCTAATTTGCTACGTGAGGCTTATTTGATTGAATAGAAGTTTTGTAATGGTTAGGTTGTTACAAATGCACAGACATAAGTGGGCGCACGTGGCATTTTGGCAACTTACCTGAAAATGACTTGATATTGGAGTTTTGCCTGTTGTCATAGAGATAGAGATCTCATCATGGATATCCAATAAGACGTTTCAACATGGACATTGTCATCAAGGGCTTCCACCATTTTAAAGTAGTCAACTGGGTGGGGATTCTTATGAATTGGGAGCAATCAGCCAATGAAGAAGAAAATGTACTACTTTAAAATGGAGACAGACTCAATGGCTCTGCCCATGCTGTGACAGACACTATAATTGTACAGATACAAAGATGAGTCCTCTCTCTCTATCTATCTATCTATCTATCTATCTATCTATCTATATATATCTATATATATCTATATCTATACATTTTAGTCATTTAGCAGACGCTCTTATCCAGAGCGACTTACAGTAGAGTGCATACATTTTATTACATTTTACATACTGAGACAAGGATATCCCTACCGGCCAAACCCTCCCTAACCCGGACGACGCTATGCCAATTGTGCGTGACAGAGCCTGTGACAGAGCCTGGGCGCAAACCCAGCCCAGCCTGGGCGCGAACCCAGAGACTCTGGTGGCGCAGCTAGCACTGCGATGCAGTGACGCAGACCACTGCGCCACCCGGGAGGACATCATTCCATCATATATGGCTGGCATACATATGCCCTCTCTTTGGCTAGAATAGTCCCACCTGATTTTGCCTCCTCCCACCTGCCTTCCATCTTTGAGGACATGTACTTCCATTGTTAGAGCGGTCACTCTAATACAGGGATGGGAAACTTTGATGTGTGTGCGGGCCACAAAAAACGAAACTCATCTTGAGGGGCCGCAGTGGCTCGTGGGTCTGCGTACCACTAGCATGGGCTAATTGAGTGACTGCTGATGCGCAACAAAATTTCGAAATTACACATTGTATATTCTATTATTCTAACTCTCAATAGTAAGTTGATACTCAACTGAGTCCCTAAAAAAATAACACACTTTTATTTTTTGGTCCGCTGTCCTACAAAAGGGGGCCAAATGCCCAGTTGCCCATCCCTGCTTTAATATCTTGTCAATATAATAGACAATCTTTGACATTGTGCATCCTCCTCATAGCTGCCATTACCTGGATCCTCACAGTTTCCCATGTGCTGCCAGTGGTACACTCTGTTTTGGAGACTTTGGAGATCAAGCTGGGGTAGGCAGAATGGTATGATTGGCAGGGTCACTGTCCCAGCAGAGTGTTTTTGCATGCAGAACCTAAGGTTCAGAACACCTTGTGCCTGCAAATGTTTCCTTTGTAAAGGTCATTACAAAGGAAATACATAGTTAGCAACAGAAGAGGCAGAAAAAGAAGCCATCCGGTCAAGACATGCAAATAGAAAGTAGGCTAGCTAGCTAGCTTCCAGAAATTGGGAATAGCTAGCTTCCAGAAATTGGGAATAGCTAGCTTCCAGAAATTGGGAATAGCTAGGTAGCTAACTGCACTGTTGTGCATGACAATGTAGCACCCTCGGAGATGGTCAGTGGTGGAAAAAGTACCCAATTGTCATACTTGAGTAAAAGTTAAGATACCTTAATAGAAAATGACTCAAGTAAAAGTGAGTCACCCAGTAAAATACTACTTGAGTAAGTCTAAAAGTATTTGGTTTTAAATACACTTAAGTATCAAAAGTAAATGTAATTGCTAAAATATACTTAAGTATCAAAAGTAAAATCTAATAATTTTAAATTCTTTATATAAAGCAAACCATACCGCATCATTATCTAGTTTTTTTTATTTACACACTCCAACACTAAGACATCATTACAAATGAAGCAGGTGTGTTTAGTGAGTCCGCCAGATCAGAGGTAGTAGGGATGACCAGGGATCTTCTCCTAATAAGTCGGTGGGTGAATTGGACCATTTTCCTGTCCTGTTAAGCATTCAACATGTAATAAGTACTTTTTGGGTGTCAGGGAAAAGTTATGGAGTAAAAAGTACATAATTTTCTTTATGAATGTAGTGAAGTAAAAGTAAAAGTTGTCAAAAATATAAATAGTAAAGTACAGATACCCCAAAAAACTACTTAAGTAAAAATACTTTAAAGTACTACTTAAGTACTTTACACCACTGGAGATGGTGTACCACCCATTTCTCCCCAGAGATATCACAAAACATGAAAATAACGATGCAGGAGCAAGTTGAATATGGTGACTGTTTTCCTTAGCTCGTTCCAGCTTGTGGTGACCATTTTTGGAGTGTCAAACGTTAACGAAAAAGAAGGAACCGGAAGTGGTGGAAAAACGTCACTCTTCTGCTCTTTCTAGCGTTCAACATGGCGCCCAAGGTAGACTAACTGGACACGTTAGCCAGCTACAACATGAGCTAAAGAGCTGTTGCCAGTTTTACCTTTTTATCGTTTGGAATTAGTGTTTACGTTTGATTAGCTAGCTAGTATGCAGGAACGTAACCCGTGTAAATAACTTACTCAACCGACAGATAAGGTGAAATAATGGAAACTCAAGGAATAGAACAGATGTTTGACTTCCAGCGGTAAGAACAAGATGTGTTGTTGTCAAGACAAGTATCTAACGTTAGCTAACTAGCAGCTAGCTAAATTAGCTTATCAGTACTCCCATAGCAAACATGTTCCATAGTCTTGGCTGATCATAATCGGCTCTGGCTAGTAGCTAGCTAGGTCACAGTCTTATTTCCTTCCATTTAGCTTGTTAGGTAGCAAAATTACCCCAAAATATATCAGTATTGTTATGGACGACGTTAGCTAACTAGTTAGCTGGTATCTTGATTAGTATCAATAAGTAACATTAGTTTGCTAGCTAGTAGCCATCTAAGCAACATGATTCAGCTGTTATTCTTAACACGTTTAGCCAATTGACGTTAGCTGTTTTATATTCTTGCTCATTTTTAATTTGTCCGGTTGGACTCGGAATATTCTGCCTGACCATGACCACACTGAAAATCTGTGTCTTAAACAGGTTGCCAAACGATGGACTGGTCCTGTTGCTGGTATTGCTTTACTCTCCAGTTGGCCTGTGTTTGATGTTACTACGAATCTTCGTAGGTGCACATGTGTTTTTGGTGAGCTGTGCACTCCCAGACAGTCTTGCTAGAAGGTAAGGGTAGTTTTGCATTATTGACTAGAAGTTGTACGTTGACTCAGCAATATAACGTCATCATACACCTTGGGCTGACTTCCTGCTTATAATAAAACCAACATCTGACTAGACTGCAACAATTGGCTTCTCCCAATATGGGAAGAAGAGTGCAAATTTGGAGGAGCCAATTGTGGGAAGTCATGGCAGATTTGGAATAGTTTCTTAAAATGCAACCTTTATTTAACTAGGCAAGTCAGTTAAGAAACAACCTTATTTACAATGATGGCCTACCGGGGAACAGTGGGTTAACTGCCTTATTCAGGGGCAGAACGGCAGATGTCAGCTCGGGGATTCGATCCAGCAACCTTTCAGTTACTGGTCCAACGCTCTAACCACTAGGCTACCTGCCGCGCTAGAGTTCATGTAGTATTTCTCAGTTTCAAAACATATTCTCCTGGTTCGTGCTTATGTAACGGATGTGAAATGGCTAGCTAGTTAGCGGGTACGCGCTACTAGCGTTTCAATCAGTTACGTCACTTGCTCTGAAACCTAGAAGTAGTGTTGCCCCTTGCTCTGCAAGGGCCGCGGCTTCTGTGGAGCGATGGGTAACAACGCTTCGTGGGTGACTGTTGTTGATGTGTGCAGAGGGTCCCTGGTTCGCGCCCGAGGTCGGGGCGAGGGGACGTACTAAAGTTATACTGTTACACTTACAGAATCTAACTCAAAGCTTTCTTCCTGTTCCAGATTCATTGTGAGAGTAATGTCCTCAGTCCTTGGTATGCACGTGAGACAGAACAGCCCACGTTTAAGAGACAAAAGCACAAAACTGTACATTTGCAATCACGTGACCCAGTTTGACCACAACATTGTCAATCTTCTGACCTCGTGCAATACAGTGAGTATTTTGGTTGATGAAGTGAAGCTATTTATAGTGTTGCATTTTGAGCTCCTGGAGTTGTGCTTGCCCAACTGAACAAAGATCTCTTTGTCTAGAGATGCAGCTGCATTGACTCAACCGTTGGCCATCAACCAGTGTTTATTTATTTTGACCATGTCATGTGACCTGTCTGCTCCTCTGCTCAGCCCATGCTGGAGGACTCTGCTGGCTTCGTGTGTTGGGCCAGAGGTTTCATGGAGCTGGGTGCCGTATCGGGCCAGGGTGAGATGGAGTCCCTCAGGAGATACTGCTCCTCTCCAGGAACTCTGCCCCTGCTCCTCTTCCCTGAGGAGGACACAACCAATGGGCGCTCTGGCCTGCTCAAGTTCAGGTGAGCCACAATACACTGCATTATTCCTGTCCTCAAGAGTATTGAGTTCTGTCTGTCACTATTTGTTTTTGAAGTTGGTTTCTTCAAACCAAGAGTATCACTGCCCCACATGCTGCTTAAAGCATCGTGTGCATATCAGTGCTTTCTATGGGGTTTATCCTATGCATAAGACAAAGTTTTTTTGTATTTGATTATATCTGCTCTCTTTGTATAGGGGAGAGTGGGGTAAGTTGAGCCTAAGGGTTAGTTGAGCCACCCTTTGCTTCTAGGACACCATACACAAAATGAATGTGACCAAAATATTTAGGACAAGGTCATTTCATTGAGTCTGTGAAGGAAGAAGCCACATGGGGAAAGTGGTAAGCAAGTTTGGTCCAAAAAACAGATTTTCATAAAGTCCAATTAATTTAAGTTATAGGTTTCATGATGCTTGTGTTTAAGTGATTGATGTTAACTGTTAACCGTTAATTCAGGGTTTTCCAAACCCGGTCCTCTGGACCCCAAGCGGTGCACATTTTGGCTTTTGCCCTAACACTACACAGCTGATTCAAATAATCAACTAATCATCAAGCTTTGATGTGAATCAGCTGTGTAGTGTTAGCACAAACAACTAAACATGAACCCCATGGGGTCCCAAAGATCAAGTTTGGGAAACACTGTGTTAATTGGTTAGCTGCCGAAAATACATTTGACAGGTCATGCTTATCGGTCTATAGGTTCATTTGCATTATTTAGTGGAATTAAATCGGCGTGTGTATTTTCATTGGTGGAATTAAATCGGCGTGTATGTTTCCGTTTGTCGTCATGTATGTTATTTATCACACGCGTACAGAGCCTAGTTTGAAGAGCAGAATAGCCTACCATCTGTCAGACAGCACGAGAGTAGCTCCTCATAAAAGCCTGTAGACTACTGGAGTGAAACGTGCTTTTGGAAGCCCAGTCATTGTGCAACAAATAACTATTCTAAATGCAATCGCATGTTAACTGTTTTGATGGTCATGATTTAAAGAGCTATTTTTATTTCTCAATCTCAACTCGTAATTAAAGCACGTCTCCCATTTGCCATTCGAGTGCAAAGGCTATAGTCAACAGTAGGCAGGCTATCAGCGTGTCACCCACCACTTTGTATTGTGAGCTTGAGGCAGTACAGGTTATTGTGAGCTTGAGGCAGTACAGGTTATTGTGAGCTTGAGGCAGTACAGGTTATTGTGAGCTTGAGGCAGTACAATTGTTTAAAACGTTTTACTGAACGCTTTACTTTACTGTAAATGAGGTATGTCTTACGTTGCTTCAAATTAGCTTAGTGAAAATCCAACCGTAGAAACGTGGTGGCAATTATTTAATAGAATTCCTCATGCCATTAACCAGCATTTCTCTCCTGTTGGTTTTCATATCAACTTTCCTTCATTCTCCGGAACCAAAAAAACAGTCCTAGTCATATTAGCAACTCATCCCAGTTGTTGCTATTAGATTCCCCTTCTTTCTAAATTTGTGGCCAAGATTTTAATCTCTGTCACATGGAACCACTCGCATTAGGTGCGCTCTTAATGAAACATGTTAACTTCTTGTATGCATACATAATAATTTCTGTTGGTTACGCAATTTTACTGTTTTTGGGAATTTTTATTTACTGTTATTTGGCCGGTTAATGAGTGTCGGATAGTCGGCAGCAAAATTGACAGATATGCACCCCTAATCTAAAGCAAAGTAGATCGTTTTAAGATTGATTTATACATCAGTTGGGGTCTCTACTAGCATTCAAACTCTAGGCGGCATTCTGCCTTCTCCCTACAGTTCTCAGCGGTTAGCTTCGCCCACGACTGGCTCATGTAAACTACAATCCCCACGCTCTGTTTTAACGTTTAGAAATGTCAATAATCATTGCTTGCGATACGGCTTTCTAAACATATGACCCTTTGTAGATAAACTGTAGTAGTTTTGACCTGCTCCATACAGCTATGGGTTCCTCCATCAGACAACTACACTTCCACTACACTTCCAGAGTTATGCTTACACACAGGCTTTTGGAGCACACTAGATAGCTAATTAACACAGGTGGTCTCCTCTGTTTTCCGTAAACAAGCACTGTAACATGGACATATGGCCTTGCGGGAACACTAACCCTATAAAGGTGTGTATCAGTTTGTACCTTTTTGCGCCGTAGCTCTTAACAAAAATCCCCCGTGCAGAAGACGCCTTCGTCCAATTACTTTTATGTGTTATGTAATGGAACTGGGAGTCATCATCAAGGCATAGGGGCATAAGCTACAATATGAGGTCCTAAACCTAGCATGAAAGAACATCCTTGTACCTTTTTTGTGGGCTAATATAGTCAACATTTTTGCCTTTGGGTACGGTGAGCCAATGGCTACCATACCCCATAAAAATGATGATTACATTTTGTCAGTTATATGCATAATATTTTTGCAATGTGTCATGCATATGAACTCAAGATATTGTATTTTTGTTGTTACAGAGCAGACATCATCATGCCCCGTGTATACAAATGTAAAACAAGCAGGAGTCTAGCCCCCCTTGAGGTTCTTGAGAGAGCAGCCAAGGAAGTGAGAGTAGGGAAGAAGTCCATTCAAGCAGTAGCAAAGGATGAACAAATAGACTGAATTGACAGTAAAGGGATGCATTGACAAAAAAGAAAACAAACATGTACCTGTGTGAAAGAGAGGCTATGACAGAGTAGCACAGGAACACAAGGTCTTATCTGATGACATGGAGTCTGAGCTTGCTAAACATCAGTTTCATGGTCTTAGTAGCTTCAAATGCAAAGAACTAGCCTATAAATTGGCAGATCAAACAACATACCTGTCCCAAACAGCTGGTCAAGAACTGGAAGGATAAGTGATATTGAACAGAGAGCTCTATATCTGAATGTAGGCATACATTTAAGATATACAATATACCACACCCCCATTCCATGAATTCAACTTTGACCAACCAGCACCATCACCCATTGTCACAGGACACAATCACCCACTTACCCCAAGGTGGCTCAACATACCCTGTCCCTATGCTCAGCTTACCCCACACCAGGGGTAAGTTGTGCCAAGAGAATAACTTTTTTAAACTGTTATGTTTACATTCATTCTGATTATTTCCAGGGAAACAACATCTTGAAATATTTGTAGATATCTTTGTTACAAAGAATACTAAATTTCCCTTGACATAGTGATGCTGAATGTAAAAAAAAAATGTGTATATATATATATATATATATATATATATATATATATATATATATATATATATATATATATATATATACACACTACTAACCCCACTCTCGCCATCACAAATACATTTTTATAGTTTTCACTAGTAGGACAGAGAACTATTGCTATTAGCAACTTAAATGGTTAGTGATTTATTAGCAGGTGGTTAGAGGAGAATCTGTCATGAGCAGAATGCCAACACTGCTATAGGCTGCCCCTGTACTGCCCGTGTATTACTGGTGCTAAGAGCTACTGAGCAAATAAACCTGTTTTCTCTCCCTCAGCTCCTGGCCTTTCTCCTTGACTGATTCCATTCAGCCTGTGGCCTTGCAAGTGAAGAGACCATTTCTAGCTCTGGTAATACGATCAAAACTAAACTGCCTCTTTGTCATATTTTAAAAGAAATGTGGCATATTTAGCAATATACATTTGGTGAAAGTTTTTGTTTAAAGAGTTGGGCTTTCAAGGGACGACAACTGTTGTTTATTCAGTCTTGTTGAGTAGACTCGTAATATATGGTAGATGAGTGGGTGTGCATTTAAATGGGAGGAGCAAGTTCCACACTAAACATGACATTTTTATAGAAATTCTAAGAAACTGGGACATTATTTCCGAGACACCACTCATATTAGAGTTGATCAAGCCATCATTTCGTCCAACAGTCCATAGGAAGACCTGTAAAATTGTTTTGCACACCGCTGGTAGACTAAATATGTTTTTGTGCACTTGATTTGTCACTGTCAGTCTTAACATATTTCTGTCAGACACATGCAGAGGATTTCCTGTAATGAAAGCGCTAATGTAGTTTGTTCCTCTTTCTCCAGAGCACGCCAGACTCCTTCTGGCTGACAGAACTGTTGTGGACCTTTTTCGTCCCGTGTACAGTGTACCATGTAAGGTACTAAATAATTACTACCTATTACTACTTGTCATTGTCCGGGTTCTGGTTGGACCTTGTAATAGTATAGAATTGATATTTGACAACTTTTGTTTGTCCTTAAAGTTCACTCCATTACTCATTGGGAAATTCCCTTCGAATTTGCAGTGGTTTGTCCTAGATATGTGACGCTCTTGCCATTTCAGAGTTAATGTTTAGTCAGCGTCAGCAGAACAGTTCCTAGTGAAAGTCTAAACACTTCACATTTTGCTGCCTTAAAATGAAATCTTAAGGGATTACATTGTTTTTTTCCCCTACAGATAAACATCCTACTCCAAATTTCCCAAATGAAATAATAATAAAAATTGGATATGTCTTCACCCCCCCAGAGTTAATACTTGGTGGAAACACCTTTGACAGCCTTTATAGCTGTGAATCATATTCAATATGATTCTACCAACTTTGCACAACCCTTAGGTCAACATACAGTACAGTTTTTGAATGACTACCTCATCTCTGTACCCACACACATACAATTATCTGTAAGGTCCCTCAGACAAACGGTGAATTTCAAACACGGATTCAACCACAAACACCAAGGTGTGCCTCGCAAAGAAGGGCACCTATTGGTAGATAAAAAAAATTGCTTGCGTCAATAAGAATTCAACCCCTTTGTTATAGCAAGCCTACATAAGTTCATGAGTAAAACTGTGCATAACAAGTCACATAAGTTGCATGGACTCATTCTGTGTGCAATAAACGTGTTTAACATGATTTTTGAATGAGTACCTCATCTCTGTACCCTACACATACAATTATCTGTAAGGTCCCTCAGTCAAGAAGTGAATTTCAAACACAAATTCGACCACAAAGATCAGGGAGGCCTCGCTAAGAAGAGCATGTATTGGAAGATGGGTAAAAATGAAAAAGCATACATTGAATATCCCTTTGACCATTGTGAAGTTATTAATTACACTTCGGATGGTGTATTTAAAATAAAAAAAATAAAAAGTATCTTTATTTAACTAGGCAAGTCAGTTAAGAACAAATTATTATTGATCTGTACACCCAGTCACCACAAAGATACAGGCGTCCTTCCGAACTCAGTTTCCGGAGACGAAGGAAACCCCTCAGGAAGGCCGATGGTAACTAAACAGTTACACACTTTAATGGCTTTGATAGAACTGAGGATGGATCAGCAACATTGTAGTTACTCTACAATACTAGCCTAAATGACAGAGTGAAAAGAAGGAAGCCTGTACAGAATAAAAATATTCCAAAACATCCATCCTCTTTGCAACAAGGCACTTATCTAATTTTGCCTTAAAATGTGGCAAAGCAAGTAACTTTCTGTCCGGAATTCAAAGTGTTATGTTTGGGGAAAATCCAATAAAAAAGTACCACTCTCCATATTTAAGCATAACGGTACAGTAGATGCATCATGTTATGGGTATGCTTGTAATCGTAATGGACTAGGTAGTTTTTCAGGTTAAAAAAAGAAACGGAATGGAGCTAAGCACAGGCTTAATCCTAGATGAAAACCTACTTCAGTCTGCTTTCCACCAGGCACTGGGATATTAATTTACCTTTCCGCAGGACAATAACCTAAAACACAACTCCAAATCTACACTGGAGTTGCTTAACAAGAAGACGGGGACTGTTCCTGAGTGGCCGGGTTAGTTTTGACTTAAATCACCTTGAAAAGCTATGGCAAGACCTGAAAATGGTTGTCCAGCAATGATCAATAACCAATTTGACAGAAATAATAATAATGTGCCAATATTGTACAATCTAGGTGTGCAAAGATCTTAGAGACTTACCCAGAAAGACTCACAGCTGTAATCGCTGCCAAAGGTGACTCTAACATGTATTGACTCAGGTGTGTGAATTCCTGTATTTAATTTTCAATAAATGTGCTGACATTTCTAAAAACATATGTTTTCACTGTCATGGGGTATTGTGTGTAGATGGTTGAGAGAAAAAAATTAATATATCCATTTTGAATTCAGGCTGTAACACAACAAAATGTGGAATAAGTAAGAGGTATGAAAACTTTGGTCAAAATGTCTCGAGCTCCGTTTGGTTGGGAGTCATTGATAGAAAGCAATTTTCAAACCTTGTCTCTGATTTGCATGCACATTTAAGTCAGGACTGAGACTTGACCACTCAGGAACACTCAACATCTCTTGAAGCCATTCTGGTGCGTCTTTGGCATTAACGTGTAATTGTCCCACTGAAAAATAAGTCTGCTTTGCTCCTGGGTATGCTCCTTTTCATATTTATTTTGATCCTGACAAACTCCCCGGTCCCTAAATGGCCAATTTATTTGCCGTGTTGTATTGCAGTATTACTTAATGGCTGTGTTGCAAACAGAATGGATGATTTGGAGTGGATTTTTTTAAAGGCCACTAATGTGGGGTGAATGCAATCTTCTGTATTTTAAAGTATTGGCAGCATCATGTTATGGGTACGCTTGTCACCGGCAGAGACTGGGGAGTTTGTCAGGATCAAAATAAATATGAAAGTGACAAAGGCCAAATAAAAAGTTAAAGGAAACCCTGTCGTAGTCTTCTGAAAACGTAACCCTGGTATAGACCAATATGTGTTCAGTGATCCTGAATGGTCCATTCTCAGTCCTGACTGAAATCTGCTTGAAAGTCAGAGACAAGGTTAGAATATTACTGTCCATCAATGATTCCCAACCTTATTTACTTAGCTTGAGCAATTTTGACAAAAACAATGGCTTTACGTTGCCCAGAGGTGGTGCAAGGTTGGTAGAATCTGATTCAAAATGATTCAGAACTGTAATGGCTGCCAAAGGTGCTTCCACCAAGTATTAACTCTGGAGCGGGTGAAGATGAACGCAATCAATACATTTTTTATTAATTAGGAACATTTTCTATAATTTTTTTTTTCACTTTGAAAATGTGGAGTAGGCTGTGTAGATCGGTAGGAAAGAAATCGAATTAACTCTCTTATTTAATTTTAAGTCAGCAAAATGTGAAGACTGCAAGCGGTATGTAGACTTTCACTAGCGACTGTGTTGTCATAACTTTTCAACCAGCTTGATTAGAGGTAGAAGCAAGTTTACATCAAGAGGCAAGTTTTTAAGTTCATCATTGCTCACAAAGCTTGTAGAGATCCTGTTTCGTTTACTTTCACAGATGGCTCCCCCCTGTGTCGAGGCAAGATGAAGAATCCCTTCAAGAGTTTGCCAACAAAATCCAAGGGGTATAAAACCTTACACACTTGTTCTGCAACGCTTTCTGTTCCCTAATGCCCACATTGTCTCAAACAAAACCAGTATGTATCTTATTGAAGGATGGTGCATATTGCAAGTTATCACATTGACTGCCGTAAAGCACTCAATTCCAGGCTTTGAGCTTGTGATATTACAAAATTCTCAATGATATGGAACACTTAAGCGAGTGGTTATTCGATTGTCCTCTGATTGGTCTTTGCGCCGTCCATTTTCAGCTCCTAGCCACCGAGCTCGGCGTGGTCTCAACACAGATTACCAAAGCAGACAAAGCCGAGCACGTGAAAAGGAAACGGCACGTTGCACCGCACACCACAACCTCAAGTAAGAGAGACCTGGAGAAACCTTCCCTGACAAAGCCCCTCTTACAGCATGGTCTTGGTGCAAGTTATGCTCACTTGGAGGTGGTTGGGACCGTCAGTGATGGTGTGTATTTGCTGCTGTCTGTGTCCAGATTTGGGTGCCAGACCACGTCCTCTGGGCTTCATGGTCCGCAGCTCTGGGGTGGAGGAGCTCAGGATCAGCAGGATGGCCCAGCAGGTGAAGGAGGTTCTGCCTGACATCCCCCTCGGTGTCATCACCAGAGACCTGGGTACGCCAGATCCTTCATTTCCGCTTTGCATTTCCAGTGCAGTGACAGAGAATTTGAAATGGTGACGAGCAGTGCACCAATTCAAGTCGCATGTGCATTTCATTGAAATGGAGTGGTAATACTTGACTTGAAACCAGTGCTATAACACGTTATGACAAGGTCAACCTGTTTAAAATATGATCATAACACTATCATGACGCATATTTAGACCTGTTGTGACATATATTGTTATTTTCTGGCTGGTTATGACACCTAAATCAGAGTGTAAATACCCACAAAACCAACCACTAGTTATTTTATGGCTGGTTATTACGCCTACATTTTAGTATTTTTATTTAACCTTTAACTAGGCAAGTCAGTACATAAGTGTGTAAAAACCTACAGAAGGCAAAACATTCCATTACACCATAGCCTACTTATCAACATTATGTTTATGTTATATTCTTTAAAAAATTGTTTAACCATATTAAATGATCATTGTAAATGCACACGTTGATGTCAGACATGCGCCTACCCCAATGCTCTGTTGCTGATGACTGGGACGAATACAGGAGCAGATTTCAGGAGCAGGACAAGACATCCTCTTTTGACTGATGACTGATATAAGGGCATGTACGTGATAGGCCTATCTGGCTTATATAGTTATGATGGTCATAATGCTTCTTGACAGTGTCAAAGTGTGTTTTCTACAAGTTATTTAAAATCTAATGAAAAAACATGACTGTAAATAGTTAATTACAAAGGATTTAAGAAACAAACTTTCAAGCGAATGCTTTATTTAAATTAACATTCTTATGTAGGTGTCATAACAAGCCATAGAATAGTGCAATATATGTCACAGCCGGTATAAATATATGGGTTATGACAGTGTTATGACCATATTGACAGGTTGTCAGCTGTTATGACATGGTTATTACTGTCGTAATATGTTATGACACTGGGTTTCAAGTAAAGTGTTACCAATGGAGTTTGCATTAGGATCAATGGGAGAAAAAGGCACAGTAGCATGCAGCGTTTCCCAAATCTTTTCCCTTACCCCTTTTACAGTGCAAACCAACTGCGTGGACACCACTATCACTAACCTGCTGGAGAGCACTGAGGAGTTTCCATTGGAGGCCACAGGCGGAGCCACATCTGCACCAGGCCCATCCTGGAGGTCCCTCTCCTTTTCAGCTGCACCTGCTCCCACCATTAAGGTCTGCCAATCATCTAAATGATGTCTTACGTCTACTGGTAGTCTACACTGAGTGTACAAAACATTAGGAACACCTGCTCTTTCCATGACATAGACTGAACAGGTGTAGATGAGAGGGAGGAGACAGATTAAAGAAGGATTTTTAAGCCTTGAGACAATTGAGATGTGGATTGTGTATGTGTGCCATTTAGAGGGTGAATGGGCAAGACAAAATGTTTAGGTGCATTTAAATGGGGTATGGTAGTAGGTGCCAGGCGCACCGGTTTGAGTGTGTCAAGAACTGCAGCACTCCTGGGTTTTTCACACTCAACAGTTTCCTGTGTGTATCAAGAATGGTCCACCACCCAAAGGACATCCAGCCAACTTGACACAACTGTAGGAAGCATTGGAGTCAACATGGGCCAGCATCCCTGTGGAACGCATTCAACACCAAGTAGAGTCCATGCCCTGATGAATTGAGGCTGTTCTGAGGACAAAAGGGGTTGCAACTCAATATTGGGAAGGTGTTCCTAATGTTTTTGTACATTCAGTGTATTTTACCTTGCCAGCAAAGTAATTGAGGTACCATCTTGCTACACTATTCTATTTATCAGGAGCTTGCTGTATAGTCAGATTTTGTGGATTTTTGACCCATAGCCTGCTGCCAAGTCTTTTGGGAAATCGCCAGTAGACCGACACATGTCCCTACAAGAGAGGAAGGAGGCCTTGTATGAGTTTGCAAGAAGGTGAGATCAAAGCTGCAATTCAGTCTTGGATTGATTTTAATTTCACCCACCCATAGAATTGACACATTTGGCCCTACATTTTACACTCGTCGTTGTTGTCCACCTGTCAACTCTGTTAGTTGTTCCGCCTTCCTTTCCTCTAGACGCTACATAGAGAAGCATGGACTGGAGCAGGACGACAACCTCTGAACAAGATCTGATCGCTGGGAAATGTGTTAGGAATGATGGTTGTTAAAATCAAATAATTGTACAGACAATAATTGTACAGGAGTGTATGGAGAGTTGAACAGAGGGTTTTTGTTGAGCCACACATACCGGAGGAAAACCTTCTGAAGACTTCAATGGATTTTTTTTTATTTTATATTTGCTTGCATGGAAATCATGCATGTGTATTTTTAATTCTTTCTCCCAGCAAAAATATTATTTTGATAACAATTTGTATTAAGACCCAGTGACCATGAAACATGTCATTATTTTTTATAATGGCAGAGGTTATGATGAAACAAAGTCCATCTTGCTCTGCTTTCAGAGAAGCCACATCAGCTCTTAGGTTCATTATAATTCGACAGTACTTGTTTCTGCAGTATGAACCTTCTAAAGTTAATAAAGTTCATAATTTATAAATGCAAGAGATTGTCTTGGCTAGAATCACAATTCCACTATTCCTCTTTGGATTTACCCTGGCATGACTCAATTAGTGCTAAGCAGCATTAAGTCATAAAATCAAATTCTACGAGAGAGTAAATACATGTGTATAACTGTTGGGGATTGTCAAGTCAGAAACCCAACTTTAACAAACTATCTGTTAAGCAACTGCTTGCAAAGCTTAGGGTAAGGTTTAGAATAAGGGTTAAGATTAGAGCTAAGTAAAGTGAGTTAAGTGAATAGTTGAAATGTTACTCATAGTCTGTAGAGCATCTACAAATAAAGGGTTGCTTACAAATGTTTAATAGTCAGATGAAACAATATGAGATAATGAGGAGTTATACTTGTGTAGGCGTGGCCTATGAGTGTCCTACTGCTCCTGCCCTGAGGCCCAGGGTTTTGTGGTGCAGGGAGTGTATCATTAGCGTCTATACAGCAGGATCATAGGCCCGAGACCCCCTTCAGCTGTTCTGATTCGCTCTCCTACAGTTATTTGGGAAGTAGGCCACAAACACAATACGTCACCGACAGACATCTGCTCCGTTATGGGTCTGGCACCGCGGCAGTATCATGTCGTGTATGTACAGTACCAGTCAAAAGTTTGGACACACCTACTCATTCAAGGGATTTTCTTTCTTTTTTCTGTGTTGTAGAATAATTGTGAAGATGTCAAAACTATGAAATAACACATATGGACCTATGTAGTAACCAAAAAAGTGTTAAACAAATCCAAATATATTTGAGATTTAAAGTAGTCACCTTGATAACAGCTTTGCACACTCTTGGCATTCTACTCAACCAGCTTTTTGAGGTAGTCACCTGGAAAGCATTTCAATTAACAGGTGTTCCTTGTTCATGTGTGGAATTTCTTTCCTTAATGCATTTGAGCCAATCAATTGTGTTGTGACAAGGTAGGGGTGGTATAGAGAAGATAGCCCTATTTGGTAAAAGACCAAGTCTATATTATGGCAAGAACAGCTCAAATAAGCAAAGATAAATGACAGTCCATCATTACTTTAAGACATGAAGGTCAGTCAATGCGGATAATGTCAGTAACTTTGAAAGTGCAGTTGCAAAAACCATCAAGCGCTATGATGAAACTGCCTCTCATGAGGACCGCCACAGGAAAGGAAGACCCAGAGTTACCTCTGCTGCAGAGGAGAAGTTCATTAGAGTTACCAACATGAGAAATTGCAGCCCAAATAAATGCTTCACACAGTTCAAGTAACACATCTCAAAATCAACTGTTCAGAGGAGACTGTGTGAATCAGGCTTTCATGGTCGAATTGCTGCAAAGAAACCACTACTAAAGTACACCAATAAGAATAAAATATTTGTTTGTCCACAAGCAATGGACATTAGACCGGTGGAGATCTGTCCTTTGGTCTGATGAATCCAAATTTGAGATTTTAATTCCAACTGCCGTGTCTTTGTGAGACTCGGAGTAGGTGAACGGAGGATCTACACATGTGTAGTTCCCACCGTGAAGAATGGAGGAGGAGGTGTGGGGCTGGTGACACTCAGCACACTTAACCAGCATGGCTACCACAGCATTCTGCAGAGATACACCATCCCATCTGGTTTGCACTTAGTGGGACTATAATTTATTTTTCAACAGTACAATGACCCAACACACCTCCAGGCTGTGTAAAGGCTATTTGACCAAGAAGGAGAGTGATGGAGTGCTGCATCAGATGACCTGGCCTCCACGATCACCTGACCTCAACCCAATTGAGATGGTTTGCGATGAGTTGGACCGCAAAGTGAAAGAAAAGCAGCCAACAAGTCCTCACCATATGTTGGAACTCTTCAAGATGGTTGGAAAAGCATTTCAGGCGAAGCTGGTTGAGAGAATGCCAGGAGTGTGCAAAGCTGTCAAGGCAAAGAGTGGCAAATTTCATGAATATAAAATATATTTTGTTTAACATTTTTGAATGTGTTATTTCATAGTTTTGATGTCTTCACTATTGTTCTATGTAGACAATAGTCAAAATAAAGAAAACCCCTTGAATGAGTAGGTGTCCAATTTTTTCACTGGTACTGTATGTATCTCATAATCAAGGTAGAGGGAAGGGAGGATTTCATGATACGAATAAAAGTGTTATTCAAGTAGGTCTATCTGAGATTTCAGCCCGACAATGGTTAGGTTAATGTTGCAGACTTTAAAAAATAACTGATATGATGTGGAAACTTTTAAAGTGAACAATGACAAGTGATTTATAACTTATAAATTAGAAGACTGTCTTGATGATTGCATGTAAGACTTCAGCAAGAGTCCAAAAATTTTAAATAACCTTAACTCGTTCCCTGCGTTATGCCTCCATGAAAATTGACCAAATCAAAGGAAATTGTATAAATATGGCTATTGATTATTTCTCCCTTATTAGTGGAGATATGTTTCGTGATGCAAAAATTCAGATTGAAGGAGTTGAATGGTACAAACCTGAACGAATGAATTATGTCGAGATGACATGCTAGACTTTTAATAATATGCTAAACCTAATGCGATTTACAATCTGGAGGCCGAGATGTAGGCTACTGTAGCCAGTATTTTCATTCCCACTTCATTCTTTATGGTCCTATAATATTCATCCTATTACAACACGTGATATCGTAGCGTTTCTGATCAGAATTCCACCAATCACGTCGCTTACAACGCGGGTACTGCGACCAAATGGACCAATAGGATTGCTATAAATTGACTCGATTTTGGAGCATGACCAAACAAATGTACCCTGGAGCAACAGTTTGACGATTGTAGCCGCTCAAAGAAAGAACTCCTTGAAACTAGACTAAATTTACTCTACTAACAAAATGAGGGAGATTGTTCATTTACAAGCTGGGCAGTGCGGTAATCAAATTGGCGCTAAGGTTTGTACACTTTAGGCTTTAAAATCCATGATTTTTTATTAGGTTTAGAAGTTAAAAAATAAAATCTACGACCACGTTTTATTGTATTTAATTATATTTGAAATTGTGCCCGAGAAAATAACTTTTGGGCAATTTTAAAATGTTATGTCTTGGATTGAAAACGATGTGGCCCCGTTGTGCTTGGTTGGATCAATTATTGTTTGGCGGAAAATCACATCCCCTTGATTTATTATTTTCCTTCCCGTTTGTTCCAACAAGTTCAATGATTTTGAAGAGGCATCAACTTGTTAACGGGGCAAACCTTCAGATCGACGCAATGAGTCTTCAAGGGTGTTGGCCGCCCCGCGTTGAATCAGCGCGCGCAGTTGTAATATGGCTGGTTGTCTTGTTCAGCGGATGCGCAAAAACCTGCTCGCGCTCACTGCAACTATTATAGTCTTATGTTTTAGTTTACATATGCATATTTGTCTGTTCTAATACATCGAGCACTATTTCCCCCTTTCTTTGTCCATTTAACAAAGGACAACGCAAAAATTCGCCGATTGTAAAATGGTGCCAACTTTGGAAACCATTTTGTTTTTAGATTTAGTACTTGAAGGAAGCTACAAAGCCGATGACTCTTGTTTTTTTTTTTATTCAAAAATGTGTTCTTTATTTAATTCTATTGTAAACATCTTAACTGAATTGTCAATACATTTTCAGACATCAAAATGCATGATTTGTCTTTAGTTCTGGGAGGTGATCAGTGACGAGCATGGCATTGACCCCACTGGAAGTTACAATGGGGACAGTGATCTTCAGCTAGAAAGGATTAATGTGTACTACAATGAAGCTTCAGGTGAGTTAGGTTGTGTTATGTCATGATCCACATTTGGTCTTTTAAGCTGGCTTTCGTCCAACTCTGGCTACACACAATTGATATCCTAGTTACTATTATAAGTGTGGTAGAATGGGTTTTGAAAGGATGTTACTTTATTTTAAGTGCTCTTGTGTTGTCATTTCAGGTGGAAAGTATGTGCCACGTGCAGTACTTGTGGACTTGGAGCCTGGGACCATGGACTCTGTGCGATCTGGACCATTTGGTCAGATCTTCAGGCCTGACAACTTTGTCTTCGGTAAGAAACTGCCTTGGCATTTCGACTATAAATTAACTTTGAAGTTGTCTGTGCCTGGATTTGTTGCATGTTACTACAGTACACCTTAATTACCTGACTACAGTCACTAGAGACAACCTGTTGGCATTGGTTACGTAAAACAAAGGGTTTCCATGTCGCTTAATTTGCTTTGTCATCCCCGACTTTAGTGTTTGCACAATCAATCACCAGGGCCCAGTTTTTCCATAACATCTCATTATCTTTGCATTGACGTCCTACTTTTGTCCATTCCAGGTCAGAGTGGTGCTGGTAACAACTGGGCCAAGGGTCACTACACCGAGGGTGCAGAGCTAGTTGACTCCGTCTTGGATGTTGTGAGGAAGGAAGCTGAGAGCTGTGACTGCCTCCAGGGCTTCCAGCTCACCCACTCCCTGGGAGGTGGAACTGGCTCTGGCATGGGCACCCTGCTTATCAGCAAGATCCGTGAAGAATATCCCGACCGCATCATGAACACTTTCAGTGTGGTGCCCTCCCCTAAAGTGTCAGACACTGTGGTGGAGCCCTATAACGCCACCCTCTCAGTCCACCAGCTGGTAGAGAACACAGACGAGACCTACTGCATCGACAACGAGGCGCTCTACGACATCTGCTTCCGTACCCTTAAACTCACCACACCCACCTACGGAGACCTCAACCACCTGGTGTCTGCCACCATGAGTGGGGTCACCACCTGTCTCCGCTTCCCCGGCCAGCTCAACGCTGACCTGCGCAAACTGGCAGTCAACATGGTGCCTTTCCCCCGTCTCCACTTCTTCATGCCCGGCTTTGCACCTCTCACCAGCAGGGGAAGCCAGCAGTACAGAGCCCTGACAGTTCCAGAGCTCACTCAGCAAATGTTTGACTCTAAGAACATGATGGCAGCCTGTGATCCCCGCCACGGACGCTATCTCACCGTGGCCGCAGTATTCCGCGGGCGCATGTCCATGAAAGAGGTGGATGAGCAGATGCTGAACGTACAGAACAAGAACAGCAGCTACTTCGTTGAATGGATCCCAAACAACGTCAAGACTGCAGTCTGTGACATTCCTCCCCGTGGCCTCAAGATGGCCGCCACCTTCATCGGCAACAGCACTGCCATCCAGGAGCTGTTCAAGCGCATCTCTGAGCAGTTCACAGCTATGTTCCGCCGTAAAGCTTTCCTCCATTGGTACACCGGAGAGGGCATGGATGAGATGGAGTTCACCGAGGCAGAGAGCAACATGAATGATCTGGTGTCTGAGTACCAGCAGTACCAAGATGCCACTGCAGAGGAGGAGGGAGAGTTTGAAGAGGAGGAGGGCGAAGAGGATTTGGCTTAAATAGTTTTTTTCCTTTTAAAACATCTGAGTAGTTTCTTCACATTTCCTTTCTCTGGCAACCTTCAGCTGTACCTTTTTTTATTGTTTGTTCATTTGGTTCACTTGCAATAAAAGTAGATAAACCTATTTTTACACTGTTTGTCATTCAGTAAGACCTGGGTAATGTAAAGGGGGTGGTAGGTAACCTAGTGGTTAGAGCATTGGGCTAGTAACCAAAAGGTTGCTGGATCGAACCCCCAAGCTGACACGTTAAAATCTGTCCTTATGCCCCTGAACAAGGCAGTCAACCCACTGTTCCCAGGTTGGCCCGTCATTGTAATTAAGAATTTGTTTTTGACTGACCTGTGTAGTAGAAGAAAGAAAAAAAAAATACAATATAAGTGAAGAAATATAGTATTTTAATGGAAATGTTTACTGTCATTAACATTTTAGTTTTGTGATGGTGAAATAAGCTTGTTCAATGGAGAATAATTGTTTCAATGTAATAACTGCAATAAGTTAAATGCAAAATATGGCACAATGGTTCCAAATAAAAGGAGTGTTCAATTAATATTGTTAAGCAAAAGTCCATGCTTTGATCACTTAAAATGGTGATTAGAGGTCAAATGGTATGTGCACTTAAGTATTCAGACCCCTTGGCTATATTCACTTCTTGCTTTACAGTCTTGTTCTAAAATTGAATTTAAAAAAAAATGCACAATACCCCAAAGCAAAACCAGGTTTACAGATGTTGATGTCTTTCAGAAACGTAAGTATTCAGACCCTTGACTGAGTACTTTGAAGCACCTTTGGCAATGATTACTGACTTGAGTCTTGGTTATGACGCTACATGCTTGGCACAGCTGTGTTTGTGGAGTTTCTCCCATACTCTGTCAGATTGGATGGGGAGCTTGGGCTCTGGTTGGGCCACGCAAGGATGTTGATACTTGTCCCAAAGCCACTCCTGTGTTTGTGTGGTTAGGGTTCTGTTGGAAGGTGACCTTTTGTCCCCAATCTGAGGTCTTGAGCACTCAAACAGGTTATCAAGGATATCTCTGTACTTTGATCTATTCATCTTGACTGTAATCTCCCAGTCCCTGCTGAAAAATATCCCCACAGCATGATCCTGCCACCATGCTTCACCGTAGGGTGCCAGGTTTCCTCCAGATGTGACACTTGGCATTCAGGCCAAGGAGTTCAATCTTGGTTTTGTCAGACCAGAGAATCTTGTTTCGTGTTCTGAGAGTCCTTTAGGTGCGTTTTGGCAAACTTCAAACGGGCTGTCGTGGGTTCTGTCTGGCCACTATACCATAAAGGCCTGATTGGTGGAGTTCTGCAGAGATGGTTGTCCCATCTCCACAGAGGAACTCGGGAGGTCTGTTGGTGACCATCAGGTTCTTGGTCACCTCCCTGACCAAGGCCCTTCTCCCCTGATTGCAAAATTGTTCCTGGCAGACAGCTCTACGAGGAGTTTTGGTGGCTCCAAACTTCTTCCATTTAAAAATGATGGAGGCCACTGTGTTGGGCACCTTCAATGCTACAGAAATGGTTTGGTACCCTTCCCCAGATCTGTGCCTCGACAAAATCCTGTCTCGGAGCTCTACGGACAATTCCCTCGACCTCATGGCTTGGTTTCTGCTCTGACATGCACTGTCAACTGGGACTGTATATAGACGTGTGCGCCTTTCCAATCAAATTTACCACAGGTGGAATCCCAAGTTGTAGAAACATCAAGGATGATCAATGGAAACAGGATGCACCTGAGATCAATTGAGTTTTATAGCAAAGGGTCTGAATACTTGCGTAAATAAGGTTTTTATGTTTAATTTTAAAATTTGCAAAAATGTCAACCTGTTTTTGCTCTGTCATTGTGGAGTTTTGTGTAGATGAGGGGGGGGGGGATATTTGAATACATTTTAGAATAAGGCTGTAATGTAACATTTATGTGGAGGAAGGGGTCTGAATACTTTCCAAATGCACTGTATTTACATTATAAATCATTGGTCGAGACCTGTTGGGTCTATGCCTCACCTATTTTCTCAGTTTGGTATAACTGTATGTATACTGGACAAAAACTTGCAATGATTTTACTGAATTACAGTTCATATAAGGAAATAAATAAATTAGGCCCTAATCTATGGATTTCACGACTGGGCAGGGGTGCAGTCATGTGTTTTTCCCCACAGAATGGCTTTATTACAGAAATACACCTCAGTTTCGTCAGCTGTCTGAGGGGCAGGTCTCAGACAATTCCGCAGGTGAAGAAGCCGGATGTGGAGGTCTTGGACTGGCGTGGTTACACGTGGTCTGCAGTTGTGAGGCCAGTTGGATGTACTGCCAAATTCTCTAAAACAACGTAGGCAGTTTATGGTAGAGAAATAAACAAATTCTCTGGCAACAGCTTTGGTGGACATTCCTGCAGTCAGCATGCCAATTGCATGCTCTCTCAAAACATGAGACATCTGTGGCAATGTGTTGTGTGACTACTGCACATTTCAGTGGCCTTTTTTGTCCCCAGCACAAGGTGCACCTGTGTAATGATCATGCTGTTTAATCAACTTCTTGAAATGCCACACCTGTCAGGTGGATGGATTACCTTTGCAAAGGAGAAATGCTCACTAACGGATGTAAATACATTTGTGCACAAAAGCTTTTTGTGCGTATATAGAACATTTCTGGGATGTTTTATTTCAGCTCATGAAACATGGGACCAACACTTTACATGTGTTTATTTTTGTTTAATACAGGTAGGCCTACAATAGAATACAAATGTGTTCATATTCCTCAAAACTGGTCACCAGGGCCCAGTTTTTCAAAACATTTAATCCAGATTAAAATTGTATTTTTTGTTCAGCTGGGCAAGTCAGTTAAGAACAAATTCTTATTTACGATGACAGCCTACCAAAATGCCTGGGATTTAAAAAATACAATATAAATATAGTAGCAGCACAAAGACATGGTACAAACATTATTGGACAAAGTCAACAGCACAAAGGTCAAGAAGGTAGAGACAACAAACAATACATCACACAAAGCAGCCACAACTGTCAGTAAGAGTGTCCATGATTGAGTCTTTGAATGAATAGATTGAGATAAAACTGTCCAGTTTGAGTGTTTGTTGCAGCTCGTTCCACTCGCTAGCTGCAACGAACTGAATAGAGGAGCGACCTTTAACAGAATGTGACTGGCAGAACGGCTTAGTCTTAATCCTGAGCCCCCATTCAATTGTGTTCCCCTTCACTTTAGAAATATATTTATTTTTTTATCCCAAATGTCATGGGATCATATAAAAGTGTATTTGTTGTAGCATATGTTATACATTAACAGATTTGATTCAGTTCTCTAAAGACTACATCCAAAAATGAGGGACTACATCTAAAGGAGCAGAATCTAACACCACATGATGATTTTGATCCGCATTAGATGTTTTAAACCTGGGCCCTGGATTTTCACTTCTTGATCTGCATGCTCTTAGCTATCCCCAGTGACATAAATTTCAGGCCAAGGTTGATAAATTTCACTGTGTTCATGTAATGTGAGTTGTCACATGTATTTTCACCTAAATACCACTAGGTGGCAGCAGGTAGCCTAGTGGTTAAAGCGTTGGACTTGTCACCAAAAGGTCGAATCTCCGATCGAATCCCCGAGCTGACAAGGTAAAATCTGTCGTTCTGCCCCTGAACAAGGCAGTTAATACACTGTTCCTAGGCCGTCATTGAAAATAAGAATTTGTTCTTAACTGTTAAACTGCCTAGTTACATAAAGGTACAAAATACAAATAACCAGCCTATGTCCAAGAGTTGGTTGACTGATGAATTGAATGCCAGGGACAATAAGAAAGGCAGAAAGAGGACCATTGGGGTTTATCATGAAGCACTTTACTTTTGAGTTGATAGGTTTAAAGCTGTCAGGTTTCCATCAATTGGTTTGACCACGGATAAGTATAATACTGTAGCAACCCGCACGGACAGTTGTGTGTTATGCTATTAGTTGGTTGTTTTGTACTTACCATTACCCAGTGTTTGCGGGTCCGCCATGCCAATCAACCTGCTATCTGCCAATCACGGCTTGGAATGTTCTGATGCCGGGCATCCTGGTGGTTGGATGTTAAGACCAGGTTTAGCTATTGTTCTCTCTCTTATGGCTGGCCTTCACAAGAGAAGGCCACGGTTGTTTCATAGGGTATCCTTCATCTATTTGGCGTATGCTACGGCCAAGCAGTAGCCTGTGTGAAGTTGGGTTAATAAACCGTAAATTCGTAAACTCAATTCTCTGTCTGGACAATTGTTCCTTTTTAATCTAGTCAGGTCATTACAATACTGGTGACCGGTGGTAGGTGAAATGCCGCATGCCAAAAGATTATGGGCAATACAAGTAGGCTAGTGAATAACAGCCAAGAGTTTATTGCATTGTAAAAATTGTCATTTTTATAATCTAGAGAACTGCACAATGAGTTATTAGAGCAATAGGGTCGCTGGCGCGTTATGGTCGAGATGGCTGCAGGAGCCCAGCAAGGACTTTTCTGTTTGTGCTGTGCTTCATTTGCGTTGAATATTCTCTGATGCTGGTCACTCACTCATCATGTCTGGACGCTGTGAGGGCCAACCTTGTGAGGGCGGATGAAAACCGCTGCACAACTATGAAAACTGCGGGCGGAAGTAGCTAGCAGCTGATGTGTAAAAGCTGCAAAAGAAAAACGGAGCAGGATAAAAACAACCAATTTAGTTAGCAATTTAAATCGCTAATTAGTTAGATTGTCACTTGTTGCTTTGATGGATTTTCTCTGAACTTTCTTGCCTTTGCTTTTGCGAGCAAATGTACCGTTTTGCTAACGTTAAGTTAGCTAGTAAGCTTCTTTTTCATGTTTCCTGGTGACGAGCCACAAGACTGAGTGTTTTGGCAATTAATCATCTTTCTGGATCATTCTAAACTTATGTTTTTTTATTTTTTGCAATGCTGTTAGCTAACTGCCATGCCTATTGTTGTTAGCTAACTTCATGACCGCTATAGCTCCAGCAGCAGCTGGCACCACTGGCTCCAAAGTGTAATGACACGGCGGTTGGGCATAACGTAGCTGGAGCTCGCTGGTTTTGCCGCTTGGCAGCGGAAACATATTTTCGCTCAAACACCCTAGCTACGTTTTCATTATACACGACCCTTGTGGTGCACAGATACGATGGCAAACAGCACTCGAACGAAGAATGAGAATTCCATCATGGAAAGCCCAAGCGCAAGCCCCATGTCCGGGAGGAAAAAGGCACAACAATCCCCTGGGTCTCGCTCAAGGTACCATGTCAGTGCACCCGGACATTGTTTTAGGAAAGTGACTCTCACCAAACCAACGTTCTGCCACAACTGCAGTGATTTCATATGGGGTCTTATCGGATTCATTTGTGAAGGTAGGTTGGTTTACACGAGACGTGACATTTGTTTTTGTTTCTTCGCTTGACCAGAGCAGTTGAGTTGAAACGGTTCAACTGAAATGTAAAATGTGCTTGACGTTGGGGAATTCACAAACTGAAGCATTTTGGTTGACGTAATGCTTATAGGTTCTAAACTTGTCTAGATATTGTCGCCATGTACATTATGGCATGTGCGTGTCGTAGGCGAGAGGAAGAGCTGTATGTATGTGTGTAGTAACATTGTGTATGTGTGTGTGTGTGTGTGTGTGTGTGTGTGTGTGTGTGTGTGTGTGTGTGTGTGTGTGTGTGTGTGTGAAAGAGGCCTTGTCGCTGTGTCCAATACATTTGTGTGTGTAAAAATGTTAAACTGCAGCTAGTAGACTAATGCCATTATCATGCACAGACTGGCATTAGGATGCTATCGATGAATGTCAATTCAGTAAAGTCCCTCTCCTTTACTCCATGATGTCCATCATGGTTGACATCTGAAAATGTACCTCCCATGAACATGTGTAAAAAAATATATACGAAACAAAGCAATGCCTAGCCTTACACTGAAGCATGGGGACAGCACAGCAGCACTGCATAATAGCATAAGACTGATGGACAGCACCCAGTGTTACCAGGCAGAGCGAACGGGGAAATGCAAAGTCTCTGTTGCGCAATTAGCTGCAGTCAAATCGTGATACACTTTAACTGGTCGGCATGGCAACAGGGGACTGGATGCTCGAGAGCAAAAAAAAGCTAAACACCCTAGACATGGCATAAGAAATGTTTATAATGCTACAGTGGTGCTAGATTAGACTTATGTGCCTTCTTAAATGCTGTAACAGCCTATGTGTCAAATGTGAAGCATAAACTGTATGTCGCCTCCGTGAAGGTGGATGCGACCATGCACTTGTTGTTAGACAGCTTGTCTTATTAGAACAGTTGTTACTGTGCCATCTAGCCGAAGCCCATAATATCTCAGTAGGTCTATGGGGCTGCTTATGGCCTGGCTCAAGCAGTGTGTTCCCAGTGGGTTGTGACGAACCACTGCTCCTTTCAACATATATACCCGAGCCGTAACCTTGTCAGGAACCAGTTCCAGTAGCACTTTCTAGAGTAGGTCTAATGTAATGCATCATGACTGCCACAACTGTGTGCATCTGGCTGACACCGAGAATCAGATTTTCACTTAAAAACAACAAAGATGATTGCAAAGTTAAACAAAGAATACAACTCTATACACAAGGAACACTTTTAACAATTTTCATATGACACTATACAAAAACACATTGATCTTTTTTTTTAAAAATGTATTGAGCAATTCATTATTTGTTTTTGTTTGGCATACAATTTAAAGTAAAAAAATCTGAGTCTCAGTGTCACTTGGTTACCGTAGAATTTCCAATCTATAAAGACTATTACGAATGCTTAGCAAATATTATAATGCATTACTGGGTGAAGCATTACTAATGCATTTACAAAACATTAGCCAATACAAAGGTAGTTTATAGACAGTGTAACACTAATGTATTGCTCAACCAAAATCTCATTACAAGAAATGAATGGGCCTTTGGATAGCCTTGTTACTGATGCTCCAAGGATGAATTGACTAGTTGACTGACTCTGGTGTCTCCTCCCACCTCTAGTATGTAACTTTATGTGCCATGAGAAGTGCCTGAAGACTGTGAGGACTGCGTGTTCATGTATGGCCCCGACGCTGGTGCGGGTGAGTGACAGCACAAAGTTAAACTGCTCTATCGCTGCTTGTGATTGTGGTTAGTACATGCTAGTCCGACAATCCTTTGGCATGGTTTCAAGAGCTTTCACAACAGCCAGTGTATATGCGACCAATGGCACAATGTACTTGCAACGTATGACCAAAGTGTTGCATGTTTACTTCGTAGAAGTGTGCATATTCCTTTTTTGTCCATTTGTGAACTCCAGGTCCCTGTCGCCCATTGCTTTGGTCCAGCAGGGCAGAAAAAGAGATTCTGCTGTGTGTGTCGAAAACATCTGGAGGGAAACACAGCCATTCGCTGTGAAGGTTGGTTTTCAAGAGCTTTCACAACAGCCAGTGTATATGCGACCAATGGCACAATGTACTTGCAACGTATGACCAAAGTGTTGCATGTTTACTTAGTAGAAGTGTGCAGGTCATGATGTTGCATATGGAAGCTAAACCTCAAAGTATGTGTACATAGGCTACATTGGACATTAAACACAAGTGTACACACCCAAAGTAGATTTTATATACACTCCCCTCCATATGTATTTAGAGAGTGATGCTAAAATATTACATATGACTCTATACTCCAGCATTTTGGATTTGAAATCAAATGTTTCATATGAGGCGACAGTACAGAATGTCACCTTCATACATATCTGATTTACAGTTTAGAATTTAAAGCACTTAATATATTTAGTCCACTATTTGAAGATGTCATAAGTATTTGGACACATTTCACTTGTAGTGTATTTAAGGTACGGTAGTCAAAAGTTTAGTATTTGGTCACATGTACCTTGCACACAATGTCTGCATCAAGCTTGTAACGCTATAAACTGGTTGAATGCATTTACAGCTTGTTTGGTTGTGTTTCGCATGGTTTGGTCCAATAGGAAGTGAATGGAGAATAATGTATTGTGTCATTTTTATTGCTAGTAAGAATAGATGTTTGTAAACACATTTACCTGAATGTGGATGCTACCCAGTGGTGATTCTAGCATGTAAATCTTGGTGGGGCAAATTCAACTTCTCTTTTTTTAGATGCATGCCAGCAAAGCCACTACACAACATTGTATTATTTGAATAGGCCTATGTGGTTTAAAAAGGAAAATACAATCATGAGGATCCACTTTTATAGACAATATACTGACGCAATGACAGCACATTGCGCAAACAAAACAACCCTCGCAAAATCAACTGGAATTACATGGGTATATTACAGAACTCTTTGTTGAAAAAACAATATTTGAATGGGAAGAGACTGTCACTGGCAAACATGGTTACAGACCCAACAACATTATATAGTATCCCCTCCTCCTTAAGAAAAGCACATGAGCTAATTATAATACACAAAGTAAGCAAAACAATGAAATTATTCCAACATTGCCTAAAATGATGAATAAAATACTAATGAGATAGTGAACGTGACACTTATATAGGTCTATCTTCAAACTCCCTGTCATAAATGAGCCAAGGCGCAGTGTGCATGTAATTCCACATATTTTTTAATCGTAGTGAAACCTTCACAAAAAATCAGGTAAACAGAAACCGAACGTGACGCAAACGTGGAACACACAAACACTCACAGAAAATAAATAATTACCCAAAAACACAGGTGGGAAAAAGGCTGCCTAAGTATGATTCCCAATCAGAGACAATGATAGACAGCTGCCTCTGATTGGGAACCATACCTGACCAACAAAGAACTAGAATGCCCACCCACATCACACCCTGACCTAACCAAAGAGAGAAATAAAAGGGTTCTCTAAGGTCAGGGCGTGACAATAAGCAATGAAACAACTGAGATGTACAAACTATGGCATAAGGGCACGATGACCGGATAAGAGTCAAGCCATAATTTCGATTAAGACATTAATGAGCGAGTAGTCGATATAACTATTTGTTCAGCACATTTCGCGACAGAATTCAGAACATGGGCCGGTCTTACAGCATTCTCCCTGTGTACCCTAAGAACATAGGATAAATAATAGGGGCATATAAGCAGACAATGAAAGCTCTTAAAATATTCAATGGTGACTTTTCTCTAAAACAGGCTACAGGTGCACCACCAAATCACAACATTAGGCTAAATTATGAGGGGAAAAGGGACCAAATGATTAGGGTGAGGCACATGGGCTACTAACAGCTTACCACACAACATACACTTACACGCAACGCAAACCGGCTGACATTTCTTCTTTCAATCACCCATGTGGGTATAACCAATGAGGAAATGGCACGTGGGTACCTGCTTCTATAAACCAATGAGGAGATGGGATCGGCGGCAGAAATAGAAAGGAGTTCTATTTTATCCCTTGTCATCGCTGACGCGCGTGAGCAGTGTGGGTGCAATAATTGAATAACATGGATTTCTAAATGTATTTTGCGACGCTCGCGCATGCGACGTGTCCGGTCTGGTCAGCATGTAACATCATTGGTCATGAGTATTACTTTCTTATCTACAGTATACATATCTCCCTGGCATTTTACATAATTTATGCAGCAGCATACAAGACATTTTTGGACTCACCGTTGTTGTGCTGTGCTCACTTGAACGTGGTGCGGCGGTCCTTCTGGTGGGCAAACTTTGTCATCAAACTTTGTCACAGTCTGGCATTTTCTGGATTTATGGTGCTTTCAAGACAACTGAGAACTCTGAAAAAAAAAACAAGGTTGAATCATGACATCAGTGATTTTTCAGGTCGGAGCTCTACAAAGAGGCCCGAGTTCCTACATGGAATTCAGAGTTGGATGACCGTTCAAAATGTGTTTTCCCAGTCAGAGCTTGTTTTTTTCCCAGAGTGAAGCAATGAAGTATGAGATTTCCCAGTTCCAAGTTTCCAGTTGTTTTGAACGCGACATAAGTCATGCTGGACTGACAGCATGACCAATGTGAATGTTTATCATTTTAAGCTGGGAAAAGAGACTCTTTCAGAGAGATGTTTTAACTCCTCAAACCCAGACTTGGACCACACATCCTCTCCACCAAATAGCTGGCAGGGGAAGCAAAATAGTGATTGTTTTGCAACGCTTGCAGTTAGCCTTTGATTTCTTCCAAACCCCTCATTGTTGAATTTCCAATTTCCGACTTGTTGTGTAATGTTTATGGCCAATGAGCACCGATACGATTTATCTATAATTTCTCTTCATATGACAAGGATTGAAAAGGATTTGCCTATAAATTGTCAATGTGATTCATGATGATGACTGCTTGTCTAGCTAGCTAGATAAGATTGATTGATCATGTCAACATCATACTTTCACAATCAAAGCTATGGTAGATATAATGTGATTTGACGTAATTTAATATGTGGCCAATGGCCTTAAGCCGCCTTGGACAGGGACTTCTAATGTAAATCTATGGCAGCACCCAAGGGGGCTTGAACTGCCTGTAGATTCTCCGGTGAATTAGTGTCCCCATGAGTGACAGAACACTGAGCCAATCACGCCCCAACTAGAGAAGATTACCAACCCCTACGCTCTGTATTTTCGCTGGCTGCCCCACCACCACAGAAAGCACTGAGCTGGGCTGAAACACCTACATTTTGGAGCTGCCTTACTCAAGAAAGAGACCATGTTTGTATGCGGCTTTATTAAGTCTATTCTAATTATTTTTTACATTATTTGCAAGCTGATATGTGTCATCCAATGAATGCAAAAAATAAAATGCAAAACAGGCAACAAAAAATACTAAACTGAATCGGTTGGGCTCAAAACCAATTCTCGTGATATCAAATTGGTAGTTACAGTCTTGTCCCATTGCTGCAACTCCACAACAGGCGACGGGTCGAGAGCCATGCGTCCTCCGAAACACGACCCTGCCAAGCCGCACTGCTTCTTGACACACTGCTTGCTTAACCCAGAAGCCAGCCGCACCAATGTGTTGGAGGAAACACCGTCCACCTGGCGACCGAAGTCAGCTTGCAGGTGCCCGGCCCGCCACAAGGAATCGCTAGAGCGTGATGAGACGAGGAAATCCCGGCCGGCCAAACCCTCCCCTAACCCGAGCGACGCTGGGCCAATTGTGCGCCGCAGCATGGGTCTCCCGGTCACGGCCGGCTGTAACACAGCCTGGGATCAAACCCGGGGCTGTAGTGACACCTCAAGCACTACGAATCAGTGCCTCAGACCACTGCGCCACTCGGAAGGCCTGAGTGAGAAAGTTAGAGAGTTGAAGATCATATACCTCCCAAAAATGTTTTATCTCCCCCATCATAGGCAATGGTGAGAGGTTAGCATGCTTTGTTGTAGCCTCTGTAACTTTCTCACTCGTCATTATTCATGATTTTTCTTAATCATGGCAATATCAGGATTGATTTAGAAGTGTTCAGAAACATCTTATCTACTCACTTAGAAAGAAAATGACTCCAGCCATCATTCACCATTCAGTTCCTATGGGGCAAAACATAACCCAAAATACATCCAAAACAAACTGCAAATGCATCCAACGAGTTTGTAAAGTCACAAGCTTGATGTAGTCATTGCATGCTAGAAATATGGGACTAAATACTCAACTTTTGATTACTTTAATACACTATAAGTGAATTTGTCTATAAAGATATATAAAGTGTTTTCATTTCTAAACAGTAAATCAGATATGTATGAAAAGACCCTTAAATAAAAGGTAACATTCTGTACTGTCACCTCATATGAAACATGTTATCTCAAATCGAAACTGCAGTAGTAGGGGAATGTACTTTTACAGTTTAGTCATTTAGCAGACACTCTTATCCAGAGCAACTTACAGTACTGAGTGCATACATTTTTGAATAATGAGATTCACAATGTAAACTTCCTTGGGGGAAATCTAACTGGGAGCTGGTCCATCAGTCATAGTAGTGACTTTGACAAAAGTAATATATCCTCTGTTTTCGGTTTCAGTTTGTGAGCTGCATGCCCACTCGGAATGTGCTGCATTCAGCTGTGGTGACTGTCGTCTCTGCCATCAGGATGGGAGTCAGGACTTTGTAAGTATTCCACACCTTCTGTCTTAAAGGTGCATTCTGTTCACACCTTTTTCATTTAAAGTTAATCCAGCAAACCAAAATTGTTTATTTTGAAAGTTCCCAGAACATTTATTAAGTTGCGGCAAATGTTCTCATAACGCAAAAACGGTCCATTTGTGCTGATGATTATACAATGTTTGTATAAAACATTTGCCTGACGTTGCAAGAACATTCCCAGAACACATTTAGTCTATTCTTTAAATGTTCCCAGAATGTTTCATTAGGTTGTAGGAGCAGTCTGGGGGGAACATTGTGGGGCCATCACAAAATATATGTTCCAAAAACACAAACAACTATCCAGTTGTGCTGATGATTACAATGTGTCTAATAGGTTAAAAAAACATTTGCCTGATGTTGCAAGAATGTTCCCAAAAATACATTTGTATGTTTAAAATTGTCTTTAGGTTGTGGGAACATTGTGGGGATATGACAAGAGAGAGGTTCCCAAAACACTAAAACTGATCAGTTGTGCTGACATTCATATAATGTTTGTATCAGGGTGCACAAAACATCCTTTGATGTTGCAAGAATGTTAACAGAACAGCCGTTCTGAGTTCTTTAAAGGTTCCCAGAGAACACAGTGGCCTCCATCATTCTTAAATGGAAGAAGTTTGGAACCACCAAGACTCTTTTTAGAGCTGGCCTCCCAGCAAAACTGAGCAATCGGGGGAGAAGGGCCTTGGTCAGGGAGGTGACCAAGAACCCGATGGACATTCTGACAGAGCTCCAGAGTTCCTCTGTGGAGATGGGAGAACATTTCAGACGGACCACCATCTCTGCAGCACTCCACCCATCAAGCATTTATGGTAGAGTGGCCAGACGGAAGCCACTCATCTATAAAAGGCACAAGACAGCCCACTTGGAGATGGCCAAAAGGACTCTCAGACCATGATAAACAATATTCTCTGGTCTGATGAAACCAAGATTGAACTCTTTGGCCTGAAAACGTCACGTCTGGAGGAAACCTGGTATGTTAGCTCAAACTCTAACTAGAACTTAATGGGAATGTTAGCTAATGTTCTGGGAATGTTTCCGGTTTGCTGGGCGGTTTGTTGTTATCAATACGCATCATTAATTGTTAGGCCTATACAGGATCTTAATTTGACCACCCTGTTGCAGGAAATGACAACTTGTAGTGTATTCGAGGCTTAAACATGCTTTTAAAGTTTGGTAGGTGTATCGGATGACATCTCCATTAATGTTAGCAGTACATCCCAGTAAAGTTTTCTCAGAACCAATTTAATTGAATCCAGGCATGCTTGCTGAAGAATGTTTAGAAAACGTTATTGGAACAATCATGTCATAACGTCACACTAATTTCATGAGGGCATTCCTTGCTTGTTTTTAATAACATCTCCATCAACATTAGCAGAACATTCCTGTAATGTTTTCTTAGAACCTTTTCTATTGCTTTCACCGGAACATTGTGTTAATACAATCCCTGGCAACCTAACGACAACCTTCAGTGAATGTTATATGGTAGTTAATACACATTTTAATGAATGTTAGAAGAACATTCCAAGGATATTTCATTTCTTCGCAAAAATATTTGGGAATGTTATCATTCTAATGTTCGAAAAAACTTAATGGGAAACTTAGGGAATGTTCTGGGAATGTTCACAGTTTGCTGGAAAGGTACAATATTCTCAGTAGGTAAAGAGGCAAAACAGAAGACTAGTGCAAGGGTACCACTTTTGAGGTGAAATTTAAGTTACAGATTGTAGCTTTAACTTCTTATGGCTGCAGGGGCAGTATTGAGTAGCTTGGATGAAAGGTGCACAGAGGTGCCCATAGTAAACTAACTGCCTGCTCCTCAGTCCCAGTTGCTAATATATGCATATTATTATTCATATTGGATAGAAAACACTCTGAAGTTTCTAAAACTGTGTGAATTATGTCTGTGAGTATAACAGAACTCATGGCAGGCAAAAACCTGAAGTTCCACTTCCTGTTTGGATTTTTTCTGAGGTGGCAGATTTTCAACCAAGCTCTCATTAAAATTACAGCGAGATATTGATGAGTTTTCACTTCCTACGGCTTCCACTAGATGTCAATAGAACTATTTCTGATGACTCTAATGTGAAGGCGGGCCGAAGGAGACAGGAATTAGTCACCACTGCCACGAGCTGACCATGCTTTCACCATGCGCGTTCACATGAGGAGGACCTCCGTTCCACCGCTCATCTGAAGTCAATCTAATTCTCCGGTTGGAACGTTATTCAAGATGTATGTTAACAACATTCTAAAGATTGATTCAGTACATCGTTTGACATGTTTCTACTGACTGTTACGGAACTTTTGGACATTTCGTCACGTTATAGTGGACGCGCTTTGTGACTTTGGAATTGTTTACCAAACGCGCTAACCAAAGTAGCTAATTGGACATAAATAACGGACATTATCGAACAAATCAAGCATTTATTGTGGACCTGGGATTCCTAGGACTGCATTCTGATAAAGTTAATCAAAGGTAAGGAAACATTTATCATGTATTTTCTGGTTTCTGTTGACTCAAATGGCAGCTAATTTTATTATATTTCTGAGCGCCGTCTCAGATTATTGCATGGGTTGCTTTTTCTGTAAAGTCTTTTTGAAATCTGACAAAGCGGTTGCATTAAGGAGAGCTATATCTATAATTCCATGTGTATAACTTGTATTATCATCTACATTTATGATGAGTATTTCTGTTGAAACGATGTGGCTATGCAAAATCACTTGATGTTTTTGGAACTAGTTAATGTAACGCGCCAATGTAAACTCTGATATTTTGATATAAATATGAACTTTATCAAACAAAACATGCATGTATTGTGTAACATGAAGTCCTATGAGTGTCATCTGATGAAGATAATCAAAGGTTAGTGATTCATTTTATCTCTATTTCTGCTTTTTCTGACTGCTATATTTCGCTGGAAAAATGGCTGTGCTTATTGTGGTTTGGTGGTGACCTAACATAATCGTTTGTAGTGCTTTCGCTGAAAAGCATATTTGAAATCGGACACTTTGGTGGGATTAACAACAAGATTACTTTTTAAAATGATATAAGACATGTATGTTTGAGGAATTTTAATTATGAGATTTCTGTTTGAATTTGGCGCCCTGCACTTTCACTGGCTGTTGTCATATCGATCCCGGTAGCGGGATGCAGCCATAAGAAGTTTTAACACTGATAACCTGCCTCGGTCAGAGGAGGAATCATCTTGAGCCAAAGAGTTCTATGAGCAAGCACACTGAAACGGTGAGAGAAATTACTGCTGTGCTGAGCAATATCAAATATGTTTGGTCCAGCCAGATCTACATTAAAGCAAATCCAGCAGGATAATGAGTGTATTCCGATGTGGTGACTAACTCACTTATTGCCTTTTGAACCACCTCTCTCTCCGTCTCCTTTTCTCTCTTCTTGTCCTAGGATACGCTTCACCACCACTGGCGGGAGGGAAACATCCCCTCAGGTGCACGCTGTGAGGTCTGCCGACGCACCTGTGGCTCCTCGGACGTCCTGGCGGGGATGCGGTGCGAGTGGTGTGGTATGA
This sequence comes from Salvelinus fontinalis, assembly GCF_029448725.1. NCBI lineage: Eukaryota > Metazoa > Chordata > Actinopteri > Salmoniformes > Salmonidae > Salvelinus > Salvelinus fontinalis. The sequence continues at coordinate 23,926,533 of NC_074693.1, read as the reverse complement.
CGGTAAGCCTCAAAACGACAACAAAGTACCGACACTAAAGAACAACTATAGTTAATCATGCGTTTGTTTCATCCTTTGCAGACACACGCTGCCTGTTATGTCATTGTGCCTCCAGAGTGTGGCCTAGGACGTCTACGTAGCATGCTCCTTCACCCCGCTTGCGTCCGAATATGCTCGCGGAACTTCAGCAAGATGCACTGCTACCGCATCTCTGAGAGCTGCCAGAATGACCTGGGTAAGCTGGTGGTCTCCACCAATGTTCCCTCTAAGCTGTGAACTTCACTCAACTTTGTAGAGCAGTGGTCACTAACCGGTCGTCGCAATCGACCGGTCGATCTCCAAGGCCTTCCTAGTTGATCACTTAAATGAATGCTCACTCAGCTGTGCTTCACAAGTAATGCAAGAACTGATCTATTACCGGTGTGATCATACACCCGACCTCAAATTGTTTCATATAATTATTTTTAAACAATGCATTGGCAAAGCCGATATGTGGTGATAATGTATTGGGCCTAAGGCTTACTGCACAAACCTCATTGCTACAGTACTGTTTTTAATTGGTTAATGTTGCATAGGCTTACGTTTTTTAAGTCATGTTTAAAAATAAAAATAAATCTGAGCGGTCATTCTCGGCTTGCGTTTTGACTCATAAAAGTTTGGTGGCCACTGTTCTAGAGTTTTCCCTGCTAACACTATCAACGTTTCCCTTTACTGTGGCAATTATGATCGAATCAACACAATATTAGCGGCTTTCAATGCAACATACCGAAACAAAACAAACTATGCAAGACATTTCATAGTTCTACAAGAGCACAATATGTGTACATTTCTAGACATCTTTGAAAGCGAGTCAGGTAAAGATATTTTTGTTTGTCTTAAAGGGCTAGTGTTGTATTTTTAAGACAGACGGGCTTGAATAAGCAAAGGAGCTAATAGGTAGAGGGTAACATAATTTGTCGGATTAATAATGGTATGGGAATAATGATGCATTTTATTTTGTAAAGTGGTTTCTTGCATCACACAACACAACAAAATGTTCAGTCACCTCCTTATCTGAAGGACAAGTGTATAAACAGATTATTGTCAAGCCCTGCATGTATTTTGCCAAAGTCTCATGGAATGTAGGCCTACATTGAACACCACACATTGGCTGCTACTGTAGGCTGAACGATAAAACAGCTATTTCAATGTTAAAATGTTGTGGAATATATTTTCTCTGCTATTTTGATGGTAGGCCACTCTGGTAGGCCTACATTATGACCAAATAGCCACAGTAGCCTACTGGACCACTGTTAAAACTTTAACTTAAAGCGGGTACAGCCTTAGTGTTAACAGTAAACGCACGCTGGAAGTTGCACAGAATTTTCACAATGTTCAACTTTGCGCTCAGCAGACCTGAAATTTGCTCAGTGCTGATTTTTTTTTTGGAGGGAACATTGGTCTCCACCATCCATTAACCCTCCCCACCCCCATACCCAAAGCCACATCCTCTAAGCAACTGTTTCACACTCAGACATTACCATTCAAACGAATATAGAAAGTGTGCACACAAATATACACATTGTAAATATTGTAAATATACACAGTAAATTAAGAAAGTAATAAGATAAACAGTGCATTTGGAAAGTATTAAGACCCCTTGACTTTTTCCACATTTTGTTACGTTACAGCCTTGTTCTAAAATGGCTTAAATAAATTTAAAAAATCCTCATCAATCTACACACAATACCCAATAACAACAAAGCAAAAAACGGGTATTTCGAAAGTTATGAAAATTCACTAAAAATAAAAACCGATACCTTATTTACATCAGTATTCAGACCCTTTGCTATGAGACTGGAAATTGAATCCTGTTTCCATTGATCATCCTTGAGATGTTTCTACAACTTGGAGTCCACCTGTGGTAAATTCAATTGATTGGACATGATTTGGAAAGGCACACACCTCTCTATATAAGGTTCCACAGTTGACAGTGCATGTCAGAGCAAAAACCAAGCCATGAGGTCGACGGAATTATCTGTAGAACTCCGAGACAGGATTGTGTTGAGGTACAGATCTGGGGAAGGGTACCAAAACATTTCTGCAGCATTAAAGGTCCCCAAGAACAAATGGGCCTCCATCATTCTTAAATGGAAGAAGTTTGTAATCACCAAGACTCTTCCAAGACCTTGCTGCCCGGCCAAACTGAGCAATCGAGGGAGAACTGAGCAATCGAGGGAGAAGGGCCTTGGTCAGGGAGGTCACCAAGAAACCGATGGTCACTCTGACTGAGCTCCAGAGTTCCTCTGTGGAGATGGGAAAACCTTCCAGAAGGACAACCAACTCTGCAGCACTCCACCAATCAGGTCTTTATGGTAGAGTGGCCAGACGGAAGCCACTCATCAATAAATGTGAAAAGGGATACCTAGTCAGTTGTATAACTGAATGCTTCTTCCGCATTTATCCCAACCCCTCTGAATCAGAGAGGTGCGGGGGGCTGCCATAATCAACATCCACGTCTTCGGAGCCCAGGGAAGAGTGGGTTAACTGCCTTGCTCAGGGGCAGAACGACAGATTCTTACCTTGTCAGCTCAGGGATTTGATCCAGCAACCTTTCGGTTGGCACCTAAAGACTCTCAGACCATGCGAAACAAGATTCTCTGGTCTGATAAAACCAAGCTTGAACTCTTTGGCCTGAATGCCAAGCATCACGTCTGGAGGAAACCTGGTACCATCCCTACAGTGAAGCATGGTGGTGGCAGCATCATGCTGTGGGGATGTTTTTTAGCGGCAGGGACTGGGAGACTGGTCAGGATCGAGGGAAAGATGAACGGAGCAAAGCACAGAGAGATCCTTGATGAAAGCCCCAGTCTGAGCAGGTTAAGGTTCACCTTCCAACAGGACAGCGACCCTAAGAACACAGCCAAGATGACGTAGGAGTGGCTTTGGAACAAGTCTCTGAATGTGTTTGAGAGGGCCAGCCAGAGCCCGGACTTTAACCCGATTTCTGGAGAGACCTGAAAATAGCTGTGCAGCAACGATCCCCATCCAACCTGACAGAGCTTGAGAGGATCTGCAGAGAAGAATCTCCAAATACAGGTGTGCCAAGCCTGTAGCGTCATACCCAACAAGACTCGATCGAGGCTGTAATCTCTGCCAAAAGTGCTTCAATAAATTACTGAGTAAAGGGTCTGATCACTTATGTAAATGTGATATTTCAGTTTAACTTTTTTTTGTAAATTTGCAAACATTTCTTTGTTTGCTTTGTCATTATGGGATAGTGTGTGTAGATTGATGAGGGGAGAAAAAAACAATTTAATCCATTTTAGAATAGGCTGTAATGTAACAATGTGGAAAAAGTCAAGGGGTCTGAATACTTTCCAAAGGCACTGTAACTGAAGTGCCGAGTTTCAGTTCTGAAAATGTGAGACCAAGGCCTAATTCATTCTCTGACAATACCACACAGTCAACTTTTCAGTCCCTTTGTAAACATTCTTACTTGGGCATCTAGGCTGTTAGGAATGACGTCTGCCTTTGAGGAAGTGTCAACTTGTCGTTGGTCCCTTGTTCTAGGTCAGACAAGATGTCACTAGTCATTTGTCAAGCAAGATGAGCAACGATAAACTGTGCTTGACTTTGAAATGAAAAAGGCATTCCATGTTTCACACGTGTGTAAACTGTAGGAAAACAAATGCAACGTTCATTCTATTTCCTCATTGTTTGACTTCACGTACCTGTACTTTGACTTTTGCTTCATCAGATAACTTGGACGAAGTTGACACCCAGATTCCAGCAACTACAAAGGAGAGCCAGCCGGCAACCACAGCGGATTCAGGTAGATACAGGATAAGTTGTCACGTGTATTTGGCCAGTGATGTTTCCCTGTGATCATTGAAGTCACATCAAAACCTATACGATTATTCCCATGTTTCAACTTAATAAGAGAGTCCCTAACGTTTCTGTAAGAAGTTACAGTACCAGTCAAAAGTTTGGACACACCTACAGTTGAAGTCGGAAGTTTACATACACCTGAGCCAAATACATGTAAACTCAGTTTTTCACAATTTCTGACATTTAATCCTAGTAAAAATTCCCTGTCTTAGGTCAGTTAGGATCACCACTTTATTTTAAGAATGTGAAATGCCAGAATAGTAATTATAATTATTTCTTTCAGCTTTTATTTCTTTCATCACATTCCCAGTGGGTCAGAAGTTTACATACACTCAATTAGTATTTGGTAGCATTGCCTTTAAATTGTTTAACTTGGGTCAAATGTTTCGGGTAGCCTTCCACAAGCTTCCCACAATAAGTTGGGTGAATTTTGGCCCATTCCTCCTGACAGAGCTGGTGTAACTGAGTCGGGTTTGTAGGCCCCCTTGCTCGCACATGCTTTTTCAGTTCTGTCCACAAATTTTCTATAGGATTGAGGTCAGGGCTTTGTGATGGCCACTCCAATACCTTGACTTTGTTGTCCTTAAGCCGTTTTGCCACAATTTTGGAAGTATGCTTGGGGTCATTGTCCATTTGGAAGACCCATTTGCGACCAAGCTTTAACTTCCTGACTGTTGTCTTGAGATGTTGCTTCAATATAGACACATCATTTTCCTCCCTCATGATGCCATCTATTTTGTGAAGTGTACCAGTCCCTCCTGCAGCAAAGCACCCCCACAACATGATGCTGCCACCCCTGTGCTTCACGGTTGGGAAGGTGTTCTTCGGCTTGCAAGCCTCCCCCTTTTTCCTCCACACATAACGATGGTCATTACGGCCAAACTGTTCTATTTTTGTTTCATCGGACCAGAGGACATTTCTCAAAAAAGTACGATTTTTGTCCCCATGTGCAGTTGCAAACCGTAGTCTGGCTTTTTTATGGATGAACCAGACTTGTGGAGGTCTCCAATTTGTTTTCTGAGGTCTTGGTTGATTTCTTTTGATTTACCCATGGTGTCAAGCAAAGATGCACTGAGTTTGAAGGTAGGCCTTGAAATGCATCCACAGTTAGACCTCCAATTGACTCAAATGATGTCAATTAGCCTATCAGAAGCTTCTAAAGCCATGACATAATTTTCTGGAATTTTCCAAGTTGTTTAAAGGCACATTCAACTTAGTGTACTTCTGACCCACTGGAATTGTGATACAGTCATATAATCTGTCTGTAAACAATTGTTGGAAAAATGACTTGTGTCATGCACAAAGTAGATGTCCTAACCGACTTGCCAAACTATAGTTTGTTAACAAGAAATATGTGGAGTAGTTGAAAAACGAGATTCAATGACTCCAACCTAAGTGTATGTAAACTTCCGACTTCAACTGTACTCATTCCATGATTTTTCTATATTTTTACTATTTTCTACATTGCAGAATAATAGTGAAGACATCAAAACTATGAAATAACACATATGGAAACGTGTAGTAAGCAAAAAAGTGTTAAACAAATCTAAATATATTTTAGATTCTTGGAAGCTGCCACCCTTTGCCTTGATAACATCTTTGCACACTCTTGGCATTCTCTCAACCAGCTTCATGAGGTTATACACCTAGAATGTATTTCAATTAACAGGTGTGCCTTGTTAGAAGTTAATTTGTGGAATTTCTTTCCTTAATGCGTTTGAGCCAATCAGTTGTGTTATGACAAGGTAGGGATGGTATACAGAAGATAGCTATATTTGGTAAAAGACCAAATCTATTTTATGGCAAGAACTACTCAGCTCAAATAAGCAAAGAGAAACGACAGTCCATCATTACTTTAAGACATGAAATTCAGTCAATCCGGAAAATTTCAAGAACTTTGAACGTTTCTTTAAGTGCAGTTGCAAAAACCATCAAGCACTATGATGAAACTGACTCTCATGAGGACCACCACAGGAAAGGAAGACCCAGAGTTACCTATGCTGCAGAGGAGAAGGTCATTAGAGTTAACTGCACCTCAGATTGCAGCCCAAATAAATGCTTCACACAGTTCAAGTAGCAGACACATCTAAACATCAACTGTTCAGAGGAGACTGTGTGAATCAGACCTTCATGGTTGAATTGCTGCAAAGAAACCACTACTAAAGGACACCAATAATAAGAAGAGACTTGCTTGGGCCAAGAAACATGAGCAATGAACATTAAACCAGTAAAAATCTGTTCTTTTGGTCTGATGAGTCCATATTTGAGATTTTTGGTTCCAACCGCTGTGTAAGGGCTATTTGACCAAGAAGGAGAGTGATGGAGTGCTGCATCGGATGACCTGGTCTCCACATTCACCCGACCTCAACCCAATTGAGATGGTTTGGGATGAGTTGGACCGCAGAGCGAAGGAAAAGCAGCCAACAAGTGCTCAGCATATGTGGGAACTCCTTCAAGATGGTTGTAAAAGCATTCCAGGTGAAGCTGGTTGAGAGAATGCCAAGAGTGTGCAAAGCTGTCATCAAGGCAAAGGGTGGCTACTTTGAAGAATTTAAAATCTATTCTGATTTGTTTAACATAACACTTTTTTGCTTACTACATGATTCCATATGTATTATTTCATAGTATTTAATGTCTTCTCTATTATTCTACAATGTAGAAAATAGTACAAATAAAGAAAAACCATTGAATGTGTAGGTGTGTCCAAACATTTGACTAGTACTGTATTTTGTGTTGCTTTAACTGTGTGTGCTATTTGGAGCATGACACTGAGCTAACGGGTCCTAACGCTCCCAATGTTCAGAATTTGCTAATGTTTAGTAATCTATTCTAATCCTAATTATACAGGTCCATACATGTAGAATTTCCCACGTTTGTCTAAAGAGTTTTTTTTTTTTTTTTTTTTCAGGGAAGCAGGTTCTCAAGGTGTTTGATGGGGACGATGCAGTCAAGCGCAGCCACTTTCGTTTGGTCTCCATTCCTCGGATAACCAAGAATGAGGAAGTGGTGGTGAGATTCTCCCCATTCCCTAAAACTGGATTAACACTGGATTATTTCCGCTTTTTTCTGGCATCAAGTGATTCATTGTTTTTAGAGTGCATTTATTTTTCTCCCATCACTCCTTCCTGGATATCTGCTGTGTATGCAGCCTTTAGCCCTGCTCTGTCACACCTGATTCAAGGTCATGATGTTCAGCTGGTCAGCAGTGGTGTTAAGTACTTAAGTAATACTTTAAAGTATTTTTACTTAAGTCGTTTTTTTCTTCATATCTGTACTTTACTATTTATAATTTTGACAACATTTACTTTTACTTCACTACAATCCAAATGAAAATAATGTACTTTTCACGCCTGTATCAAGAGAACATCCCTGGTCATCCCCACGGCCTCTTAACTGGCGGACTCACTAAATCTTCGTTTGTAAATGAGGTCTGAGTGTTGGAATGTGCCCCTGGCTATCCTAAATTTAAAAAACAGGAATATTATGTTGTCTGGTTTGCTTAATTTGAAATGATTTATACCTTTACTTTTGATACTTAAGTATATTTTAGCAATTACATTTGCTTTTGATACTTAAGTATATACCAAATACTTTTATACTTTTACTCAAGTAGTATTTTAATGGGTGACTTTTACTTGAGTTGTTTTCTATTAAGGTATCTTTACTTTACTGAGAATTGGGTAGTTTTTCCACCACTGTCTCTGCGAAGTGTTTAAGTACTACTGGTCATTAGAATCAGGTCAGGTGTGTCAAAGCCTGCACTCCCAGTAGGTCTCTCCAGGAGGATGATCACTGATCTAATCCCTGTCTGCAGGAGTCAGCGTTGAGGACCTTCTACATCCCAGATGACTCGCTGGACTACGAGCTCCAAGACAACGGCCAGCAGGCTCTACACAGCAATGACATCCTCAACCGTAACGGCACCCCTGACGAAAAGGCCATCTTTAAGGAGAATGTGCCGGAGGCATGGCTTCTAAGGGCCAAACCCCAGGACACAGAGGTCCTCAAGGTTTATGCTGGCTGGCTCAAGTGAGTACTGCAGGGGGACAATACTTAGTCATTGGGCAAATCTCAAATGACTATTCCCTAAAAGTGCATTACTTTTTGAACAAATCCTTTGCTGATGCCTAATGAGTTGTTCCCATGGTGAAAGTTGCCCTTATACCATACCTCTATCTCCCATCTCTACTGCCTGGCTCTGTTTACAGGGTTGGTGTGGCGTACATATCCATCTCCATCTCCAAGAACAGCACAGTGGATTCTGTCATTAAGGAGGTCCTCACTCAACTGGGAAGACAGGTACAGCTTACCAGCAGGTCTCCAACATAACATACACAGTCCACCTTAACTGCAGCTTGGCACATACCTTGGCACGAGTATTGTTCACGGAAATTGCAATTAATGGTTGTACTAGAGACTCCATTGCTCTGACTGTATAAACGTATCTGTTAATGACAACCCTCGTTCAACAATACTCTTGTTTGGTGATGCTCTTTTCTCCAGGACGAAGACCCATCAAGCTTCAGCCTTGTGGAGGTTTACATGGGCAGTAAGCAAGGTCAGGAAACAGGGAGGTGGCAGACCTATACATCAAGGATGGGTTTTTACATAGCAAGTGTCACACTCTGTTTATATGCCTTCATTCATTACTGTATCTTATCAAAGTTCACTGACGGGGTGTGTTCTTTCTCTCCACATTCAGTTCAGAGACAAGGGCTGACAGGCCAGGAGCTGCTGCTGTACAAGCTGCAGGAGATAAGGAAGGTATGAGGAACTTTAACCTGACCTGTTTATGGGTGATTGGGTGTGCATAATGTAACAAAATGTGGAAAAGGTCAAGGGGTCTGATTACTTTCCGAATGCACTGTATGTGTGTAGGTGTTTATGAACAGGCGTGTGTGTTTATCTGTGTATTTTTGTTTCTGACAGATCTCCCTAAGGCAGATGAACCAGACCCGTTTCTACATAGAGGAGAGCAGGAAGCAGGTTGTGCAGGTCAACCTGCTGCTAGAGGGACTGCCTGTACAACTGAGCAAGGAGGAATATACCGACCTGCTACAGGAGTACTTAGCTATTAAGAGTGAGTCTACACACATCACCATGCTGCTCCTTTTCTAGAATTAAAAGGGACGGAATCCCACAGTATTCAGTGCTGTTCCACTTTACCCCAGAAATCCTCCCGAACATTTCCCTTGAAATGGACTATAGTTGATTGAAGTGTGATTAGGACTGTTGTTAACTAACTAATGTGAATCTGCTCCTTAGGTCACTTGGTCACCATCACACATGTTTACGGGAGCCAAGGTGGGTATGTTGCCATGGAAACAGCCAGTGGAGCACCACCATCCCTTTTCCAACCCCCTCCATCTCATCCCACTCTTTTCTCCCCACAATCCCCTCCCTGTGCCCTCATTCCACATCATCCCCATTCAGGACACACAGGCTTTAGTTGGCTCTGAAACAGACGGTCTGTTCTGAGCTGTGTGTCCCTGCTTGACACTGCTCAAGTCGCTCCTCTTTTGCCGCAGGCCACTGCAGCAGGATCCTGCCCCATTCAGTGTTACATAAGCCTCTTTCTTACTGACTGTGAGTGTCCCACTGCAGCTGCCACTTCCCTAGAGCTAAATGGGCCATTTATATCAAGCCTGATGTATGGCCCACAGCCATTTATCTTGTGATGTCTTCATTATAATAAACCATTTATTTGTGGAGAATGTTTGATGCAATACATCCAAAGCACTAAATGTCATCATAACATTGAATGTGTGCCAGTCTGAGCTATATGAGAGGTCCTATTTACAGTGCTTGTTATGCAAAATCACATCCTGAGGTTTGCTTGTCTGTCTGAGTTATAGGTGCAGTAGTGGTGCAGATATCGTGCTTCTCTGAGGCTGAGAGGATCTACATGTTAGCCAAAGACACGTCTGTCAGCAACCAGCAGCTGACCTCCCTAGTCATACCAGAGATCATGGTAATGCTGCATCAATGTGAAGTTAACAATTCCAGATCCCAATTGAATGTGTCATTTACGTGACCTGAACTTTTTAAAGAAGCTGGCTTGCTTTACTCCATTGACAGTGCTGCTGTTGTAACTCCCCTGCAGCACAACAAGTTGCCCAAAGGTGGCTCGCCCCTACTGGTGTTTGTCAACCCCAAGAGCGGCGGGCTGAAGGGCCAAGAGCTTCTCTATGGCTTCCGGAAGCTTCTCAACCCCCACCAAGTGTTTGACATGACCAACGGGGGACCGTTGCCTGGGTGAGACAAATGGTGGTTAGCCTCATTCAGCAGTGTGATGTCAGAGCTGTTGTGTTTGTAGAAGGGGGGTCTGTGTTGTGCAATGTTTTTTCCACAAGGTCTTTGGAAGGAGTTTTTTGACTATGTATGTTTGTTAGCCATGACACGGACACAAAAGATTTTGGCCAACAAGCGAATACATGATTGACTTTAAATATATATGTTGTAGAAAATAATAGAAACATTATGACTTATGTAAGAGATATATATATATATATAACTAGCTTACTAGGCTATAATTCTAACCAATGAAATAAACATCTTATCTCTTTTATTATGTTCTTTTTTTCTATCCTCCACAGACTGCACACGTTTAGAGAGGTACCCCGCTTCCGGGTTTTGGTGTGTGGGGGAGATGGGACGGTGGGCTGGGTCCTGGGGGTCCTGGAGGCCATCCGACACAAACTGGTCTGTCCCGAGCCTCCCATTGGTATTGTCCCACTGGGCACAGGTGAGAAGACACACCCTTCTCTTCTGATCACTGTAGTGTGCGTAGGTTAGCTTTAATCAGCGGACATCAGTAGTTGAACTATTTCTCCCCCCCCCCCAATATCTTCTCCCCCCAATGCCTTCCATCAGGTAATGACCTGGCGCGGATCCTGCGCTGGGGGGCGGGCTACAGCGGAGAGGACCCCCACCACATCCTTGTGTCTGTAGACGAGGCGGAGGAGGTGCAGATGGACCGCTGGACCATCCTGCTGGATGCACAGGAAGTCACAGAGGACGGCAAGGAGAACGGCTTCCTGGAACCACCAAAGGTACAATCAGACGAATGCAGATAGAACAATGGCAATAGCTATAATTTGAATTATAACTATAATGCCAAGAGATCTATTCAGTTGATGCATGGGCGCGCTGGTCGTCGTGGTCATTAATTTACTGGTGGTCTCCCTTGTTGCAGATAGTGCAGATGAACAATTATTTTGGGCTGGGCATCGATGCTGAGCTCAGTTTGGACTTCCACCATGCCCGTGAAGAAGAACCAGGAAAGTTCAACAGCAGGTAGGAGACCACCTCCAGTAAGAAGTTGCTTTAAAATGTCTCAATAAAGAGAACATCCCCAACACGACTTATCCTTGTTGTGTGTGTGTAGCAGTGGAGGCTGCTGAGGAGAGGACGGCTCATAATAATGGCTGTAACGGAGCTAATGGAATGGCATCAAACACATGGAAAACATGTTTGATGTATTTGATACCGTTCCACTAATTCCGCCCCAGCCATTACCACTAGCCCATCCTCCCCAATTAAGGTGCCATCAACCTCCTGTAGGTTCCATAACAAAGGTGTGTACCTGAAGGCGGGTCTGCAGAAGCTGAGCCACACACGGAACCTTCACAAGGACCTTAAACTGCAGGTGGACAAACAAGAAGTAGAACTGCCCAGCATAGAAGGCCTCATCTTCCTAAACATCCCCAGGTAGGAAATACACACAAAAACACACAGGGTTAAACTCTAGACGCGACTGACAGTCAGACACTCATGACGCATGACATTCACTTCAAGATGCATGCTCATGAAGAGGAATGGCCTCACACACGGTCCCCTTACCCACTCAAACCTAAAAGTACATAATAATCTGAAACACAGTCAGTACTTACAACTGCGTGTGTGTGTGTGTGTGTTCAGCTGGGGCTCTGGGGCAGACCTGTGGGGATCAGAGGGTGACTCGCGCTACGGGAAACCCCGCATTGACGATGGCATGCTGGAGGTGGTGGGGGTGACCGGGGTAGTGCACATGGTGAGTTCATCACCTACTGCCCTTACTCTGTTTAGTACCACGTATGTCCTGATACCACAGAGAAGAGAGAGATCAGCACTAAAAATGATCCCAGTGTTTCAGAACCTTTTCTCCAGTGTACAGCGTTAAAATCAGGATACCACGAATGAGGTTTGTATACAGATATATCTGTGTTGTGTGGTCCAGGGCCAGGTGCAGGGCGGCATGCGTTCTGGGATCCGTCTCGCCCAGGGCAACTACGTGCGTATCACAGTGACCAAGCCCATCCCTGTGCAGGTGGATGGAGAGCCCTGGATCCAGGCCCCTGGAAATATCATCATATCTGCAGCAGGCCCAAAGGTAACCGCTTTTTGCTACTATAATGGTGCAAATAGTTACAACTTTACTGTGGTGTCCTTCACCAGGGATGCAAATCTCCCATACCTATCTATAAAGTCAAGCGCTGTTAAGCTATCATGTCCTTGATGCTGTGTTCAGGTACGGATGCTGAGGAAGTCCAAACACAAACAGAAGAAGCAGCCTGCCAGCCTGAAAGAGAGGCGATCCGAAAGCCCTTCGTCCAGCGATGGGGGACACTGACGCCCCCCCCCCTCCTTGGTGTCACCATGTGAGCATGGTGGCCTGTTGGCTGCTCTAAACAGCTGTGGCAGTGGCCTATGTGCCCCATAGGCTCTCAGATGGTTTGCGTAGCTAGCACTGTCAGCTAATGGAGTGTTACATTGATAAAGGAGGAGATATCACAAGCATTTAGCAGTCCCTCTCATTCTCATCTTACTGCTTATCAATTTCACAGCTGTTGGATTCGGTTGCCCCAGTTAAGATCATTCAGATTAGCTTCCTGTCTGATTTGTTAGTTTGTTTTATTTTTGCAGTCCTTCAGAGTTGGTATGGCCTGGTATTTATCAGAGACAAATACATTGTAACAATTGGCCATGGTATTATCTGGTACTATAGCATTTGGGACCAGGTGGTTACAATGAGTCCCCAAGAAACCAAGAGGGGTTTATAAACAACATGTAATTACTGTGTTACCGTGTAATATCAAAGTAAATACCAGACGGTAAAATAAAGTGTAATTGTTGCTTTTTTTAAAGTTCAGACATCAAGCTGCTTGCTGGATTAACGTCAAATAGTCTACTACTTGACAAATGATCTACTACTTGACAAATAGGTTACTACTTGATATAGGTTACTACTTGACAAATAGGCTACTACTTGACAAATAGGCTAGTACTTCGCAAATATTCTACTACTTGACAAATAGTCTAGTACTTGACAAATAGTCACTTACTACTTGACAAATAGTCTAGTACTTGACAAATAGTTTAGTATTTGATTTTACAAAGTACTAGTATTAATGTAAAACAACAACTTACTAAAGTCAAAATGCTTACGTGTAGTATATTAGAGTGAAAAAAAAACGCACTTTTTGCTTAAAACCCCACTGGCCATTCAATAACAATTCTAGGAAGTGCATGTGAGACATTGCATGTTATTTAATACGTACATGTTTCATTCAGTTGTAATACTTTGAGGAAAATCGATATTCCAAGTGTAGACTTACGACAGTAGCCTCAGAAATATGCACATCCGCACAGACAAACACACTCCCATCTTAATATTCAGACTCAAGTCTGTAGCCAAGTTCCTCCTATTGTTAATAACCTGTCTCTGTAGCAGTCACCCACGCTGCAGAATAAGTACTCACCTTCACTTAATGCCTCACAAATGTATTCCAAACATAAGTATCATTGGATTTGAATGGAATCATGAATGTTGCACTCCATTCGTTGTTTTACATATCTTTGTTGCTGCTCATTTTTTGTAGCTGATGGAATGAATGCAGGGAGACGACCACCAGCCAATCCTAAATCTGCATTATAAACTAGAGAGACTTGTGTTGGATTTCTCCAGTCATTTGCCTGGAGGTCATGTTTCATTCATAGTAGAGATGGTACACCTGAGTGCTTGTTCTCTTGTTGTCAGCACTTCGTCCGCATTCCTGGTGGTGTAGAATTTACAAGAAATGCAGTCATGAAATGACTCCTTCATTTGAAGGAGGATCTCATTTTTTACACTCCAGCACATGTGATGTTGTTGGAACAGTATTTGATTGATTCTAAGTTGACTCACTTTTGTGACTTGGTGCTAGTGTGTAGCAAAACGTTTGAATCTTTCACTCCACTAGCAGCTTCGGGCCCTATTCAATCAAGCTGGTGTTGTGGTTGAGTCAGAATCTGCAGTCCTTTTATGCAGTGTGAAAGTATTTGTGAAAGCACAGTATTTCCAAGGTGCATTGACAGCTAACTGGGCTTGAATGAATAGGGTCCTCATGGCCCAGTAGACACACCCACTGTGGTGATTTCACCTGTGGTTCCTCATTGGCCATGTTCCAATCCTCGTAATGGCTTCCTTTCCTTGTCTCCTCTCCTTCCTGACCACTAGTAAATGAAAGGATTGAATAGGTACTCACCATATACAATAGAGACTTATGACAAGGACATGAACCCATTTTAGACTGAGGGGACACAGCTATTGTGTTGTGAAATGCATGACCAGTCAACAAAATGCATGTACAGTCAACATCCTGTGTAACAGAAAAACGGGAGTCAACATGGTGATGTTTTTAGCTGTTTAGCTCTAATATGAGATTGTCCATGTTTATTCCATTTAGAGGCATAAAGTGTTTCTGTGTATACAGTATGTGAAGACAAGGATTGGTTTTAGATCAATAAGTATCTTTGGTATCTGTCTGGTGTCAATGGTCAGCTCTGTTCTGCAGTGCTCATTGGGATAGACAGTCTTTTACAACCATTGCTGTAATGCTTTAGTCACACCATAACTCCATCACCAAAAGCAATCCACTCCAAAGATAATGCTCCAATAGGAATGCCCCTTTAACCCTTCTCATAAGACTGAAGAATGTCCACACTAACGGATGATTTGAAAAGACATGGAAGAAGTGATGACTGATTGCTGGTAAATGCATCAGCACACAGTTTGATGGCTATCAATCATAACATTTTTGTTTGCCCTAAAAAGTGCCATTATTTTAATAAAAATTGTATTTCTCCTCAATGTTGCCGCACTGAAAACTCCATAACAGCATTGCGTCAATGCCCAAGGTACTGTTTTGTGTTGAATGTCGCTTATGTGTATACCGTAGTAAGTTTACAGCTTCTGCATCATTTGTGCCTGTTGCTGTGCGATGAACCTTCAGGCCAAAGTGTCGTTCTGTGGTGTCATTAGACCTAAACTCCACGTGGTGCCTCATTCAAGTGCTTCTAGAACCTTGGTGGTATTACCTGTGCGTCAACGTGTTTAACATGATGTGTGGTCCACTCCTGCTGGTGCAGTGATTGAATATCTTCATCTAGGCATTTTTAGACCATTTTGAGCTAATGTGCCTATAGATGACTTATGTTGTCAATTCTGTGTTTTTATTTGATTTGCCGTAATAGAAGGTATTTTACGTTTTTACCAAGTTTCAATGGGAGTTAAAAGCTAAATGAATAAATATGTATATTTTTGCAGACAAAAGCTGTTTTTAGTTTGAACTGTAAATTGCACTAAATGTATTGTTTTACAGATGCTTTTAGGTGTTAAGTTTGGTTACTCTGATGTTTAAAAAACTAAATCTAAAGATATGTGAAAATAACGAAAGATATATGAAAAGATACTGTGTAACAATTGTGTCCAGTTAAAATAAAATTAAAGAAACGGGACATCTCATGTATTATTGTACCTGAGTTTTTATTGTATTTGGGAAGTCATGCCCGGGTCGAATACTACAAGGGAGAAACGGGTTGCACTCTTTTACGGTACTGAAATCACCAGGCATTTTACATTGCATCAAGTAGAAAATAATTTGGTACCAGATAGTAGCAAACATATAAGTGCTAGAAAGTGAATGACATTACTTTGTCATGTGGCTCAGGCTTTGTTGGTCAACTGGCTGCCTGGCGAGGCCCCCCTTTTGTAGGCGCGCAGATCTATTAGCCCCCAAAAAACTCAAACTCAGTCGGGGTCTCAACTTTGAGAGTTAGAACAGTACACAAGGTGCAATTTCAAAATGTGGTTGAGCATCACCAGTTAGTTTCTTGTTATGTCAGTCACTGACAGTCTCTCAATTAGCCAGGCCAGCTAAAAATGTTTAGCTGTCTAGACCACTTTATCAATCTATCTACATGTGTAGTAATCATGTTTCAATTACCAACCGGGGGCCCCAATTGATTTTGTTAGTCACTCTCACTCATATATAAAAAATGGCAAACATTTCTCTCCATCCCATGGCAAAATAAGTAGAATTGCATGAAATTTGTTTCCAAAATTGCAAAAGAAGTTCTCTAAGCCCCATGGCAAAATGTGTAGAATTGCAGGAAATGAATCATAACATTTATTTTTTCTCTCTTCTGTCACTAATGTATGCACTCACTACTTACTGGAAGTCGTTCTAGATAAGAGAGTACTAAATTACTAAAATGTAATGTAAAATGTTGTTAGTTAACATCCCAGCTTTACCATACTACGTAATGGTCACCAGGCGGCAGGTGCTACCATAGATATATGTATTTAATTTTTATTCAACCTTTATTTAACTGGGCAAGTCAGTTAAGAACAAATTCTTATTTACAATGACGGCGTATCAAAAGACAAAAGGCCTCCTGCGGGGACGGGGCTATATATTTAAATAAAATATAAATATAGGACAAAACACACATCACGAAAAGAAACAACACAACACTACATAAAGAGAGACCTAAGACAACATAGCAAGGCAGCAACACATGACAACACAACATGGTAGAAACACAACATAACAACATGGTAGCAACAACATGGTAGTAGCACAAAACATGGTACAACCATTATTGGGCACAGACAACAGCACAAAGGGCATGAAGGTAGAGACAATAATACATCACACAAAGCAGTCACAACTGTCAGTAAGAGTGTCCATGATTGAGTCTTTGAATGAAGAGATTGAGATAAAACTGTCCAGTTTGAGTGTTTGTTGCAGCTCATTCCAGTCGCTAGCTGCAGCGAACTGAAAAGAGGAGCAACCCAGGGATGTGTGTGCTTTGGGGACCTTAAACAGAACGTGACTGGCAGAACGAGTGTTGTATGTGGAGGATGAGGGCTGCAGTAGATATCTCAGATAGGGGGGAGTGAGACCTAAGAGGTGTTTTATAAATAAGCATCAACCAGTGGGTCTTGTGACAGGTATACAGAGATGACCATTTTACAGAGGAGTATAGAGTGCATGGATGTGTCCTATAAGGAGCATTGTTAGCAAATCTGATGGCCAAAAGGTAAAGAACATCTAGCCGCTCGAGAGGACCCTTACCTGCCGATCTATAAATTATGTCTCCGTAATCTAGCATGGGAAGGATGGTCATCTGAATCAGGGCTAGTTTGGCAGCTGGGGTGAAAGAGGAGTGAATATGATAGAGGAAACCAAGTCTAGATTTAACTTTAGCCTGCAGCTTTGATATGTGCTGAGAGAAGGACAGTGTACCGTCTAACCATACACCCAAGTACTTGTATGAGGTGACTACCTCAAACTCTAAACCCTCAGCGGTAGTAAAAACACCTGTGGGGAGAGGGGCATTCTTCTTACCGAACCACATGACCTTTGTTTTGGAGGTGTTCAGATCAAGGTTAAGGGTAGAGAGCTTGTTGGACACTAAGAAAGCTTTGTTGTAGAGCATTTAACACAACATCCAGGGAGGTGCCAGCTGAGTTTAAGATTATCATCTGCATATAAATGGATGAGAGAGCTGCCTACTGCCTGAGCAGTCAATGTTGTTGATGTAAATTGAGAAGAGCGTGGGGCCTAGGATTGAGCCTTGGGGTACTCCCTTGGTGACAGGCAGTGGCTGAGACAGCAGATTTTCTGACTTTATACACTGCACTATTTAAGAAAGGTAGTTAGCAAACCAAGCCAAAGACCTTTCAGAGACACCAATACTCCTTAGCCGGCCCACAAGAATGGAATGGTCTATCGTATCAAAAGCTTTGGCCAAGTCAATAAAAATAACAGCACGACATTGCTTAGAATCAAGGGCAATGGTGACATCATTGGTTGCAGTGACACGTCCATAACCTGAGCAAAAACCAGATTGCATACCCGAGAGAATACTATAGACATCAAGAAAGCCAGTCAGTTGATTATTGACAAGTTTTTCCAACACTTTTGATAAACAGGGCAAAATAGAAATAGCCCTATAACAGTTAGGAGCATCCTTATCTCACCTTTTAAATTCATTATGCCGATTATTTGGCAAAAACTTTCTTAAACAGAACGAAACGGGAGGGAAACTCTCGTTGCAACTGTTTTGGACTGATGATTACATTGCAAAGAAGAAGTTGAATATACTGCTACGTCACTGGGTATTTCACTGCGGTCAAGTGAGCAGACACGCGAAAAACGCATGGTGCGTTCAACACAAGTGGGAACTCGAAAGAAAACCGACGTCAAGTCATGACGTCAGTGATCTTCACGTCGGAAAGTCTGCGTCCTAGAAAGGCCAGAGTTCCCGACTTGGAATTTCGAGTTGGATGACCATTCAAACCGAATTTCCCCATTCTGGGCTCGTTTTTTTTTTCGCGTTTCCAGTTATCTTGAACGCATGGAATTCGGAGATTTCCACGTTTTGAAATCCGAGCTCCAAGTTTTTTTGAACCCGGCAGCAGTCAAGCTATCTGCGCTTAGCTTCCTCCTGAATTGTTGTGCGCGAATACACAACACTTTACGGCATCAGGTATTTTCTTGTAAGGATAGAGCAGATAGACAATAGCTACAAATCATTCCAATCAAACAGTTTGAAGCACAGGTATTCAATCTTCTATAATCAAAATTATACCAAATCGTTTATTTCATTTTTGCTCCTTTTGAAAATGTACTTTGATATCACGGGTAGCGAGAGGCTGTAGTAGCCTAACAAGGGTGCTGTTTAGCAAATGTTCAATTGTGAAAGCAAGACGTGTTTACAGTCATGACATAATATACACACACACACACAGAGCAATATCTAATTGAGCTTAATATGTTTTCTTTGTATTTCATTAAAGATAAATGATATAATTATGTTTAGTGTTAAATAACTACATTTAGTTGATCTGTCCCACATTCTTTATCTTTATCATTTTTTTAAAGTATTGAACAAAAATATAAATGCAACATGCAGCATTTTCAAAGATTTTACTGAGTTACAGTTCATATAAGGAAATCAGTTAATTGGAATAAATGTATTAGGCCCTAATCTATGGATTTCACATGACTGGGCAGAGGTGCAGCCATGGGTGGGCCTGGGAGGGTACAGGCCCACCCACTTAGAATTTGTTCTTAACTGACTTGCCTAGTTAAATAAAAGTTAAATAAAATTGTATTAAACTTAGGAGCCATGTACAGACAATCTGAATGAGTTTTTCCCCACAAAAGGGCTTTATTAAAGACAGAAATACTCCTCAGTTTCATCAGCTGTTCGGGTGGCTGGTCTCAGACGATTGCACGCTCCCTCAAAACTTGAGACAGCTGTGACATTGTGTTGTGTGACAAAACTGCAGATTTTAGAGTGGCCTTTTATTGTCCCCAGCACAAGGTGCACCTGTGTAATGATCATGCTGTTTAATCAGCTTCTTGATATGCTACACCTGTCAGGTGGATGGATTATCTTGGCAAAGGAGAAATGCTCACTAACAGGGATGTAAATACATTTAAGAGAACAAATATTTTTGTAGGTATGGAACATTTCTGGGAACTTTTATTTCAGCTCATGAAACATGGGACCAACACTTTACATATTGCGTTTATATTTTTGTTCAGTATAGTTATATTACAGTGAACTTTGATGTAAAATATATATATAAAATAGCTGTACAAATGGCTGGTATACTTTTTAATATTTTTTATGTGTGACACTAGTAGATCATTAATCCAGTGTGATGACCATTTTATGCCAGTTTAAAATATTGGTTAAAATAATTGGTTATTCTACACTGAGTGTACAAAACATTAGGAACACCTTCCTAATATTGATGCACCCACATTTGCCCTCAGAATCATTCGTCGTGGCATGGACTCTACAAGGTGTTGAAAGCGTTCCACAGGGATGCTGGCCAATGTTGACTCCAATGCTTCCCACAGTTGTGTCAAGTTGGCTAGATGTCCTTTGGGTGGTGAACCATTCTTGATACAGACAGAAAACTGTTGAGAGTGAAAAACCCAGCAGCGCTGAAGTTCTTGACACACTCAAACCGGTGCACCTGGCACCTACTACCATATCCCGATCAAAGGCACATACATCTTTTGTCTTGCCCATTCACCCCGCACACATACACAATCCATATCTCTTAAAAATCCTTCTTTAACCTGTCTCCTGCCCTTCATCTACACTGAGTGAAGTGGATTTAACACGTGACATCAATAAGGGATTATAGTTTTCACCTGGATTCACCTGGTCAGTCTATGTCATGGAAATGTTTTCTATACTCAGTATATTAAAGTGAACTTTGAGGGTATTTAACTCAAGTGTTCCACAGACAAAATGTCTGGTAAACATATTTTGAGATGTGAGCCACTAGTAGATAATTAATCCAGTGTGATGACTGTTGCATACCATACGATGCCCATATTATGCCAGTTTAAAGATGTTTTGTCACATGTGAGC
Organism: Salvelinus fontinalis; assembly: GCF_029448725.1. NCBI lineage: Eukaryota > Metazoa > Chordata > Actinopteri > Salmoniformes > Salmonidae > Salvelinus > Salvelinus fontinalis. The sequence goes on along the minus strand of NC_074693.1, from coordinate 23,905,959 downwards.
CACTAGTAGATCAATCATCCATTGTCATCAATATTGCAAAGCATAACATGCTCATATTATGCCAGTTCCAAGATGGGAAAGAAGACTTGTTATGTCCTATTATCGTGAACTTTGAGGGATTCTAATTCAACGGTAACACAGAAAAAATTGATGGTAAAAATGTTGTCACGTGTGCTACTAGTAGATCAACAATAACTTTTGACTGACTTAATTTAAATATTTTGAAATAATTTTTATTAATTTAATGAAATTATATATGTTATAGGTTGAAAACAAATCTAACCCTGTACAGTGAGTTGGTTCTCTCTTTCAGCGGTCAGGTTGGAGTCTCTTCTAATCCTCTTCTGTTAATTGGCTTCAATGGTGTACATCCTCCTTTCTTCTCACCTTCTTCAAATTCTCCCCCAACATCACAAGGAAGCAATGGTGTGCCATGTTAATCACACTGTATTACTGATATACTAGTGGCACTCGTCACAAAATGTTTATATTCCATTTTTACTGTGTTAAAATTGAATTAAAAACTCAAAAAAATGCCACTGTAATATACAGTAAATGTATTTTTCCAATCTTGTAGCTGGCATAGTATGGGCATTGTATGGTTTATAAAGATACAATTTTGTTGAGGATAGATCATTTACATTTAAGTCATTTAGCAGACGCTCTTATCCAGAGCGACTTACAAGTACATACATTCATACTTTTTTGTACTGGCCCCCCGTGGGAAACAAACCCACAACCCTGGCGTTGCAAGCGCCACGCTCTACCAACTGAGCTACACGGGACCAAGATCAAACAAATGTAGTTATTTAACACTTTAAACAAAATTCTACACTCTCTTTAATGAAATACAAAGAAAAACATCAAGCTCACCTAGATCTCGCTGTGAAACTGTGTGTGTGTGTACTGTGTTTGTACGTCATGACTGTAAACACATCTTGCTTTCACAATTGAACATTTGTTAAATAGCACCCCCGCTAGGCTACTGCAGCTTCTGCAGCCTTACACTACACGGGATATCAAAGAAAGTTTTGATAAAGCGAGAAATTTTATAATTTTGATTATGGAAAATTGAATAAGTGTGCTTCAAACAGTTTGTTTGGAATTATTTGTTGCTATCGTCTCCATCTGTGGATGAAAGTGCATCCTACTCAGTTTCAGAAAACACGTGATACCCTAAAGTGTTGTGTATTCGCGCATCAAATTCAGGAGTAAAGTGAAGCGCAGATGGCTTAACTCCGATTTGAGAGTGTCGGCTTACTTGACCGCAGTGAAATTTCTAGTGGGGAAGTCAAGTGTCTGAACAACTGTATAAGTCGATGTCCTTTGTTGTTAGCTAGTACTGACATATTTCATGTTCGTTTATTGATGCAAACAAGTTGTGTGTAATGTGAACAATTTACTATAGATACCGTCAATGTTTGATTAGGTCAAATGAGTTCAGGTCGCAAGCATGGCGCAATAATGTGCAAAACTCGACTCAACTGATTGGATTGGGACTGCCATTGCCTTGGACTTTCATGTTGATGTAGGAATCGCATTTGTGACCTAAGGTAAGCATTGGCTACAATGTTTCAATTTAATGAGTAACTAATTTAGAAAGTTTATTGATAGTTGGCTTAGCTACCGTTCGCTGGTATAACTTTGCTACCAAGTCAGTTAGGTAGCTAGCCTTGTCCACTTCCTCTTTATTAGCCAGTTAGCATGTGTGCTAGCCAACTAAAATAGTTTAATCGACTAGCATGTATGCTAGCCACAATCAAACAATGAAGTAGCTAGCTAGTTAGCTAAGTAAAGCCAGTTTGCTCTTTATTTAGTCATTATGGGGCTATTGGAAAATGTACTTAAATTAGCCAAAGCAGCACCCTCTTATCTTGACACTTGTTTTAGTTAGCTATTAAACTTGAACTGGCTAGTTAGCTAAGTGGTTTATGCACAGACCATTACCAGTAGCAAATCCAAATATAACGAGAACTGTTTAATCAGGCCACATTTGAGATTGGGTCAGATGCAGGAAATCAATGACATCTTTAATTCCGGTAAGTCAGTTTGATATACCTGTATGTAATATCCATATGTGCACTATTGCTTTATAAGCCATGACTTTTCTCAAGGTCTTTGTCTTCTCTCTCAGACACCATGGCAGAAGAGGAGCCTTACCTACCTCACCAACCGGTAAACTAGGTGTTTCATGTCCACGCTATGTCGACACTGAATCTCTGTATTTGTCATATATGCATTGTAGGCTATATATTTTGTCACCGAGTTTTAAGCAGAAATCGGTTTCCCTATAAACATACAGCACATCAGAACAACAGCCCATATTTAAGGAGAGGTTAACACGGTGGCTAAAGATGTCTCTTCATCTGACATAGGTTTGCCAGTGTCTCTTTCATATATGTTAGTTAGTCATACCTTTCTACATTTGTCAGTGAAATTAGATTTCAATGTCCTTGTTCTCTCTTGTTGTCTTTTCTCGTAGTACAACTTTGACATAGATCCACTATGGGTTCCTCTGAATTTCCCTCCCATGTCACACTCCAACTCACTCCGGACAGGTAAGAAGTCATGACCCCCTTTATAAACCCATTATGAGCTATATTGATTACCTGCACCCATCTGTCCCCTTCAGAAATGCCCCATGGTTTAGGCCTTTATACCCAAATAGAGATGAAATAGGCCTAACTAAAGATGTCATTTAATGAATGTCAGTGGTAGCCTAAAATTGGAGAGTGCTTTCACTGTCGAGAGTAAGCTCTTCCTTGCCACCTCTGTTCTTTTATGGAAAAAGTTGTTTTTCTAAACTCAGTTTCATGATGTCACGATATTGCAGAGTTGTAATGTAGACATAAAGCATACTTCTCCTACTGTGTGCTTTCACTTCTCCTTTGGTCTCAAGAGGGCTGTTTTAAAACCAAGGTTTAAGTGAGACTAGTAGTGGATGTTTATGCAAGACTAGTGGTTGTGGGAATGGGCAAATAAGGTTCAAGGTACTGCTGCTGTACCTTTTTGAACTGCCCAGACATATGAAGCTGTGAAAGACCGTCAACTGTGAACAGCAAGATTCCTACAGTTGTTTTTGTGTTCAAAGCGACTTTGAGATTGTTTGTAATGAAAAGAGCTATATTTAATGGCTATATAAAATACTTCTATTTTATTACTACTTTCTTGGGGGATACCCATCTCTACCCAGAACTGGCATATTCAAGAGCAGTCTAGATGAATGGACATACCCGATAAGCTACTTCATTCATCTTACAAGTATGGATCAAGACATCTTGTGACAGGGCAATGCTCCATTCTTAGAGCTGAAGGAAAATGTCACATTTTAATGTCCGGATGAAGGTTGTCTGTTCTATAGAGATCTGAAGCCGAACATCATTTGGCAGATGAGGTTCTTGATTGAGGTTATGTCAGTGGGAGGATGTGGCTTAGGCAGCGGGCCCTGCATTAGGCAGGAAGGGGAAGAGGCTCGCTCAGCTAAGTTGTTTGAGGAGGAAGATGTTCTGAGACAGAGAGCAGAAGGTGTTTTGTTGACACGGAAGATAGCCCTGGCCCCCATTCCTAAAAGGTTCAAACCTTTTGTCAGTATTGCTTCTTATCTGACTTACAATACTTCCTCTACCACAGCACCTGGGGGAAAGTAATATGTTTGTTTAGTAGAGGGAAGGTCCTGGAGAGCTAGGCTACTGGCTGTGCAGGGTTTTGTTCCAGCACCCCTCTAACACCCGATTCTGCTAATCAATGTCCTCACTGGCAGCTCATTAGTTAGCAAAATCGGGTGTGTTAGAGCAGGGCTGGAACAAAAGCCTGTATGCACACCCAGTACAGAAGCTCTCTAGGAGGAGGGTTGGCCAGTCCTGCTGTAAAACTAACGTAAACCATTGTTTATTTGTTCTTAGTTACAGCAGATGGACCCTACCTCCAAATAATTGAACAGCCTAAACAGGTAACCCTTTTCTTCATTGTGCTCCTTCTCTGTTACACCATAGGCTACGTAAACAAGCTAGACTCAAAAATTGAATTTAATCACATTTCAAAGTGGAATTGAAAAGTGTTCAGTTGAGTGTCATTAAAGGTATTCTATGTCTATTCTAGCGGGGCTTCAGGTTTCGTTATGGCTGTGAGGGACCTTCTCACGGCGGGCTACCAGGGGCCTCTAGTGAGAAGAACAGAAAGTCCTATCCCAATATCAAGGTAAGTCCCACCAACATGTCCTTCCTTATGTCATCATTTCGTTCCTTTCTTCCTTCATGCTTTCCATCCTTCCTTCTTCCTTTCTTTCCTTAGTTATTTCCCTCCTCCGCTTCTTTACGTTCTTCGTTCTGTTCTCTCATTGCCTGCTATCTGTCCTTCACTCCTTCCTTCCATCCTTTATTATCATGTTTTCGATCCCCCTTTTTCTCCCAAATTTCATGCTATCCAATTGGTAGTTAGTCTTGTCCCATCGCTGCAACTCCCTTACAGACTCGGGAGAGGCGAAGGTAGAGAGCCATGCGTCCTCCGAAACACCACCCCGCCAAGCCACACTGCTTCTTGACACAATACTCGCTCAACCCGGAAGCCAGCTGCACCAATGTGTCGGAGGAAACACCATCCACCTGGCGACCGTGTCAGCGTGCATTGCGCCTGGCCCGCCACAGGAGTTTCTAGACAACCCAGCTGGCCAATTGCGCGCTGCCTTATGGGCTCCCGGTCACGGCTGGCTGCGACAGCCAGGGATCGAACCAGGATCTGTAGTAACGTAGCTAGCACTGCGATGCAGTTCCTGCGCCACTCGGGAAGCCCCCTTCCTTTGATCCTCCAACTGAACAAGCTGAAGTAGGAATTCTGCTTGCGATTCCTAGGAATTTTCTGTCTCATGTGTTTGAGATTTAGTAGTTTTTTCGTGTATAAGCGGAAAAAGTTATGATCAGTTCCGCTTGTATTTCAAACTAACATTTACAGGCCCACCCTGACAGAAATCCGTTCATGGCATGCAAATATATCCATTCTCTCACTCACACACCACAAATATTAATTTATCTTAGACAATTTGAACAATGTTCAGACTGAACTCTGGGAAATCCCCTCCGTTTGTGTCTCCACATATTTTCTTCAAATAGTAGGAGTAGGTGTTGTCACTTTCTCCAACCTCTCATTTGCGTAGAGTGCTTTTCTTTCAATACATTTGAACATTTGTGACAGTAACACTCCAACTCCTAACTGAGCCTGCCAGTCAGCCAGCCAGTTAAGTCCTTATGTTTCAGTAATTTAGTCATTAAGTCCTTATGAATGAACTAGCTGCACAGGCTAAGAGCCAATAACCCTGAGAGCACATTTTTGAAAATTAGGTGTTTGAAACCAGGAATATAAATCTGACCTGCCATTTACTTTGTTTCAAGCCTTTTGGGAATTTCCTCCTGTGTCATAGGGGTAATTACTAGGAACTGTTGAGTGGCGTCTCTGACAGGAAACAGTATTTTCAGCTCGCCCCCATGATCTCAGACAGACTCAGACATGAAACGACTGCCTCAGAGCGAAGAAAGTATTGTCTCTCAAACCTGTTATAGAGGTTGTGCAGGCACATGTAGCCCACTGTCTATGTTGTGCATCTGTACAAAGAAGACACACAGTACATTGATATGAGTTCTGTTTCTCTGCAACATATATGCTTCCCTATGTATTCATTTGGACGGTGAAGCTAAAGCTTTTAATATGACTCTATACTCTAGCCTTTGGGGTTGAGATCAAATGTTTCATATGAGGCGACAGTACAGAATGTCTGAGTTTTCCACAAGTCAGTGCTTGCATCCATCCCTGGAGGGGCAATTTCATTTAATCTGCAAGACAAGGACAACACAATAGCATTCTCACTGTAGCCTCACTTTTCACCTTGTAAGATAACCCAAATAGGTAACCAAGGGAGGAGTTATATTCTAGAAAGCTGGATATGTATATGCTGTGGCTAAAGATGGGTTTGAGGAAAAATACATTTGAGCGCAAGAGCAGGCTAGAGAGCCTTTTCTAGGTAGACAACTTCAAAATGTGTTTTTCAGTCTCACCCTCTGGCTACTGCACCTAACGGCACTTGCTGTTTTAAGGAACTGGGTTGGTTTTGTATGTAGGCCAATTTTGTCTCGGGGAACCAGAAAGAGGCGAAGTGAAGGCCTAGTTCCGTGGCATTCGTCTACAGCATGTTTCCCAAACTCGGTCCTGGGGCCCCCCGTGGTACACGTGTTGTTTTTGTCCCTAGCACTACACTGTTGATTCAAATAACCAACTCCTCATCAAACTTTAATTATTTGAATCAGCTCTGTAGTCCTAGGGCAAAAACCAAAATGTGCACCTGGGGGGTTGGGGGGAGGGGGCCCAGGACTGACATTGGGAAACCCTGCTCTACAGTGTAGTATTCATTTTGACAAGGAAGCATGTGTAAGATTTCAGTGGTTAGATGGCATACTTTTACCTCCCCCTGTGTCCATTACATGTGTTGATATCCATAACCTCATAGCATACATAAGTCACTCCCAGAGTTAATCATTTATTTGATGCGTCATTGTTGCTGTATTGAATTAATGTCATCAGCCTTTGACAGATCAAGCATGTTGTTTATATTCTATTGTTAGATCTAGACTATCTATGTCGGCTTCCTTTTAGTCAAAACAGAACTCTGTGAGACATTGGTCTGTGTGTCATAGAAAGTGATTCAACTGCATGAAATGCATATCTGATCACTGAAGAGAAATACACATTCTCTTTCCTGTGAAGAATTGGTGACGGGTAAGCTCAGGGGTTTCCCGTGACGGGTAAACCGAGGAGTTTTGGATTGGCTGGGAATCTTTAGCTGAACTTGACCTTTTACCGTTGTTTGAAAATAGATCTGGTGCGTATGAAGAAGTGTGCAAAGACTGAGGTTCCCAACCTACCCTAACCCTGAGTGTCAACTTGAGCCATGTGGAACACTGTTTTCATCCGTCCGTTCCTTTGGTCGATTCATCACTCAGATATTGTTTACCATTTGGACTGGCATTTTCAACCATTTTGAATGCTTGTTGCGTGTGATTGTATGCGTGTGTTTTGTTTACGCAAGAGAGACTAATTTTCCCTGTAGAGAAAGGGTCTGAATAACTACATGAGACACACAACACAGTGACCATCACACTCCAGCTCCTAACTGAGCCTCACTCAGCCAGTCAAGTCCTTACCTTTACATTTCAGTCATTTAGTTGTTATGAATGAACTAGCTGCACAGGCTAAGAGGCAATAACCCTGAGAGCACATTTTAGATTTTACGAAATTGTATTTCCTTACACAGAACACCACACTGCCATACTGTGTAAGCAGGAGAGCGCGTAGCAGTCTGGCTATTACCCAAATACTTAACCAAGGGAGGAGTTGTATTCTAGTCCTTATATTCTAGAAAACCGTATATGTACGCTATCGTTCAAAAGTTTGGGGTCACTTAGAAATGTCCTCGAATGATCAATTAGCCTTTTAAACACCTGTGTCAACGTCAACAGTGAAGAGGCGACTCCGGGATGCTGGCCTTCTAGGCAGAGTTGCAAAAAAAATAGCCATATCTTAGACTGGCCAATAAAAAGAAGATTAAGATGGGCAAAAGAACACAGACACTGGACTGAGGAACTCTGTCTAGAAGGCCAGCATCCCAGAGTTGCCTCTTCACTGTTGACGTTGAGACTGGTGTTTTGCGGTTCTATTTAATGAGCTGCCAGTTGACGACTTGTGAGGCGTCTGTTTCTCAAACTAGACACTCTAATGTACTTGTCCTCTTGCTCAGTTGTGCACCGGGGCCTCCCACTCCTCTTTCTTTTCTGATTAGAGCCAGTTTGCGCTGTTCTGTGAAGGGAGTAGGACACAGCGTTGTACAAGATCTTCAGTTTCTTGGAAATTTCTTGCATGGAATAGCCTTCATTTCTCAGAACAAGAATAGACTGACGAGTTTTAGAAGAAAGTCCTTTGTTTCTGGCCATTTTGAGCCTGTAATCAAACCCACAAATGGTTATGCTCCAGATACTCAACTAGTCTAAAGAAGGCCAGTTTTATTGCTTCTTTAATCAGAACGACGGTTTTCAGCTGTGCTAACATAATTGCAAAAGGGTTTTCTAATGATAAATTAGCCTTTTAAAATTATAAACTTGGATTAGCTAACAACGTGCCATTGGAACACAGGAGTGTTGGTTGCGGATAATGGGCCTATGTAGATATTCCATTAAAAATCTGCCGTTTCCAGCTACAATAGTCATTTACAACATTAACAATGTCTACACTGTATTTCTGATCAATTTGATGTTATTTTAATGGACAAAAAAATAGTTTTTCTTTCAAAAACAGGGTAATTTCTAAGTGACAACAAACTTTTGAACAGTAGTGTATATGCTGTGGCTAAGGACAGGGTTGAGGGAAAATACATTTGAGTTCAAGAGCAGGCTAGAGACTTTTCTAGGTAGGCCTAGGCAAATTCAAAATGTGTTCTTCAGGTTCACCCGCTGGCTACTGTGTCTAACAACATGTGCTGTTTCTAGGAACTGGGTTGGTTTTGTATGTAGGCCAATTTTGTCTCGGGGAACCAGAAAGTGGCGAAGTGAAGGCCTAGTTCAATGGCATTCGTCTACAGCAAGGTTCTCCAACAGGTAGAGCTACCAGTAGCTCGCAGCCCACCTACGAGTAGCTCGCCAATCAGTTCTGAAATACATGCATTTTTTGCACGTGTTCCATCGCAAAATGTCAAACAAAGCTCACGCTATCATTGGCTACTATCCAATCAAAGCCACATTGACATTATCCCACCCCTGGTTAGCCACGGTTGGTTTAAAAAGCTGAACTTAACACAATCTGCCAATTAAATTTTGCAATATTGCCCCCCCTCTGTCTGTTTTGTTGCGCGTTTGTCTACCACTCTGTATGTAGCCAGTTAGCGATGCTAATGATAACAGTCTTGTGGGTAGACAGACTTTCCCTAAAAACATTCTCAATTAAATGTTAATCCAGGATTATTTCTATCAATTGGGTGCTGATTGTTTTGCTAACTCTGTCATGACATGTGCTTCAGCAGTAGGCCTAACAGTATAAATATGGCTAGGCCAACACATTCCTTTCTTGCTAAATCTTAGTTTTTTTCCAGACCTCAAAAATAGTCTTCTGATGTAATTTAAGCATCGACATGGACTCAACATCAATTTTCGTTGTTTCTGTATGAATAATTGTAATATTGAGAGTAAAAAACAGAAAAAAATCCCAAACCACGAAATAAAAACTTATGACAGAATTTGGGAAAATACAAAATCGATTTTTGTGGGACCTTTCGAACCAAGTAATGTTTATTAACCATTTTACTGAGGGGGTTTCCGTGATGGGTATGCCGAGGCTTTTCGGATCGGATGGGATCTTTGGCTGAAAACTCGACCTTTCACTGTTGTTTAATAAAAAATAACTCTGGTCACTTATTTAAAAGGTGTGCAAAGACTGAGGTTCCCGACCTACCCTAACCCTGAGTGTCAAAATTTGAGCCATGTGGAACACTGTTTTCATCCATCCTTTCCTTCATGTTTTCATTTGGTCGATTCATCAGTCGGATATTGTTTACCATTTGGACTGGCATTTTCAACCGTTTTTTCGATGCTTGTTGCGTGTATGTATGTATGAGTCACTATCAGTCTGGCTCCTGGAGCTGTAGTTCTATATCTGGTCTAAAAAGTGTTTGTCTCCCTCTTTGCAGATCTGTAACTACCAGGGGTTGGCACGTGTGGTGGTACAGCTGGTGACCAACTCTAAAGATGCCCACCTCCATGCCCACAGTCTGGTGGGCAAGCAGTGTGACAAGGGCATCTGCATCGCAGACCTACAGCCCAAAGACTCCAGCATCAGGTGCTTGTTTCCACCATTCTCTCTCTAGCTGACACGCACGCATACCAGTTAGCTTACCGGTGCATTCAACAGGTTTTAATATGTTTACTTATTGACAACATTGCAGACATGTCAGGACTTCCTATAAGATGATTATAGGTCCTTCCTTTGAGATCCTATGTAGTGATGAGATTTCTGACTTAGGGTTTCCCCATCTAACCTGAACGTACGTCGTTGTGGTGTTTTATCTTGCATGTTTACTTAGCCCTTCCCATTAACCTGGTTGAAATGGCATATTTTGTAATTGATAAGCGCCTAAATTAGAATGCAGTGGCTGTACAGTAACATGCTATACATGATGTCAGCGCTTTTGACTGACAGCCGTTATAAACTTGAACACCGCGCGTGACAAGACGATGCCCCCGTCCCTCCCGCAAATTGTGCAACTTTTGCACATTTGTTGTCTGACTGAGGGAAATGCTTTAAATCAAGAAAAATCAAGTTGTGTCATGTACAGTATCAACGTTTATAATTATGTTTGATCCACAGTTAGAAAGATGACATACGTTATAGCCTGGGTTGTCCTGAAGAGAATGAGTCTATGTTTGTCTGATTGGGAACAAGCACTTGAATGCACTAATGACTCCTTTCTATGCGCACCAAAGTTGCAATGTTTTTGAAGTGCCTTTTGAAAGCCTAACACTGTAAGATCCTATTTTATAATTTAGCTAGCCATATTGGTAATATAATACGCTTTCAAATGATGCCCACCTGACCCAAATTGTGATTTTTATAATGGAATGTTTTTGGATTGCATAAACAACAACAGTAATTTTGTGATGGTGGGGACACGGCAGTGTTCCAAATAAAAAAAACTACAAGTGTGCTCGCTTAAGTTCCTCAATGGCAACGCTAGGAGAGCAAAAAAAGAAAGGGAAAAAAGCACCTTTTATAGTTGAAGGCTCTTTCCTTGAGTCATAAAAGTGCTTAGAAATGACCTGGGAACTGTGCACAGTTTGGAGAGGTGTGTGACCAATTGGAGACACCAGTTAGACCGCTCACTCAAATCCTTGTCATCATTGACAAATGCTGTAAATGTACAGTAAATGTAAAATGCACATAAAATCAACAGTGTAATGTTTGGATTCAGTCTTGTCAGGCGAACTGTTGTGTCCTCACCTTTTGGTGTAATATTTTCCCCATAATCTCCAAATTGTTCTCTTTCAATTGCTTCCATGGTCCTGAATATGCTTTTCATAGTTCTTCTATCAGAAACATTTCAATTTGGCCGTATCCATATAGGCCAATTTCCACAAGCGTAAGGGTTTAAAAACGTACCACATATAAATCAATAACTCCATGTGACAGTTTCCCCAACTTGGGCATCCTCCACGTGACCAAGAAGAACGTGAGTAAGACACTGGAGGACCGTATGTCTGAGGCCTACAGGATGGGCTACAACTGTGGTATCGTCATCCATCCCGAGATGGACGCCTTCCAGGGAGAGTTCCGCATCCCCCGAGAGCTCACTGGTCAGTCACCTTTAAGACAATGGACTGAATGACTATATTTCTGCAGAGCACAAAGAATATTTTTTGTTTTGCATACAGTGCTTTCAGAACGTATTCACACCCCTTGACTTTTTTACATTTAGTTGTGTGACAGCCTGAAAATAACATTTATTAAATTGTGATTTTTGTGTCACTGATCTACACATAATACCCTATAATGTCAAAGTGGAATTGTGATTTTAGAAATGTTTACTAATTAATTCAAAATGAAAAGCTGTAATGTCTTGAGGTTAAAGTATATAACCTCTTTGTTATGGCAAGCCTAAAATAGTTGCTTAACAAATCACATAAGTTGCATGTACTCACTCTGTGTGCAATAATAGTGGTTAACGGGAGTTTTTTTATGACTACCCCATCTCTGTACCCCACACATACAATTATATGTAAGGTCCCTCAGTCGAGCAGTGAATTTCAAGCACAGATTCAACCACAAAGACCAGGGAAGTTTTCCAATGCCTCACAAAGAAGGGCACATTTGTTTAAAAAAAAAAAGAAGCAGACACTGAATATCTATTTGCGCATGGTGAAGCTGTTAATTAGGCTTTGGATGGTGTAGCAATACATCTAGCCACTACAGGCGCCCTTCCTAACTCAGTTGCTGGAGAGGAAGGAAACCGTTCAGCGATTTCACTGAGGCCAATGGTGACTTTAAAACAGTTACAGGCTGTGATAGGAGAAAACTGAGGATGGATCACCAACATTGTAGTTACTCCAAAATAGTAACCTAAATGACAGTGAAAAGAAGGAAGCCTATACAGAATAAAACAAATATTCCAAAACATGCATCCTGTTTGTAACAAGGCACTAAAGTAATACTGTAAAAAGAATTGGCAAAGGAATTCACTTTTTGTCCTGAATACAAAGTGTTATATTTTGGGCAAATACAACACATCAATGAATACCACTCTTCATATTTCCAAACATGGTGGTGGCTGCATCATGCTATGGGTATGCTTGTCGTCGGCAAGGACTGGGGAGTTTTTCAATAACCCTAAAACGCAAAGCCAAATCTACAGTTACTTACCAAGACGACATTGAATGTTCCTTAGTGGAACATTCAGTTTTGACATATCTGCTTGAAGATCTATGGCAATACCTGAAAATGTCTGTCTAGCAATGATCAACAAACAACTTGACAGAGCTTGAAGAATTTTAAAAAGAATAATGGGCAAATGTTGCACAATCCAGGTGTGGAAAGCTTTTCGAGACTTATCCAAAAAGACTCTGCTGTAATCACTTCCAAAGGTGTTTCTAACCTGTATTGACCCGGTGGTGTGAATACTTATCTAATCAAGATATCGTAGTGTTTCATTTTTATTTATTTTTTTAAATAAATAAATCCTTCCACTTTGACATTACAGAGTATTTTGTGTACATTGTTGGCATCCATTTTAACCCTACCCTACTTTAAAACATTTTGTTTTAGAAAAAGTCAAGGGGTGTACTTACTGAAGGAACTGTGTGTGAATTTATGCATTGCCTGCTTCATTCAACTTTTGTATGTGTGTTCAGATCACCAGAGAAACCTGATCAGCAGCGCAGCGTCCTACCAGGCTAAAGAGATGGATCTGAGTGTGGTGCGCCTCATGTTCACAGCCTTCCTCCCAGACAGTGACGGGGGCTTCTCCCGTAGACTGGACCCCGTCATATCAGACCCCATCTTCGACAGCAGTAAGTCACTAACAGCCACATAGTCACTTGGTGCCAATTCCACCAAATTTTTCTAACATTTGCATATGCAACTCAATTCTCCCATTGACATCAATGCATGATTAATGCAAAAGTCTGGCTAAAGTGGTTTGATCTCAAGTTAGGATTCGGCCATTTGTGCTGCGTTTTCCAGTGCACTCTGACCCCAACATAACAATGACTAGCTAGCTAACTATCTAGCTAAACAGTCTTTAGCCATGACCCAATAAGAACTCTCTGTGGTCCACCATTGTTTATTCTTTACATTACCAGTGAAGGGTGATCCATTACCCTTCTCTAAGTCCATCTTATGACAAAGGTCCCTCACCTCACCATAGAAACACACCATATCAGGCTACATGCAACCCAGTAGCTATAAGACCAAGTGCCTCAGCTTAATGAAACTCCGGAAGGGACTATTGTTTGAACAAATGAATTTAACCGCTCTCGTGCCTTTATGCAGTGTATCACTGAATTCACGTTTTTATTCAGAGTTATACAGATGTATTGAAATTAAACCATATCTGTGTGCCCTGGTTTCATTTGCGTAGCTCTGTGCGTGTATCTTCCTCTACATCACATTTGTCACTCGGCTTCCTCTCCCAGGCTGAAACTAGGCATCCACTTTTCATTTTGATGCCAGCCCTTTACTGCGTGAAAGCATCCACACAGTTAGTGTATGTCAAGTCTTTTCTTCTTCACATTCGGGGTGTCTGGGTTTTTTTTAAATTAGAAAAGAAACAAGCAAAATGGTGGTTTGAAATTTGATAACGAAGGGCATTTTCAAGGATTTGCAAGGCATCCAATAGGGATTATGCACCACAAAGAATACAGTTTTTTTAGTTACCTATTAGCTGTCAATAAATATAACTAATTCTGCTTGCACTAAACAGAAGATCTGAGTTGACCCCTTTGACCATCTCTCTATTCCCTTGTTCTGTCTGCAGAAGCTCCAAATGCGTCTAACCTGAAGATAGTGCGGATGGACCGAACAGCTGGCTGTGTGACAGGAGGAGAGGAGGTCTACCTGCTCTGTGACAAGGTTCAGAAAGGTACCCTAGTTCCTTTTTCACACTCCACAGCTGAGTCAACCTTGAGCCGAGCTGTACTGCGCTGGCATGGTTACGCATCCACCACAGTTGCTGGAAAGGAAAATATCTGAGCCGGTACCGTTTGGGTCAGCACGATAGTGTGAAACCGGTGTAAGATGGAGGCGCCATGGTTGTGCCATCTATTCTCCCAAGACAACTTTATCATGAAGATCTAACTGTCAACGTGTTGTCTGAAGCGTTATCTAGCTGGCTCTTAACATCAACCCGGTACATGTCTCTATGTGACATCATCATTCATCACACTGTACTAGTCATGAAGGAAGTCCTCCGGCCTGCTTTTCCAACCTCAGGGAATTCCCCATCTGTTATGCAAATGTGGGAAGAGGAAGAGAGTTGTAGTGGCCTGTTGTCCTTCTCGCTATGTTTTCTTTAAAATATTCTGCATTGGTCGGTTGGCAGAACGTCAACAACCCTGGAATGAAAGATCCTCTCTTGGAACAGAAGTTCACGTCACTGTTGGGCTCTGCTGTTTGACTTCCAAACAAAGAGCCTCATCTCCAGTAATTCTACCTCACTGTGTATCATGCTTATCAGACTCAATCAGGGATATCCTATTCCTGTCCTTCAGGCTTTTTTTCTAGCCCAGCACTAACACACTTGATTCAAACAATCCATACTGAAGACCACGATTTTCAATGATTCTTTGAAATGGGTGTATTGGGTTGGAACAGATGCCTGCACACAAATTAGCTTTCCTAAGACCGGAGTTTCTTTGTCGAGGAAGTGTACAGTGCAGTCAAAACATTTCTCTGAGATATTCAAATACTTCTGTCTGGAGATGTGGGGCACCATTTCCTGGTTTCCTTGGAAAGACGTTGACATTTCCTTTTGGTTCCATGACCGATGACACGTGAAAGATACCCTGCAACACTTGAAGGCTTTATGCACATACTTGTTGGTTTGGATAATAAAGAAGTGTTTTTTTCTAGTGAACTTGTATTATCCTCCAATATCTTTCACATCGTCAGTTTATTACTTTACTCCTAGTTTGAAGGTGGAGTTGTGAGAGTGTATCTTTCCCCTGTCGCAACAGATGACATCCAGGTGCGCTTCTATGAGGATGACGAGACGGGGCTGACATGGGAGGCCTTTGGGGACTTCTCCCCCACCGATGTCCACCGACAGGTCAGTGACACATAAGTTGCCAATGAAGTCCATTTCCTCTCCTGTATTTTACATTTCCTCCCCTGTACTATAACCTAACCATGAGTAAAATCTCCACCCCTTCCCCCTCCACAGTTTGCCATTGTTTTCAAGACCCCCAAATACAGAGACCTGAACCTCCAGAAACCCACCTCGGTGTTTGTGCAGCTGAAGCGTAAATCGGACAATGAGACGAGCGAGCCCAAGCCCTTCACCTACCACCCGCAGATCATAGGTGAGCCGGTCTGAAACACTCCCAGACCTGTTCCTGTAGACCCCTTGTGCATGCTGTACTCCATCCCAACCCACTGTAGTTTGTGCTATTCTTCAAATTGAACATAACCCATTATTCTGTCAAGTCAATCCGCTCGTCTTGCCCCTGGTCTTCATGCTCAGATAAGGAAGAGGTTCAGAGGAAGAGACAGAAGACCCTGCCTAACTTTCAGGACTACAGCGGCCACGGTGGAGCAGGGGGCCTGTACCGGGGACCGGGGGGGGGGGGTCCCGCTACAGGGGGAGGAGGAGGTACAAAAACATGTTTCTTATAAGTCATACATTTTTACAAAACTGAATAAATGTAAAGAAATGTGATTTTAAGGTGAACGAGACAAGCCATGTCAAGATCAAATGGGTAATGTCTCATAAAAGTCCTAAACACAAGATGAAGTACCATTTTCAAAAGCTTTATTGTCTATTTAGGTTAAAATAACAACTTTTGATTATATTTTAGGTTTCTTCCAGGGCTATTCCACCTACAATAATTACGGCACCAGCTACAGCTCTGGCTTTTCCCCTGGCATGAGTGGTGGCGGGGCGGGAATTAAACATGGTGAGTGTGTCTGTCTGTTTTCCAGGGTTTTGAGATCAATTCTGTTTCAGTTCAGGATAGGAATGAAGCTCAACCCATGTTCCCTCTCAACACAGCTCCACAGGGCAGAGCGGAGGACAGTGGTGATGACAGCGACATGGATGATGACCCGGCCTCAGGGGCAGTGCTTGGGGTCCGAGCCAAGTCAGAGGACGCCTCTGCTGGGGAGACGAGTGAGGAGAGAGGGGCCGGTGTGGAGCTAGGACCAGGGGACAGGACTGGAGGTGAGGTCAACCGAGACATTTGTAAAGTGATTAGCCAGAGTGAGTCAGTGCCTTAGGGAGCAGACCACTGCAGGGTGTCTGTGTGTGACAGTGTGTGTTGGAAGCCAGGGTGTTGTGTATCCAATCAATGACAGTGTTTTTCTATTTGTGTACAGAGTGTGTGCTGGAGGCCAGGCTGGTGGATGTTGCTGAGAGGCAGGCTGAAGCCCTCTTCCAGTACGCCGTCACTGGTGACGTCAGCTACCTGCTGGCTCCACAGCGCCAGCTCATGACTGCTCAGGACGAGAACGGTGACACGTACGTCCCCTCTCCCATCACTTCAGACCTAATTTGAATGGAAATACAGCCGTCCCTGCATTTTTCAAACTTTTCTATCTGCATTCATTTGCCTCCATTTTGTGTCCATCTGCATTGATGCCGATAGGATAAATAGCCCTGAAATGTGGCATAATTTCTCCAGTAGCACATGCCAATCTGTGCCTGTCCTCTGTTTCTCCAGTGGTCTCCATCTGGGAGTGATCCACAGCCAGACAGATGCAGTCAGGAGTCTAGCCCAGGTGCTCTCTGCCCTGCCTGGAGAGGAGGTCCTCAACATGAGGAACAACCTCTACCAGGTAACAAACACACACAGACAATAATTTGTCCTTGCCTAGTTAAATAAAGGTAAAATAATTCTGAGGTAGTAAAATCAGACCCCCATATTTGTCCCTCTATACCAGACTCCTTTGCACCTAGCGGTGATAACACAGCAGAGGGCGGTAGCTGAGGCCCTCTTATTGGCTGGGGCTGATGTCACTCTGTCTGATCGCCACGGAAACACAGCTCTTCACCTGGCCGCCCAGCAGAAGGAGGGAGGTATGGTGGGATTTCTACTGAAACGCAGAGAGATGGTGGAACTAGTGGACCTC
Organism: Salvelinus fontinalis; assembly: GCF_029448725.1. Lineage (NCBI taxonomy): Eukaryota > Metazoa > Chordata > Actinopteri > Salmoniformes > Salmonidae > Salvelinus > Salvelinus fontinalis. The sequence continues at coordinate 23,888,598 of NC_074693.1, read as the reverse complement.
CCCAACGCAGCAGGTACAACACAGAGACACACACACACACAGTACATTGTGAAGAGTCCACTGGAGTATGACGGTGATTTTATCCTCCAGGACTGTGCTCCCTCCACCTGGCTGTGCTGGCCAACAGCCTGTGTTCCCTCAGGGACCTCCTGGTGAGCGGGGGCAGTGTGGAGGTCCAGGAGAGGAGCTGCGGCCGCACGGCGCTCCATCTGGCCACTGAGCTGGACAACGTCTCCCTGGCAGGCTGCCTGCTACTGGAGGTATATATTGTAGAAGCCTTGCCTACATCCATACCTACCACCCTGCAACGTTCTGCTGGCATCTTGAGACTAAGCAGAGTTGGGGCTGGTCAATACCTGGATGGGAGACCTAGAGTGTTTAGTATAGTCAAACTAACACAACTCAAGTAGCCCTTTCCCTGTGAGGGTAAGATGTGTGTGTTGACAGTGTTCTCTTTCTACCTAGGGGGATGCTAATGTGGACTGCTGCACCTACAACGGTTCCAGCCCTCTCCATACAGCCACAGGGCGGGGCTCTGTCAAGCTGACCGCTCTCCTCATGGCTGCAGGTGGGACTACGTTTCTTCAAACTGTCCCCTTTGTGCAAATGTCTCAATTTGATGACCGTCTTGATGTTTGCTCTGTAACGGCCCCTTTTTATAATATAGTCCTAGCTCAAAGACAGAAATTGATAAAGTAATCTTTTCATGTCTAGGTGCTGATCCTCACAAAGAAAACTTTGAGCCCCTGTTCTTCAGAGAGCATGACTGCTGTGTGGATGAGGAAGAGGAGGATGAAGGCTACATCCCAGGGACAACTCCACTCAACATGGCTGCCACTCCTGAGGTGGGTTCCGTGTGTTTGTCGTTAACCTCAATGTTCTTCTATGGTCACATATCACTCAGCTGACTAATATTGCTACAGTCCTTTCTCACACGTAAAAAAATTTACTATGAAAGTAATTTTATGACTGTTCGAAACTACTGGTGTGTGAATTCAAGAGTTGAAAGCATTTTTGAGAATTTACCTTTGATCAACTGGAACGTTCGCTAAATATTCTCTCTCTTCCTTGTACTTCTAGGTGTTGGAAATCCTGAATGGAAAAGAGTACAAGCCAGAGATCAACACCTCCGTCTTCGTCCCCCCTCAAGGTTGGCTCACGCACTTCAGTTAAAACAAGCTCCTTCATTGTAATCTCTACAGCTTAAGCCATGGGGTTTTCCTGCTGTCTCATCTTGGTTCTTGTCCACTGTGGAGTACAACGATGTCATATTTCTGTAGGTGACATGCAGAGCCTGAGCTCAGACACAAAGCGGGCACTATGCCAGGCCCTGGAGTACCCGGAGGGTGGCTGGGAGAGCCTGGCACACATACTGGGCTTGGGCATCCTCAACAGCGCCTTCAGACTCAGCTCCTCCCCCGCAAGCACGCTGCTGGACAGCTACGAGGTACACACACACACGCACTATCCCAACCTAAAGCAAAGACATGAGGGGGAAATATAGGGCTTGTGAGTCACACAGCCATTGTAAGATTGAAATTTCACTTTCATAGTCTGTCCTCTTTCTTGGTCAGATTTCTCCCACCTTTAAATTAAAATCAGAACAGAAAGTGAATGAATATGTTCTCATGGAAACTTGGATTTTTTTTTTTCAACACTTCGATTGAATTTTGACTCAATTGTTGAATGATGCCGTGCGTCAGGGCCCCCTCCGAGCCAGGGGACTGGGTGATCTCGCTCTCCGGGGCCGGCGTGATCGTTAATCCGGTCAACACTTAAGGCCGCGGTGCATGCGCATAACAGCTGGCAGGCATATTCACAGTCATGTCCTACCTCTCCTTGACCCAGCCTTTATTCCCCACGTCAGGAGACCTCAATTCCATTCCACACTGCCCTCGCCCACCTAAATAAGAGGAATACCTATGTGGAATTGCTTTTCATACGCTACAGTTCAGCATTCAACACCATAGTCCCATCCAAGCTCATCACCAAGCTTAGAACCCTGGGACTGAGCAGCTTCCTCTGCAACTGGATCCTGGACTTCCTTTTATTTCTATTTATTTCACCTTTATTTAATCAGGTAGGCCCGTTGAGAACAAGTTCTCATTTACAACTGCGACCTGGCCAAGATAAAGCAAAGCAGTGCGACAAAAACAATAACACCGAGTTACACACAAACAAACATACAGTCAATAACACAATAGAAAAATCTATGTACAGTATGTGCAAATGTAGAGAGGTAAGGCAATTCCACATAATAAATTGGCCTTACAATTTAGCATTAACACTGGAGTGATGGATGTGCAAGTAGAGATACTGGGGTGCAAAAGAGCAAGAGGGTAAGTAATATGGGGATGAGGTAGTTGGGTGTGCTATTTACAGATTGGCTGTGTACAGGTAAGCTGCTCTGACAGCTGATGCTTAAAGTTAGAGAGGGAGATATAAGACTCCAGCTTCAGTGATTTTTGCAATTCGTTCCAGTCATTGGCAGCAGAGACCTGGAAGGAAAGGCAATAGAAAGTGTTGACTTTGGGGATGACCAGTGAAATATACCTGCTGGAGCGCATACTATGGGTGGGTGTTGCTATGGTGACCAGTGAGCTGAGATAAGGCGGGGCCTTACCTAGCAAAGACTTATAGATGACCTGGAGCCAGTGGGTTTGGCGACGAATATGTAGTGAGGGCCAGCCAACAAGAGCATACAGGTCGCAGTGGTGGGTAGTATATGGGGCTTTGGTGACAAAACGGATGGCACTGTGATAGACTACATCCATTTTGCTGAGTAGAGTGTTGGAGGCTATTTTGTAAATGACATCGCCAAAGTCAAGGATCGGTAGGATAGTCAGTTTTACGAGGGTATGTTTGGCAGCATGAGTGAAGGATGCTTTGTTGCGAAATAGGAAGCCGATTTCTAGATTTAATTTTGGGTTGAAGATACTTAATGTAAGTCTGGAAGGAGAGTTTACAGTCTAACCAGACACCTAGGTATTTGTAATTGTCCACATATTCTAAGTCAGAACCCTTCAGAGTAGTGATGCTAGTCGGGCGGGCGGGTGTGGGCAGCGATCGGTTGAAGAGCATGCACTTAGTTTTACTAGCATTTAAAACCACCTCCTGTACTCCCTGTTCATCCACGACTGGGTGACCACGCACAACTCCAACTCTATCATCAAGTTTGCTAATGACACGACGGTGGTAGGTCTGATCATCGCCGACGATGAGACAGCCTACAGGGAGGTGGTCAGTGATCTGTGGGGCCAGGACAACAACCTCTCCCTCAACGTCAGTAAGACCAAGGAGCTGATCGGGGACTACAGGAAACTGGCGGTGAGCACCCCCCCATCCACATCGACGAGGCTGCAGTTGAGCCGGTCGAGAGCTTCAAGTTCCTCGGTGTCCAAATCTTTGAAAAATCTTTTGTATTTATTTAACCTTTATTTAATTAGGCAAGTCGGTTAAGAACAAATTCTTACTTACAATGACGGCCTACCCCGGCCAAACCCTAACGACGCTGTGCCAATTGTGCGCCGCCCTATGGGACTCTCAATCACGGCCAGTTGTGATACAGCGGACAGCCACCCAAGAATCCAGCCATCCAAGCCATAAGGTACTCTCTGCTTCTGCACGGCAAGCGGTACCGGTGCATGAAGTCTGACACCAACAGGCTCCTGAACAGCTTCTATCCCCAAGCCATAAAACTGCTACATAGTCCATGTAGCCACTTTTAACTATCTGAGTTGACCCTTTTATTTACATTTTTGCACTGTCTTTATACAAACTCACAGGACTCTACACACTCACAGGACTCTACACACTCACGCACACTGACACACCAACACACGCACACTCTCCATTTTCTCACACACATAACATGTACACACATTTATACTGACTCTACACACACTCACAATCATAATTTACACTGCTGTTAATCTGTTTATCATATATCCCGATGCCTAGTCACCTTACCCCTATACATATCTACCTCTATCTATTTATATGTGTATTTCATTGGTGTTGGAACTGGCCCTGTATATATCTTGCTTACTTTCTTGCTCTCTATTTCTCGTTTGTTCTACTTTATTTTATAGAACTACTGATATGGATTACTCTATTGTTGGGATAAGCTCTTGCAAGAAAGGCATTTAACTGTAGTTGTGCACGTGACAACTTGACACGTTACACTTCTATGCCACCGTCTGTAGGTGTCTGGAGGAAAGGTCAAGGACCTTTTGGAGGGACTCAGGACTGTAGGGAACTGCTCTGCTTTGACAGTACTGGAGGGGGCACTGTGTGAAACAGAACAGGCTCCACCAGCTACCCAAAGCACCACAAAACTCTTAGGTAAGCTCAAAAACAACAGCCATTATACCGTATGTGATTTCAATAGAATAATCTTGGATAAGATGTCCTCTGCTCTTAATCCCCCTTATCTCTCTCTCTTTGTGTTGCTGGGTGTCTCAGAACGTGTGTGTGATCTGAAGCTGGACGGATGGGAGGACAGCGGAGTGTGTGACAGTGGGGTGGAGCTCTCCACAGCGTGACCGCCAGATTGGTCCATTACATATCATGGCCCTGCCCATGTCAGGTTTTTATGAAGCTTCTGCTTCCTGTAAGCAGGCTATAGACAATTTCCCTCTGAAAGGGACGAATCCTACAAGCACACCTCACACATCATGCTAAATATCCTCACTTTTCTATTTGGCCCAGTAACGTTTTGAAAGTGGTTTTGTATACGTAAATATAATATGCAGGTTATGTTTGGATAATGTTTGCATAAGAAGTAATCTATTTGAAATGTGGTGTTTGTATAAACATCATGAATGGGTTTTATTTGGGGAAAAGGGGTTTCCAAGGTAACAGCATGTAGTATAAATCCTTGAAACTAATAATAATTTATGAAAAATTAATTGACAATTATTAGATTAAAATATGATCTGATATTTTCTGCTCCCACTACAGTTACTTTAGTCATAGTCAAACAAGCAGACAATTCTAATAACACATTTTTTGAATGACCCTCCGGACTTTGGCAAAGACCGTCTGGCCCCGGGGCAAAATGATTTATAGGGCAAGGACCCCATACAGAATGGATTTTAACTGTAAGCTGCTTTGGATAAAAGCTGATAAATTATATGAAATTAAAATTGCCCCCATATACAGCAGTAGTATGCTGCCAAAGGGATAGCTCATTGTTATGAATCACATGGATAGAATGGTTTGTATTGGAACCAAGCAACCATTAACACCTCCCTCCTGCAATGTTTTTGTATCGTGTACAACGTCAAATTGAATTTCCTATGGAAGTGGTGCTACCAGTCATTTATAAGTATAATGGATTATCCTCCACTATGCATGTCTGTTAGAGCACAATCCTCATCCTGGACTACAGTACAGAAACCACTTTTGGATAGCTTTTAGTTCCTTTCTGTGTAGACATGCTTTTCATCATACCAGAATTTTAAACTGGTTTTCTCCATTTGTATTGAGTTGGGGGGGGTAAACTCAGTTTTGGAAGCCATTTGTTTCTGGTTTTGTAGGTCCATTTCTTTGATTGCATAATCAGGTTGAGTTCTGCGTGAAGATGTGTTGGAGAATGGTGCCTTATTTTGTAATGAAGTATTCAGCATCCCCAGTGATATTTCATGTTAACAGCAGATTGAAAGGCATTTGTTTCATACAAGTTTGAAGCCATTCCAACATCTTCCTGATAACACTGGCATTTTTAGACATTAAAATGTGTATCTGTCCCATGCAAAAGTTTGGATTGGCACTGCATCACTGTGTGGGGCTTCAATATTTATACCTGTACCATGTAAAACAGCTTTGTACAGTCAATGTTTGCTTTTAATGGGTTTCATTGTAATACTTTTTTAATAAAATTGTTAATGGTGTGCAATTTGTCCCATATTTTAGTAGCTACATATTGGGTGAGGTAGTTAGGACACAGACCTGAAAAATATCCACAACACAGGTTGGGGAAACATGGCAAGCATCTGTTACTCTGGATAAACTGTACTTAATGTAAATGCAGATATATTGAAGTGGACTTGACCTGTCTTCGTATTAAGGTATTGGAGTCTAGGAAAATACATCTGAAGGTCCTTAGCTGCTCTAGTCATGGGGGGGCCTATAAATAACCCCACAGTTGGGGGCATCTCAGCATTCCCAGAGGCATATCGTTTGCTACTTGTAATGCGATCAACAGCCCTAATGCATCTCCATATATTTAAAAGTAGTCCTGCTACAAAAGAAACCAGAGTTATTTGTTCAACTTTATTGAGAAAAAAAAAGTAACCATTAAATAGCAGAGCTATTAGTTGATCAGCCATTGAGAACTTTGAATAACGTATTCAGTGCAAAAGAGAACAGTGTTATGGATGATGATTAACTAATGGCTCCACGTTCTAAAAACAAAAAGTAACAAAATATCAAAGTGAACACGTTTGCTCTCAATCCATTCTCAGCAGCACATAAACCAATTTCTTATTAACATGCATAAAATATTTTTCTTATTTACTGCATATATCTTCAGCAATTCTCCATTCAAAACAGTTAAAGTTAAGATTCACCCATTTTGAATGTTAGTTTTTGTGCATCTGATGTTCTATTGATTCCTGCGTCATTCCATGTGTATATGAGTTATCGCCGTTCAAGCAGGCCGGCATGACAAGTTTTGCACCGGTTGCATTTCTGCCTGCTTGAACAGTAGCTCAGATACACATGGAATGACCTGGGAATCGATAGAACAAAAACGATAAAACATTCCAAATGTGTGAATCTCAACTTTAAGATTAAGTGTATAATATTCACAGACATCAGTTCTCTAATGCTATTGGAAAAGCGTACAAAAGTGTGATTGAACCATGTTGATCTCCTCAATACAGAAATGGTGGCATTGAGAATCTTTATTTTTAGTTGGCACCTCCTGCGTGAATTCAGAGCAATCGAGCTCTTCACAAAGTGGCTGTGGTTGGCTTTATACAGACACATGCTTCACTGAGAGTTCAGAGCAATTGGCATCTTTTGTAAAGAAAAAAAGGGGTATTGGAGACATTTGTCCTTGTTAAGAGGATGTGAATACATTTAGGGGGCAAAACAAAATCAATTACTGTTATTTGCTGATGGTAAGGGGTTGCGGCCGAATGGGCAAAAAAAAAAAAAAAGCGAATTTATAGTTTTTTCCCAGCTATAATGCAAGTTGATACGACCATGACCGATTATCACATGGCGTACTTCTGAGTCCATTCCCGGGCTATTCTGTTGTACCTGTGGAAAAGTAACAGAAAATAAATCAGTCAACAATAGACAAGGGGTGGAGCTTCAAGAACAACGCCATGCCTTACAACACAGCAACTACCCAAGATAAACCTGAGATGCATGATGTTCACACACAGAGGACTCTCCCATAGTCCCACCAAAATGGCATTCAATACTGTCAAACAGTCCAAGACAGACAATCAGACAGTGGGAGTACAGGTCAGCAAAGACCATCCACCAAAGCAAATTTACTTAGTGGCAAAATATGTCAGCCTCTGAGTTAGTTGAAGTGCTGTCAACAGTAAATGTCAAAACCCACAACAATGTCCTCTCCCTCGACGATGCAGGGCAGTCTTACCCTAAAGCATAGCGTACTTTTCTGTCCATTCTCTCGCTAGTCTATTATACCTGATGCAGAAGGAAAAGTCCTATATTATAAGTATCTAGATCTAATATTATAGGGTATAACTCACTTTGCACCGATCTTGTTCAAGCTTTTGGATAAAAAAGTTGCATAATTTATATAGAATGATTAGAGTACAATATACTAACTTTTCTGTATCTGTTTTGTAGATACGGGCGATCTCTGGCACTAACGGGTCGTCAGGGTTGGGGTCACATAAGAGTGAACAAATGGACAAAAGTACTGAAAGGGAGATTAAAAAGAAGGATTAAGAGTGGATCTTAGGCATGTGAATCAAAATGAAGTCAAGGTAAACATGCGTAACACGAAGGGCACAAAGAATGAAAAACGACACCCTACCTTTAGAGATAGTTAATGCTGGAGACCACTGTGATCTCAAAATATCCAGGCAGATGCTGCCATTACTGTTAATATTTGGGTGGTAAATTCTTGTGGTGAACGCAAGCTGCAATGAAAAGGTTGGAGGAGCAATCAAACACACTGACCCACGGAAAGCTCATTCCTCAATCTTCTACATGCATCAAGACAACTTCAATTGTAAAAGAACAGAGGAACAAGAGCGGAAATTATTACCTTAGGTGGTTTGAAGGGGTAGTCTGTGGGGAAATGAATAGTCAGGAAAAAAACACCACCTTGGTATGGGCTGTCATTCTGAAAAGGAAACAAAATTACATCTCAACGGTCACACTGAGCAGCCAAAGCAAATTCAAATTCATCAAACGGAGAAACACTTTATAATGATACTCACAGGCCCCATAATTGTAGCTTGCCAATGAAACACTGCCAAAACAGAAAGGGAGACAGTTGAGGAATGTTTCAGATGCCATGCTGTTGATCATTTATTTCCACTGAGATTATTCTGTATAATGAAAAGCGCTTTACAAATGTAATAAATTACGAATTATTATAATGTTAGGTTTACTACAAGTGCTCAGTTTGGCCTTACTGTCGTCTCCAACCGGGCCAGCGGAACACTGTGCAGGAGGGTCCCTGCCCAGGTCGTTCAGCTCCTGAAACAGAGACCAAACCAGAACACCATCAGCCCACTGTTCCCCTTCCAAGTACCAACACTGTTAACTCATCTTTGCTACTGCACAGACCTCACAGTCGTACTTGGAAGAGCATTTGCTTTGCATTTACATTGCTGGTGTTGCAAAGAGCAAGGTGCACTGCACAGGAAGTACTTTTAAAGTTTAATTAGAGACTGATGAAAAGAGGAATCCATTTGATAACGACTGTAGCTCAATGATTAGTCTTGGCCATAATGAAAGTGGGCAGTGACTAAACAGTTTCTTGTATTGCCGTGATTGAGCATATGGTATCTTGCAGAGCCCCGTTAGAGCAAGCACTTCAGGACAACAGATCAGGTAAGAACTTCTTGGGCCAATAGTAATACTGTCTATATTGCATGTGGGTCCGAGTGGTAGTGACATGAGGGTGAGAATGTTAGTCATGGAATAGATCAGTAAAATAGGTGCAAGCCTTGAGCAGGCAGGAAGCTGCGGGCTGTGTTGCCGTCAGGCAAAGTTGGTGTCTGTGCAAAGCTGAGCTAAAGTAGACACACACAGCCGTCACCCAACCTGTAACAGCCTGTGTTGACATGGACCTAGGCTTCCTCACCCATGGTCAACTAACGGGTTGGAAAAGGTCAAAATTTGACTTATGTAAATACAGACCTGCTATATCTCAGTAATAAACATAGGCCTGCATAGACTTGAATGATGCGTATGTGAGGCGAGGAAAATAATTAGCCTCGAGTGTAGCGATAGTCCCAACTTTGCATGATGGATGAGGCCTATCCCTGACAACTTGTGGCAATGTCTCAAACACCCAAGTCAGAGCGTGGATTTGTCTGATCAGTGCTACACTGGAGGGAAAGATGACAGTAGCTAGGTTTCCATAAAATTTGAAACAGATTTATGCAACAAATTATATAATAAGCTTTTTATATGCACATTTTCCCACCAGAGTTGTTTCCATCAGACTGACTGTTGCGGATTAAAAGGCAGTGTGTGATGACAGGGCACATAAAAACACTTGTGCTTAAGTTTTTGTGTACTGAATTTTTTTTACAAAAATAACTTGTTTGTGTATCCATTGCAATCTACACTACCGATAGTGTTGTCACAAACTGGCAATAAATGGCAAACTTGGCCAATCTGGTTTTCACACATGCTCTCAAGACAACAGTTTGCTCCTAGTGGATACTGGACAGGTTAGGTTATGACATGGATAAGAGCAAGATCTTTTTTATTTGTTAATTGGCACCTAAGCATCGATCATCTTGTCACTAGCATACAAATCTAATCAGCATTTATTTGTCGTACACATGAGGTAATTTTCTATCTATAAAATCGGGTGACCCGCTAAGAAAAATTACAGCAAGTCTGAGGGTCTTAGGGGCCAAGCCGAATTTCTTCAGCCTCCTGAGGTTGAAGAGGCACTGTTCACCTTCACCACACTGTATGGGTAAAGGGACCATTTCCGGTTGTCAGTGATGTGCACGAGGAGGAACTTGAAGCTTTTCATCTTCTCCACTGCGGCCCCACCGATGTGGATGGGGTGTGCACTCTGCTTGTCTCCTGTAATCTACGATCAAGCGCTTTTGTTTTGTTAACACTGAGGGAGAGTTTTTCCCCCCCGCCTACCACTGTTGTGTCGTCAGCAAACTTGATGATTGAGCTGAAGACGTGCGTGGCCACACAGTCATGGTTGAACAGGTAGTACAGGAGGGGGCTGAGCACGCACCCCTGTTGGGCCCCCGTGTCGAGGATCACCACGTGGCGGAGGTGTTGTTGCCTACCTTCACCACCTGGGGTCAGCCCATCAGGATGTCCAGTCTAGAGAAAAGTCTTTGTCTTCAGGCCTGGAGGGAAGCCAAAGTCATTCCGCTACCAAAGAGTGGTAAAGCAGCCTTTACTGGTTCTAATAGCAGACCTAAATCAGCTTGCTGCCAGCTCTCAGCAAATACAATGCTACTTCTCTGTAAATAAATAAAAAAATTGACGTTCAGCATTCTTATATAGAAGGGCACTCAACATGTACTGCACTGATACAAATTACTGGTGATTGGTTGAAAGAAATTGATAAGAAGATTGTGGGAGCTGTACTGTTAGATTTCAGTGCAGCCTTTGATATTATTGACCATAACCGGTTGTTGAAAAACACTTGTTATGGCTTTTCAACCTCTACCATTTTGTGGATTCAGAGCCATCTAATATAACTCGGGTTCTCTCTAATGTTAAACACATAAAATGTGTTGTACCGCAGGGCAGCTCTCTAGGCCCTCTACTCTTTTATATTTTTATCAGTGACCCGCCACTGGCATTAAACAAAGCATGTGTGTCCATGCATAGATGGTTAAATCATCAGCAACCACAGCTAATGAAGTCACTGAAATCCGTAAAGAGTTGCAGTCTGTTTTGGAATGGATGGCCAGTAATAAACTGGCCAGGAATAAAATAAAATCTCTAAAACTAAGATCATTGTATTTGATACAAATCATTCCCTAACCTCCGCTGAATCTGGTAATGAATGGTGTGGCTGTTGAGGAGACTACTTGGCGTTACCATAGATTGTAAACTGTCATGGACAAAACATAGATTCAATGGTTGATGGGGAGAGGTCTGTCCGTAATAAAGAGATGCTTTGCTCTTTTGACAGCTCTCCACAAAGCAAGTCCCGCAGGCTCTTTTTTAAAATGTTTTTATAAGAAACAATATGTTGGAAATGTCTAACTGTTTGCATAGTCAACTTACACAAAGCACTGACGCACACATTAACCCCACCAGGGGTCTTTTCACAGTCCCCAGGTCCAGAACAAATGAAAGGAAACGTACAGTATTATACAGAGCCATGCATGCATAGAATTCCCTTCCATCTTTCATAGCACAAGTGAACAGCAAACCTGGTTTCAAAAAACAAATAAAGCAACACCTCACGGCACAATGCCTCTCCCCCATGTGACCTACTGTTTGTGTGTATGTACTGACATGTATTTGTAACTGATAAATGCACACACACTACATGTTAATGTTTTTAAATGTATATAAATTGTAAAGTCTCTTGTCTGTAATGTATTTTTCATTATATGTCGGACCCCAGTAAGACTAGCTGTCGCCATTGGCGTCGGCTAATGGGGATCCTAATAATAATCAAATGGTGGACACCTTAACGTAAGTGGGGACAACATACTGGGATATGGAGAGATTGAATATGTCCGTAAACACTCCAGCCAGCTGGTTTACACATGCTCCCAGAACACGGCTTGGGGTAAAATTAAGACCCTCGATATTTATTGGAAACGAGCATTATGCTCATCACTGTCCACTTTCACCACCCTGTGCATGCTTTTCAAGTCGCAGTGGGATGACCACACAACATAGCATGGCGTGACTGTAAATTTACATCAACATGGTTATTCTAGCAACAATTGTGCCACAAATTGCTTCCACCGCAATTCATAGCATAATTATTTTTACAGACAAAAAGATAATTCCAACAGTTACCCCAAGTGTTTTCCTCTAAATCACAAGTCAAATTGCAACATTTTGTTAAAAATATGGCTTAAAGTGGTCTTATGGACAGACACTCCAATCTCCGCTGTGGAGCTCCTTCAGGGTTATCTTTGGTCTCTTTGTTGTTGTTTTTTTGTTGTTTTTTAGGGGTGGATCAGCTTAGTATTGCGGAAAGAATGTTGCTTCCAATGTAATTGTCTGCATCATTTCCATTCCCCCATATTTTTTTGGGTAAACATATATATCCATACACGTATGCATACATATACACATATATACATACAAATACCTATATAGACATACATACTTTTTTAAAGAATATGCCTTTATTATTATTCCCCGCGACCCTACCACCAATCCCCCAATTGGAGTAAACTTATAAACACTTCTGCTTTTACCTTCAATTTCTACATCTTATAGCTATCTTACAGACACAGTCCACTTTACAATAGTTCTCTCTTATTTGTTCTTAGTCCTTCCTCTATTTCTGTTGTCCATCCAATTTTATTTCCACTTGTAACTGTGCTATTTCACAAAAGCTCCGCACCTATACACATTTCACAGATCCCGTATGCCCTATATTGTTTATCTTGTTATTAGTCCCACCCTTCAGCTCCACCCAACCCCTCCCATCTATCTTCCAACATCATCCATTTCGGATTTCTATTTGCCATACATTTCTCAACTGTGCTGTGATGCTTCACAAAAGACCTGAACCTTCCTATTCTCATAGCTTCTACAGATTGTAAATTAAAAATAAACATCTTTGCCAAAATAATTATTATATTATTGATTGATTGACTATGGCTTTTCAAATCCCCCAGTATTGCTATCTGTAGCGTTAGTTTTAGGCAAATGTTGCAATTCTTCAGCCATTCCTGGACCTGTGACCAAAAACGAGCTACATATGGACAATACCAAAATAAATGATCTAATGACTCTGCCTCCTCACAACAGAATCTGCAGAGCTGGGAAGATTGTATACCCCATATATATAACATTCTATTAGTTGCAAGAATTTTGTACAGTAATTTATATTGAAAAATTTGAAGTTTTGAATCCGGCGTTGTTTTGCGTATCAATTCATAAACCATGTGCCATGGAATGGGTACATCGAAAATCTCTTCCCAACTATTTTGCAATTTGTATGGCACAGCTGTTAGTTTTTTGGTCCTTAAATGAAATTGGTATATGTTTTTATTTATCACACTTTTCTTTAACCATTTTTGTTCTTTAATACAGGGCCGACATACAAGTTCCTTACTTTTTTCCCCTTCTACTTGCCTCTTCCATTTTTGTGGTAATGCTGCAATTAATTGGTTGTAATTTTGGGTAGAGCAGACTTTTCCATATGTCTGTGTTAGCTGCATGTGTGACATAACTCCACCAGTCCTATTTATGATATCATTCACAAAAATTATACCTTTTTTAAACATTTCTTCGATAAATACAGTTTTTTTTATCAATTATTATATTTGAATTAAACCACAATATTTGTTGTACTATTTGTTCCGTCCTTTCAGGTGGATTAAACTGAAATTGCAACCAACTTTCTAAGGCTTGTTTAAAGAATAAGGATATTTTGGAGATTATTTCCTTTTCAAACAACCGAAAGTGAGCAGGTGTAATCTGAATAAAGGGAAAAAGGCCCTTCTTGAACATAGGATGAGACATTCGTACCAGTTTACTAGAGAACCAGTTTGGATTTAAGTATAACTTTTGTATGACCGATGCCTTTAGTGAGAGGTCTAATGCTTTAATATTTAATAATTTCTGCCCTCCGAATTCATATTCGTTATATAAATAGGCCCTTTTAATTTTATCTGGCTTGCCGTTCCAAATAAAATTGAATATTTTTTGTTCATATAATTTAAAAAACAGGTCACTAGGTGTAGGCAAAACCATAAGCAAATAGGTAAACTGTGATATGACTAAAGAGTTAATTAGGGTGATTTTTCCACAAATAGACAGGTATTTTCCTTTCCATGGTAGCAAGATCTTATCTATTTTTGCTAACTTTCTATAAAAATTTATTGGAGTGAGATCATTTCTTTCTTTTGGGATTTTTATACCGAGTATGTCCACATCTCCGTCAGACCATTTAATTGGTAAACTACATGGCAATATAAAATGTGTATTTTTTAGTGATCCAATAGGTAATATGGTACATTTATCATAATTTGGTTTTAATCCAGAGAGGATAGCAAAGGTATCTAGATCCTCTATGAGGCCCTGGAGAGACTCTAGTTGTGGTTTTAAAAGAAAACATGAATCATCAGCGTACAATGACACCTTAGTTTTTAAGCCATGGATTTCTAATCCTTTAATATTAATGTTTGATCTAATTTTAACAGCTAACATTTCGATGGCAATAATAAATAGATATGCCGATAGTGGACAACCTTGTTTTACTCCTCTAGATAGTTTAAAACTTTCTGAGATGTAGCCATTATTTACTATTTTACACCTAGGGTTACTATACATAATTTTAACCCATTTTATAAGAGATTCCCCAAAATTGAAATATTCTAGGCATTTATATATAAACTCCAGTCGTACTTTATCAAAAGCCTTTTCAAAATCAGCTATGAAAACCAGGCCTGGTGTCCCCGATATCTCATAGTGTTCTATTGTTTCCAGTACTTGCCTTATATTATCTCCAATGTATCGTCCATGTAAAAAACCTGTCTGATTAGGATGAATAATATCTGACAAAACTTTTTTTATTCTATGCGCCAAGCATTTTGCTAGGATTTTTGCATCACAACACTGAAGTGTAAGAGGTCTCCAATTTTTTAATTGGACTGGATCTTTATATATACCACTTGGGTCCTGTTTCAGTAATAACGATATCAGACCTTCTTGTTGTGTGTCTGATAACCACTCCTATATAAATGGTAGATTAAAACAAGTTAATAATGGTCCTTTGAGTATATCAAAAAACGTTTTGTATACTTCCACTGGTATGCCATCCAGCCCTGGAGTTTTCCCATCTTTAAAGGCCCCAATTGCAACAAGCAGTTCCTCCTCTGTAATTTGGCCTTCACATGAGTCTTTCTGTTCAGATGTTAATTTTACATTATTAATAGGAAAAAAATCCATACAATTAGTTTCAGTTAGTGGAGATGGAGGAGCCTGAAACGAAAACATATTCTTAAAGTACTTTACTTCCTCTTTCAAAATATCATTTGGTGAATCATGCGTGATTCCATCATTTGTCACAAGTTTTAATACATTTTTTTTGGTAGCATTTCTATATTGAAGATTGAAAAAGAATTTGGTGCATTTTTCCCCATATTCCATCCAGTTCGCTTTATTTTTATAATATATTACACTGGATCTTTCTTGAATAAGTTCCTCCATTTCTTTTTGTTTTTCCTCTAAATTATTCTGTGCCTCTATGGTACCGTTTTTATTGCTATCTAACTGTACTGTTAGTCCTTCAATTTCCTTTGTTAATATGGACTCTTTTGATCTAAATTGCTTTTGTTTTATAGATGAGTACTGAATTGCATGGCCTCTAAAGGCACACTTAAAAGTGTCCCATACAATAAGGGGATCTGCTGTACCTATGTTATGTCTGAAAAAGTCAGTTATAAAATCTTCTGTCCTAGTTCTAAACAATTTATCATCTAGTAGACTTTGATTAAATTTCCAATATCCTCGCCCACGTGGAAATTCTGTAAGAGAAATATATATGCCAATTATGTGATGATCCGACCGCATTCTATCCCCTATCAACACTTTTTTAACTTTTGGTGCCAGAGAGAATGGAATAAGAAAGTAGTCAAGACGACTAGCTTGATTCAGCCTCCGCCATGTATATCTCACTAAATCAGGGTATTTAAGTCTCCATATATCCACTAATTCCAATATATCCATGACATTCATGATTTCCTTAAGTGCCTGAGGGTGATAATTTGTAGTGTGATTTCCTTTCCGGTCTATAGAGCTATTTAAGACCGTATTAAAATCTCCCATTATAATAATAGAGTCTAGTGTTGCTTGTAGAGTTGATAAGTTCTTATATATATTTTCAAAGAAGCTTGGATCATCATTATTCGGACCGTATAGGTTAACAAGCCATATTTGTTTATTGTCCAATAACATATTTAAAATAATCCATCTACCTTGAGGATCTGTTTGGACAATTTGCACATTTGGATCAAAATTATTGTTAATTAAGATCATCACCCCTTTTGAATTTCTTTGCCCATGGGAGAAATATATTTTGCCCACCCAGTTCTTTTTCCACAAAACTTCATCTAAAACTGTTGAATGGGTTTCCTGTAAACAATAAATATTATAATCCTTCTCTTTTAGCCAGGTAAATACTGATCGTCGTTTCTTATTATCTGCTAAGCCATTACAATTGTAACTGGCTATACTTATTTCACCACTTACCATGAGACACACCTTTCATTCTTTTAATCAGAATATATTTTTGTAAACGTACTATTAAAAAGTAACATAATGATTGAGTGTCTATATAGTTGTACCATGATATTTGCATTTCTACTAAGTAAACCTCCAATTGGTCCCTACTATTCCACCCGCTAAAAGGCCTCATCTCCAGATGGCTTGTCATCCCAATGCCCGGCAGACCACCCCCGACCCCCTGTATCCCATAGCCCTGAACCGACTGGGATCCATTCTTTGAAAAGAGCATACAGTTCCATTTACCGAATTGAAGTAAATCAATTGCCATATGCATTTCCATTGCCGTCACCTCGATTTGTATTATATATAGCTGTGGATCATCCTCTATTGTACCTTACATCTTTTACTTCTTCTTTCGCAACAGTTGTGGGATACACACATACACACTCAGCCCTTACCCCCACACAACCATAAGCTCACTTTCTCAACAGTTGCACCATCCCAGAGCCCAACTCAAGATGGGTCATGATTTACAAATGCTATTGCAGTTGCAGCTGCATGAGAAGGCCTGCAAGACCGCGCAAAAAAATAAGCAAAAATTGAAATTTATTTACCATTGTCATATCCTAGATAATGGCAGTCAAATGTACACCCTATTCCTGAAAAACACCCACAATACGGCCACCAGTCATGACCATGTCCCCACGCATCTCCATGCAGTCCGACCTTGATTCTGTGCCGCCAGGGCCACAATAATATACCCCCTCTCTGAATGTCCGAGTGTGACCCCCTCCCCATGGGTTACTGCAGCTAGTGTTGCCAGCACTGCCACTGCCTGGGTGGGGGTACCCCACCGGAATCCCCACCGGCTAGGTACAAGGTCGTCAAGGTTCTCATTAGCAGCTTTGAGAAATTCCTTGTATATTTTCCTCTCCCTTTAGGGGGCTTTGGCTTTGCAGGACCAACCCTGCCAAGCAGGCTCAGAATCTTGAGGGGGCAGTGCTGCTCTTGGTCTCTGACCTCATTTTAGCTGCATATAGACCGCTTACAGCGAGCACATAAAACAGTTAGGGACTTCTCCTTAATATCTGGGTCATTCAGGTGGGTGTCTAGGGTATAGGGCCATAGACAGTACCATTAAAATAGGATAATAATTAGATATAATTTATTAAGATAAAAAAAAAGTAGTTTTCCATGATAGGACAATAAATAAATAAGACGTATAATTCATTATAAAAGTATATCCATCATCTGAACAACATTGAAAGCCCTCTCATACCCGGCTCACAGCAATACATTGGCTCTGGGATATGCAACCATTTCATTACTCACTCACTCAACTTTCCAAACATTACAAATAAGATAAAAAATAAGATAAAAAATAAAATAAACACAAACCATACCATCCACACATACTGTGCCTTCTGTTTACTTAGTTTTTATCTTCACTGTGTAAAAATAGTGCTTGTGTGTTCAATTAGTTATATGTGAAGATTTATAAAAAAGCTATATTTTTTGTTGTATTGTTACAATCAGTAACCGGGCTTGAATTGTGTTTATTTTCCTCGTCTATGAGAACTTTGTAAATTTTAAAATAACCATGGAGTAGTCTTTGTGTCTCTGAACAACTGGTTATCAATATATAGTTTATCAACGACGAGAGCTACTCGTTTCGCTTTTAATCTGTTTTCTTTGAAAATTGGATACAGAACTTTGCGCCGTTCTGCAATTTCCTTCGGAAACTGATCATTCATGCCAATTTTGGTCCCAGCAAGTCTTTTCCCCAGGCTTTTAACCATTATTTTATCTTTAAATGAAGCAAATTTTGCAACAATTGGGCGTTCGTACCTCTGTCCCCTCTGTCCGAAGCGGTGAACACGTTCAAGTTGGATTTTGTCGACAACTTCGCATGGAATCTGAAGCGCTGTACGGAGGAACTCTCTAACTATAGATTCAGGAACTTCTCCTTCTTTTTCTTGGATACCTGTAAGTACCAAATTCTCTCTCATGGATCTAGTTTGAATCTCCAGTAAGGCTTCCTTCAGAACGATGTTCTCTTTTTTAATTCCATTCATTTCGGTTTGAATCTTATTGACTGTCCCTTTTAGCTTGTGTGTTTCCTTCTCCAATGTCGCAGCTTTTTCATCACTCATCTCTAGGCTTGCCTTTAACTCTTTTATATCCTTACTAAGTAATTCAAGTAAACCCAGTTTGTCATTTATTGATTTTAACAGATCGGTTTCGACCTTTACCATTCCCGGTGGTGAGAATATTAAATCGTCAGTATCTGTCGAAGAATCTCGCTTGCGTTTTGTAAACGGTTCCCCTGTCTTACTCTCCGTCATGTTTGGTTGTTGCCTGTTTTCGTAATATTTGTTGATAAATGTCTCTAGTTTTAGGATTTGTTTTGTGTTATTGTCCAGATTGAAGGTTTATCACTTACCAGATTATGTAGTGCTAATATTTTAGTCTAATTTAGAAGATAATTCGAATATTATGTTTTATCTTGAGGTGCTCTACATAAATCCCTTCAGCCCGCCATTACCCTTACGTTACCTTTACGTCATACGTCAGCCGGTGCTGTCTTTCGGATGTGACATTAAACGGATGTTAAAGTTCTGTGTCTCAGGTACACCCTCTTTGGTCTCTTTGTTGCCTATCTGATTAAGTTTGAGTTTTGGTGGGAGGCCCTCTCTTGGCAGGTTTGTTGTGGTTCCATATTATTTCAATAATGGATTTAAATAGTGCTCTGTGGGATGTTCAAAGTTTCTGGTATTTTTTTATAACCCAACCCTGATCTGTACCTCTCCACAACTTTGTCCCTGACCTGTTTGGAGAGCTCCTTGGTCTTCATGGTGCTGCTTGCTTGCTTGGTGGTGTTGCAGACTCTGGGGTCTTTTAGAACAGGTGTATATATACTGAGATCGTGTGACAGATCATGTGACACTTAGAATGCACACAAGTGGACTTTATTTAACTAATTATGTGACTTCTAAAGGTAATTGGTTGCACCAGATCTTATTTAGGGGCTTCATAGCAAATACATATGCACCCACCACTTTTTCTTTTGATTTCACCAATTTGGACTATTTTCTGTATGTCCATTACATGAAATCCATTTAAATTACAGGTTGTACTGCAACAAAATAGGAAAAACGCCAAGGGGGATGAAATAGTTTTGCAAGGCACTGTAATTGGGTGTTTTCTTAAGTTAACGAGTGACTACCTAATCTTGCATTTTTATCTCGACTTCACAGTCAAATGTCAGTGCATTCATGACATCGCTCTAAACCAAGATTAGGAGAAGTGTTGAATGTATTACTTTGTTTGGGGACACAGCAATTACACTATTTTACTTTAGTAATAATTACCACAGCAGCCATGTATATTTTTATGCCAGAGTTTCGGAATAGATGCCAGAAAATACCAACACGAGGATGACACTCGACTTGGCCAGCTTGTATGACAAGGTTTATATTTCCAGCAAGATACACCAAACCGAAACCTGCCACGAGTTGGTGGTAGTGGTATGTAACAACAACCATATCCTCAATCTCATCAGGTTTCACCATGACTTGTTAACTAGCACCAGAAAGTTTATGGGATAACGTTACTATCTAACAATGACACCGACTAAGCTAACGTGAGACGATTAATATAATTCGGATTCTGAGCTAACGTTACTGCTAGCTAGATTCTGAACTAATATTGAGCTCACACTCACTTTAAATTAGCTAAAACTAGCTAACGTTAGCTTAACTACTTAGCTAGCTAAGCTACTAGGCCATGCTACTGCAAGCCAAGCTGGCTAACAACCAAATAAGCACGCTTGTTATAGCGAACTTGCAACTGCTCACTGTACGACGCGTTACATAACTAACTAAAACGACAAATATACATTTTACCACATGACCTATAACATATCTAACTTATTTAGCTGTGTTTACGGAAAAGATTCAAACAATCAATTTACCTTGTGAATTCGTTTTAAGGCCATTCTGCTAGTGCGTAGGAACCGGTTGTCGAAGATAGAGCAAAGGCTAGCTACGTGATGCTAACTAGCATATAGCAATTAGCTGTAGTGTACGGCGATCTACACCAGCTAGCTTTACATCAACTGACAATATTACTTTTATAGTTGACAAACGGGTATCAATATAACTATACTGGTATTTTCGCTTTTCCTTGGTCGACAGCCGTTGGCCTCTTTGACTGCACTGGTATTATAACGTTTCCGATACGTTAGCTCGGCTCGTTCTTCTGGTCACGACTGTGAAGTGAACAATATTAGTGATGAGTTGAATCAGCGGTTCGCCTTCATAATAAAAGTCCCGCATTGAAACTATACAAATAGTCGAATCATGCCACAATTGGATTAAACCCAAACAAAACAAATCACAGAAAGTAGTGTATATTATACAGAAGTCAAATAATAAATTATGCAGTTGTGTTATTTGTGTGCATACAAATGATAATGATAATAAATTGCTAAAACATACATATGACCACCTCCATTAGTCGAGAGAAGAGAACGTGAAGAGAAAGTTGATAAATGTATCAAATCTGAAGGAGAGTGGTTTCACTAAATGTTTCCCTGTGACCTGATATGATAAACTGCCTTTTCTGTTCAGTCCTATCACAGAGCCCTGACCTACATGCCATGTAGTGAGTTTAAAATTAAGATTGCTGCGTCTTGTTGGGTATCAGAGCTGGCATGTCTACTCTAGAGAATACTCAAACAACAGGGGGAATCAAGGGTTGAGGGCATTACTTTGCTAACTTTTTAACCCAATGGGAGTATTAACTCAGATAGCATAAGAACACTGCATAAGTAATGGCAAAATGTGTAGAATTGCAGGAAATTAGCTTTAAAACAGCAAAATGTTGTACTCCATCCACTTGACAGGTGTGGCATATCAAAAAGCTGATTAAACCTCATGATCATTACACAGGTGCGCCTTGTGGTGGGGACAATAAAAGACCACTTTAAAATGTGCAGTTTTGTCATACAACACAATGCCACAGATGTCTCAAGTATTGAGGGAGCGTGCAATTGGCACGCTGACTGCAGGAATGTCCACCAGATTGCCTCCCGGGTGGCGCAGTGGTCTAAGGCACTAGCTGTGCCACCAGAGACTCTGGGTTTGAGCCCAGGCTCTGTCGCAGCCGGCCGTGACCGGGAGGCCCATGGGGTGGCACACAATTGGCCTAGTGTCGTCCGGGTTAGGGAGGGTTTGGCCGGCAGGGATATCCTTGTCTCATTGTGCACTAGTGACTCCTGTGACAGGCTGGGCGCAGTGCATGCTGACCAGGTCGCTAGGTGTATGGTGTTTCCTCTGACACATTGGTGTGGCTGGCTTCCGGGTTGGATGTGTGCTGGATGTGTTAAGAAGCAGTGTGGCTTGGTTGGGTTGTGTTTCGGAGGATGCATGGCTCTTGACCTTCGCCTCTCCTGAGTCTGTGTGGGAGTTGTAGTGATGAGACAAGACAGTAACTACTAACAATTGGATACCATGAAAAAGGTGGGGGGGGTGAGGAGTATTTCTGTCTGTAATAAAGGTATTTTGTGGGTAAAAACTAATTCTGATTGGCTGGGGCTGGCTCCGCCTATGCCCACCCATGGCTTCACCCCTGCCCAGTCATGTGAAATCCATAGATTAGGGCCTAATTTATTTTTATTGACTTATTCCCTTATATGAACTGTAACTCAGTAAAATCTTTGAAATTGTTGCATGTTGCGTTTATATTTTTGTTCAGTATAGAATCTAGACGCTAGTGCACCACGAGTAGCGTCGGGCCAGGTCATGCGAGGACCGAATTGGGGCACAAAGAAACGTTCACTGTGAGCATCAGATTAGATAGTCACACAAGTCAGCTTCAGAATTCAGTTTGATACTTATGATTAATAAAAAGTTGTGTAAAATGGCCTTTAATGTGGGGGAAGTCCTTTTCAAAATCGATAAACATACAGAGAGCCCTTTCTGGGTGCCTGTATATCCATCTTCCTGTTTAATGTAGGATAACAACTGGACAAGATATAGGACACGTTCCCCTGCTCAGGCATTGCATGCATCATTCAATGGTCGGGTAGGTCATGGACTATACAGTCAGGCACCAGATTATTATTCACTTTTATTTAATCAGGGACCAGGTTCTCATTTTCAATAGGGGACATAAAATAAAATATACAACTACAAGGTTCAAGATAGAATAACAGGTACATTACTTTAGAACATCACAAACATCACAGGCATCATAAACAATCAGTCAAAACAATTGCACACCTCTGTGAACTCATGTTCAGGGTTTTAAACTGACTTAAAAACTCTTGGATTGCTTCCGACTCATTGCCTGGGTTCAGGTTGAGTATTTTAGTGTCAATGTACTGGTTCAGCATCCTGTAGCATGCAATGCATTTGAAAGGCTCTGTCATTGAACTAGTGAGGGTTGTAGTGTTGGTACCAGGGAACCCAAATCTAATGAATTATGAAAGTGATTCCAAGTGTGTGGAGCTTTAAAATTAAAGCGTATTTACCTAGTTCAGTGGAGACATGAGGAATCTCAAGAGTTGGTATCTCGTGTTTTTATACAGCAATATGTATTTTTTTGGGTGACCTGACCAAATTCACATAGAAATAGATCTGCTATTGTCATTGAAGCAAGAAGCCGTAGATATGTTCTATGTGCACTATTTCTATGCTTCCTGTGCTTAAGTTTAGTTGTTGCATCTTTTACTTACATTTTTGTACACCAGCTTCAAACTGCTGAAAATACAATAATTTTTGTTATGGAAAATGTATTTCACAGCGGTTAAGATATCAAAATGATTCTCTACACTATACTTGCTTTGTCACATAAACTGAAAATAGGCAAACTATTAGAATTTTAGCAACCAGGAAATGGCGGAGCGATTTCTGCATAGTACATCTTTAACAACGAAGTGAGGTAAATCGGAAGCTTGTATAGTAAGTACCTAGAGCTTTCTAAACAAAAAGGGAGTAATGAAGTGATTTATGGGACTTTTGATACAGGATGCACTGATGAGTATTGAAACTATCACCTGTGATAAAGCAAAGGGCGCTATGGTAGACGACATACAAAGGTTTAAGAGTAGTGGTTGCTGCATTCTGGTAAATGATGTCACCATAGACAAGAAGGAAAGTTGACTGTACAATAATTTTTAGCATTTTTAAAAATGTAACCTTTACTTTTTTTTAAAGATGTCCACTTTAAATCTTAGCTTTTTAACTAGCTCATCAGTATGTTTTTTAAACGTTAGATCTTTATCAATCCAAAACGCCCAGATATTTATAAGCGGAACCCGCTCAATGAGAGAACCATCTAATGAGTGAATATGTAGCCCCTGTGAGAAATGTTTCTGTGAATTAGAGAATAATATATATTTAGTTTGTCAGAGTCTAGGTGATGTGGGTAAGGCGGAGTCAGGCGCAGGACACAGAGATGAGTAATAATAGTAACTTTACTCAAAATTTATCTTCCAACAAGGAGAACGAAAATCCAGAATCACATAAACGAGACAACTGACAACAATAAACACGCACAAAACCATGATGGCTCCAGAGGGTTAAATAGGGAAATAATTAAACCGTAATGGGAACCAGGTGTGTACAATACAGACAAAACAAATGGAAAAAGAAATGTAGATCGGTGGAGGCTAGAAAGCCGGTGACGTCGACCGCCGAACGCCACCCGAACAAGGAGAGGCACCAACTTCGGCGGAAGTCATGACAGTTTTGCCTGCATTAAGTACACGTTTTAAATCAACAAGGGCTTTCTTTAATATAACAAAATCACATTGCAGCTCTAACATTCATGTATGTAATTCCATACAAATATGCAGTCCGGACTAGAAATAGGTGGACCATCTTTGTTTATGCTCGCCTAACCACACCCAGCGGTGGATGATTAACAAGACAGCCAACCAATGGGATTCCCTGACGTTTAAGAGTGGCTGAAACTTCTGGGAACATTTTTAAAAAACAGTGTCCGGGAACTACACTCATCGACCCGTTTGAGAAATCTGAATTATAGCAAAGATGGTTTAGTATGAAGATATGTAGAAACTGCTTCTCCAATAGAAATCCCTGATCGCGCTTGTATGTGTTGTCATGGCGACGTTGGCTAGCTAAGCTAATGCACAGCAACACGCCATCTGGTCTAACGGTCATCTTGCGGCGAACTGCGTATGTGCAGGCCGTCAAATCAAAGTCATAACCCAAGACAGTCGAACCCTCTGTATTTTCAAGTATTGTGGTGGCAGCATCATGCTATGGGTATGCTTGTCACCGGCAGGGACTGGAGAGTTTGCCAGGATCAAAAGACATATGAAAGGAGCAAAGCCCAGATAACAAGTTAAAGGAAAACCTGCCGTATTTTTTCTGAAAACCTAACCCTGTGATGAAGTTGTATTTTTCAGAGGGACAATTACACACCAAAGACACACCAGAATGGCTTTCTTAAAGGTTGTGGGTGTTCCTGAATGGTCCAGTCTCAGTCTTAAATCTGCTTGAAAATCAAAGACAAGTTTTGATATGTATTGATGTCCAACAATGATTCCCAACAAATTGAGAAATTTCGACAAAAACAATGGATATGCACTGAGTGTACAAAACATTAAGAACACCTTCCTAATATTGAGTTGCACCCCCTTTTGCCCTCAGAACAGCTAGCCCATGTTGACCAATGCTTCCCACAGTTGTGTGCCGAAGTCGGCTGGATTTCCTTTGGGTGGTGGACCATTCTTGATACACACCGTAAACTGTTGAGCGTGAGAAACCCAACAGACTTGCACTTCTTGATACCCCATATTCAAGGCACTTACATATTTTGTCTTTCCCATTTACCCTCTGAATGGCACACATTCACAATCCATGTCTCAATTGGGTCTAGGCTTAAAAACCCTTCTTTAACCTGTCTCCTCCACTTCATATACACTGAAGTGGATTTAACAGGTGACATCAATAAGGGATCATAGCTTTCTCTTGAAGTCACCTGGTCAGTCTGTCATACACTCAGTGTGTATTTCCCTAAGAGTTGAGCAAGAGAATAGAATGTTACGTGTGTGCGCACACATGTGTAATAATGCATTTATATAGGGACAGAGCTTTCTGGATTGGGGGTCTCCTTCTTGCTGTAACACTTCACATAGCAGCATGCAGCCACAACAGCAATGACAATGAACACAGTAACCGAAAGCACTACACATGCAAAACACCAGTCTCAACTTCAACAGTGAAGAGGCGACTCCGGGATGCTGGCCGTATCTCAGACTAGCCAACAAAAATAACAGATTAAGAAGGGCAAAAGAACAGACACTGGATTGAGGAACTCTGCCTAGAAGGCCAGCATCCTGGAGTCACCTCTTCACTGTTGACGTTGAGACTGGTGTTTTGCGGGTTCTATTTAATGAAGCTGCCAGTTGAGGACTTGTGAGGTGTCTGTTTCTCAAACTAGACACTAATGTACTTGTCTTCTTGCTCAGTTGTGTACCGGGGCCTCCCACTCTTTCTATTCTGGTTAGAGCCAGTTTGCACTGTTCTGTGAAGGGAGTAGTACACAGCGTTGTATGAGATCTTCAGTTCCTTGGCAATTTCTCGCATGGAATAGCCTTAATTTCTCAGAACGAGAATAGACTGACGAGTTACAGAAGGTTTTTTGTTTCTGGCCATTTTGAGCCTGTAAATCGAACCCACAAATACTGATGCTCCAGATACAACTAGTCTAAAGGCCAGTTTTATTGCTTCTTTAATGAGCACAGTTTAACTGTGCTAACAGAATTGCGAAAGAGTTTTCTAATGATCAATTAGCCTTTTAAAATGATAAACTTGGATTAGCTAACAACGTGCCATTGGAACACAGGAGTGTTGGTTGCTGATAAATGTAGATATTCCATAAAAAAAGCCATTTCCAGCTACAATAGTCATTTACAATGTCTACACTCTATTTGTGATCAAGTTCATGTTATTTTAATGGAGAAAAAAACAAGAAAAAAAACAACATCTAAGTGGCCCCAAACTTTTGAATTGTAGTGTACACTTATGTATGCCTCAAACTGTCCGTTTACAAATGTAATGTATAATACAGTTTTCCACAATTGTTTACATACGTTTGCTAATTCTTTGGGCCATTCCCAAAACCTCTAGCGAAAGCAAACACTGCATTCAAAACTGTCTGTCATTTTGATGCAAAAAACGTGCGTCATATGAGTGGATCTGTCTACCAACCAGCAACACACTGATGTGCGCAACACAAAACTACAATGAATATCCCATCAGTAAGTTTATTCCTTTTGCATTTTCAGTGTTACACTGTAGCCGGTTGTTAAATTGTTACTGTAATGTATACCTACTCAAATACACAGATTCAATACATTAACAGAGACATTGTCATTTATTTCCAAAATGCAGTATTTTTTAACACTTGTGTTTTGTATGTAACACTTTCCATACCCAACAGGAGAAAACCAGGAAAAGCATTCAGTAAGATAATGGGTTTTCTGTACAAAATCAAAAAAAAATTAAAGTGGGTCATTCGTTCAAAACTCTAAAAGACAAAAACACATACAAAATGTAAGAAAAAAGACATTAGGCTGCATCCTGCCTTCTATTTTGGTCTGGCCACAGCACCTCATCTACATCACTAGCGATGTTCTCTCTGGCTAAACAGCGGGGAAAGAATCTTCTGGAGTAACGGATCCAGCCGCCGAAAGCCCCCCCATCAACTTCACCACACGCATCCTCCATTGCATGGAGAAGAGGCATGCGTGCGAGGGGATGGTGGTCATACACCTTCCATCGCCGTGCCGGGAAAAAAACTCTTCAATTGGGTTTAATGGGGAATATGGTGGGAGGTATAGAACAATAAATTGTGGGTGGTCGATGAACCAGTTGTGGACCAGAGCAGCCCGGTGGAAACTCACGTTGTCCCAGATGACAACATACCTGGGCTGATCTGGTCCACCCCTCTGCTCGGCTGGAATGAGGAAGCCATGTAGTGCGTCAAGGAATGTGATGAGAAGGGCGGTGTTGTAGGGACCAAGGTTGGCATGGTGATGGAGGACATCTCGCTGGCTAACGGCTGCGCACATGGTGATATTCCCTCCACGCTGTCCAGGGACAATCACAATGGCACGGTGGCCGATAATGTTCTGTCCCCTTCTTTTGGCTAAGTTGAAGCCAGCCTCATCAATGTAAATATAAACGTGCTGAATTGCAGTGGCATCCAGCTCAAAGACTCTGAAACAACAAGACAATATGTGACAGAGCAGTCAATATGGTGAGGCACAATACACTGGATTACAGTACTGTAATGTGTCTATACAGTGCTGATATGATAGTAAATTCACAGTATAGTACTTAGTTGCACATATTCCTCTTGCTCTGTTCTTTAACCCTCTGTTTCATACGGATTCAGTTGCGCTGTAATACACAGTCCAACGTAGACAAGCCCACCTGGTGAATGTTATTGAATATTGTGTTGTCTGCAATTATGTGGTTCTGGATTTCTCGTAGTCTATTGGTATTGTTTGCCACCATGCGGTCTCTTGTTCCGGTGTCTTCCAGCATGGCCTGGCCGTCTCTCAGTTCTGCAGAAGATCCACAAATATGATAGATTATTTTAGCTTACTGTAACCAATTTTCTTTCAATATGAAATAACATTACTGTAACATTGGGCAACAATCACTGAGTAACATTGACCTACTGAGATGTCGGACTGCAGTATACATATAAAGAGCATAGTGTAGATGGTAGGTAATTTACCGGTTCTCATTTCTGAATGTACGGATGATAGATGCTCTCGGCCCAGCCTCCCTTATACTCATGTGGAGCACATGGTCAGCCAACGTGGCCCTGATCTAATCTGAGACAACTGTCCTTCCTCGTCCTCATCTTCCTCTCACTCCTTCACCTCTAGCTTCACCATTTTCCTCCAGAACAGGAGAGCTCATCTGTGGCCTTTTATAGCGCTACAGCTCTGATTTCTAAGTGAATAATTCAACAACTAGTGTTTACACCTGTGAGGAGTGGGTGTTGCCAATTGGTGTATAGAGCTTGGCATTGTGTTTGGCTTTGCTTTCCAAAGGGGCTAAAGATATTTTAATTTTGAATGTTGTGCCTAATGTAGAGAACTGTGGGTAGTGTTTTGCAAAAAGTGTGATATAGAATTGAAAACTGAGTGTAAAGCAGGAATTGTGCTTGCAATTTTGCAGACTTGGTTTAGGGATTTGGTACATGAGTTTCAGATTTCAGTGATTGCATTTCAAGTTCCAATTTTAGTGTGTAAACAATTGGGGAAAAACTGTAATACAACTGAATACATGAAGAGGAAGGACATTTACTTTCATGGCTAGGTTGAAGATATCTTATTTCATGCATTTACCACATGCCATGTTTGAAGCAATTAGTCATAGCCATGAGCCAAAACAAAGAGAACAATGTTTTGAAGTCGATACACGTACCTCTAGGTATACTTACAGTATGTGGGTGAGTCAAATGATTTGAGGGACATTATTTGATATGATTTAATACACAATAACAAACTGTGCTCCATTTAAAGTAGAAGTAACTGCGCAGGCACCTGACCTAGATGGACTGGAATGACGTATATAACCCAGCATCAATAACCCAACAATGCGCTTTGTAGAAAACAACCCAACTAAGTAATCCAATGCCTGCGACTTAGCAATTGGGTCATCCAAACAGCCCATCATTTTTCAGAGTGTACTGCTGAAAACCTTGAAGATAAAGTTTGAGGATCTTCAATGCAAAACCATCATTTAACATGATGGAAAAAATCCCCTTGCCCTTTTCTGTCACATCTGGTACAGTCAAGGAGATATAGGGGATACTTAGCGTGGGTACTTCAGCTGGAGATGAGGACAAAAACCTTTCCTTAAAAGATCTTAAGGTCTTAAAAGTGCATAAGACATGTACATCAGTGGAGGCTGGTGGGAGGAGCTATAGGAGGACAGGCTCAGTGTAATATCTGGAATTGAATTAATAGAACAGCATCAAACACATAGAAACCTCATGTTTGACTCAGTTCCATATATTCCATACCAGCCATTACAATGAGCCCGTCCTCCTATAGCTCCTCCCACTGCTATACAGCTAGTGGAAAATGGAACATTTTAAAATATATTTTATTTGATAAACAATTCAAAACATACACATACAAACACAAACAACAACATCATACAAACAAACATCAAATACATCACACCTATCCAGACCCACTAACACACCCCCATCTCCAGCGTCCACATCACTCTCCGCCACATGGCCTGAAACTGCCCTCTTTTGTTTTCCCTTCGTCGCCCACTCACTTTCAACTTTTAAATAATAAATCATTTGATTTTCCCATTGTGTTAATGATGGCGGACTGAATGATTTCCAAGTTTTTAGTAAACGTTTTTTCAAGATGAGTGCAGAGAAGCGTCCAACCCATCGGATATCTCACTATGCCCCCGTATGTCTTGAAATATGCAGAGAGACTGATTAAACGCAAGTTTACATAGTAATACTTCTGGCAGCGAACTTTCTAGCTCCACCAACAACTTCCGGACTTTATAGCGTTCCCAGATAGCATGGATTATTGAGTCATTATTATTTCCCTTTCTGACCTAAATCCCAAACTGCTTCCCCAGAGGACAGTTGGATGAAGAGCTTGGTTTGGAAACCAAAATGTCTTCATGGCATCATGAACTCTGCCATAACACACCTCATCCTTTTCGACAATATCAGCAACTGACCCGGTTTCAAAGACACACGATATGAGAGAGAGACAGGAGGTGTGTGTGTGTTTGTGTGAGTGAGTGATTGAGTGAGTCAGACTGAGAAAGAGAGAGGACTACAAAGTATGGCACCATACTCAGCCATATCTATCCTCACTCATATGTATCTGTATAATAGACAAATGAAGCAGTCAGCATTATCAGGAGAGACAATCTACAGGGGACACAAGTATTCACACAGGTAGGTCACATGAGAATGAAACTTTCCCTTGTCAAATCTATTTCATTTGAAGTTATGCCTACGCTACAAGTGACATTTATCTTTCACAGTGGCATGCAAACATGACAAATAAGTCATTTTCAGAATTCATATATAGGCCTGTTTTATATAGGTGTTTTAGCCTAGACTTCAAGGCTATTTAATTTCGGATGTCAAGACCTAGTGTGTATTCATTAGACTAGTGCACACCATAGCACCCCGAACCAAAACGAGAGTTTCTATTGAATAAACTCACATAGGTTCCTCCCAGTTATGCTCAGTTTGGTTTCAAGTGAATACACCTCTAGGCTAGGTGTGGTCATATGGATGATTTGTTGGCACGGATGGTTTGTTTATGTAGCATGTTAAAATAACTAACGTAGCGGGTCAGGAGAACTAACGTAGCAGGTCAGGAGAACTAACGTAGCAGGTCAGGAGAACTAACGTAGCAGGTCAGGAGAACTAACGTAGCAGGTGAGGAGAACTAACGTAGCAGGTGAGGAGAACTAACGCAGCAGGTGAGGAGAACTAACGTAGCAGGTCAGAAGAACTAACGTAGCAGGTCAGGAGAACTAACGTAGCAGGTCAGGAGAACTAACGTAGCAGGTCAGGAGAACTAACGCATCAGTTGAGGAGAACTAACGCAGCAGGTGAGGAGAACTAACGTAGCAGGTCAGGAGAACTAACGCAGCAGGTCAGGAGAACTAACGCAGCAGTTGAGGAGAACTAACGTAGCAGGTCAGGAGAACTAACGTAGCAGGTCAGGAGAACTAACGTAGCAGGTCAGGAGAACTAACGTAGCGGGTCAGGAGAACTAACGCAGCAGTTGAGGAGAACTAACGTAGCAGGTCAGGAGAACTAACGTAGCAGGTCAGGAGAACTAACGTAGCAGGTCAGGAGAACTAACGTAGCAGGTCAGGAGAACTAACGCAGCGGGTCAGGAGAACTAACGCAGCGGGTCAGGAGAACTAACGTAGCAGGTCAGGAGAACTAACGTAGCAGGTCAGGAGAACTAACGTAGCAGGTCAGGAGAACTAACGTAGCAGGTCAGGAGAACTAACGTAGCAGGTCAGGAGAACTAACGTAGCAGGTCAGGAGAACTAACGTAGCAGGTCAGGAGAACTAACGTAGCAGGTCAGGAGAACTAACGTAGCAGGTCAGGAGAACTAACGCAGCGGGTCAGGAGAACTAATGTAGCATGTCAGGAGAACTAATGTAGCATGTTAGGAGAATGAGGTCAAGGTTAGGAAAAGGGTTAGGTTTAGCTAAAATGCTACAATTGTCAACTGTTGTCTCCGAAACAACCACTAGATGATTCTGTAGGCATACTTCATCTTGCCACAATGGTAGAAACCATCAGCTATGTAAACAAACAAACAAAACGAAGGTTAGTGGCGGCAGGGTAGCCTAGTGGTTAGAGCGTTGGACTAGTAACCGAAAGGTTGCAAATTCGAATCCCCGAGCTGACAAGGTACATATCTGTCGTTCTACCCCTGAACAATGCAGTTAACCCACCGTTCCTAGGCCGTCATTGAAAATAAGAATTTGTTCTTAACTGACTTGCCTAGTTAAATAAAGGTTAAAAAAAAAACATCCGCAGAGGGAGATGCCACATTTACCCGATAGTACCTAGCAAAGGTTCAAGAAGAAGCCCAGCTGGCCGCAGCACAGATATCAGTGAGGGGCACTCCTCTCAGTAGAGCCCAGGATGCAGCCACACCTCGTGTTAAATGTGCCACCGCAAATCCCAGCACTGGCCTGCCAGCCAGGAAGTATGCTGTCGTAATCGTGTCCAAGATCCAGTGAGAGCCTCTGCTTTGATAGCGCAGCCCCCAGGACTCTCTCACCATAGCAGACAGAGAGCTAGTCTGTTGTTCTCTATGACCATGTCCGCTCCACATAGGCAGTCAGTGCCCTCACAGAGCACAGGTGTGTGCCGAAGGGAGGCCCAGACTCCCCCACCACTGCTGGGGGGGTCATAAGCAGATAGGATAAAAGAGATGTTCACAT
The DNA here is from genome assembly GCF_029448725.1 of Salvelinus fontinalis. NCBI lineage: Eukaryota > Metazoa > Chordata > Actinopteri > Salmoniformes > Salmonidae > Salvelinus > Salvelinus fontinalis. The sequence goes on along the minus strand of NC_074693.1, from coordinate 23,855,994 downwards.
GGCTGTCTGACAGAACCTTCGGGAGGAATGAAGGGTTGGGGCGGAGAGATATACTCCTCCCCCCGGAGTCCATCCGGTAGCACTCAGAACTTACCGAAAGAGAATGGAGCTCACCCACCCTCTTCATGGAAGTAATCGCTACCAAGAAAGCCACCTTCATAGAGAAATGTTTCAGGGAGGCAGACTCCAACAGTTCCAAAGGAGACTTTCCCAAAGCTGGCAAGACCACATCCAGATCCCAACTCGCCCATGAGCGGGTCCTAGCTGGACGCAGGCGACGAACCCCCTTCATAAACCTGGAGACCACTGGCCTGTCCATCCACCCCACATGGCAGGCAGATACAGCGGCCAAATACCCTCTCAGTGTAGAGGCTGCTAAGCCCTCATCCAAGCGAGACAGCAAGTATTGGTGGACATAGTGCACCCCGCATGACTCGGGCACCACCTCAATTTCAGTGCACCAAGAGCAGAACAACCGCCAGCGCAACTGGTATGCCGTGGTTGTAGCCGGTGCCCTTGCATTCTGCATGGTGTTCATTACACCCTCCTGTAGTCCTAACATGGACCATTGGTGCCGTTCAGTGACCAAGCCCACAGACTGAGGCGGTGCAGCCTCGGATGCCACAGAGTTCCCCCGGCCTGAGACAGCAGGTCCGGTCTCAGGGGAAGTTGCCACAGTGTCCTAGACAACAGGGACAGGAGAAGGTTGAACCAGGGTCGTCTGGGCCAGTATGGGGCCATCAGAAGCAGACGATGCTCTGCCATCCTGGTCCTGTCCAGCACAGCCTGGATCAGGGGAAAAGGGGGGAATGTGTAAAGCACCAGCCCTGGCCAATCGTGAGCCAGAGCATCCAAGCCCGGAGGCCCTGGTGACTCCGACATGGAGTACCACCGGGGGCAGTGCGCATTGTCCAGGGAGGTAAACGGGTCCAGGTGGCCCTCCTGAACGTGTCCCACAGGTGCTGCACCACCTAAGGAGGTAGGCTCCAGTCCCAAAGTTGTGGGCCCTCCCTCAAGAGCGTATCCACTGCCACATGCAGGATGCCAGGTACGTGCGCTGCACATAGAGATGCTAGACGTCCCTGAGCCCAGAGAAGGAGCTCCCGTGCCATAAGATGGAGGCAGTGGGACCTCAGTCCACCCTGATGGTTGATGTGAGCCACCACCGTGGTGTTGTCCGTTCTCACCAGGACACACCAGGTCTTTGTTAGGAGAATTAAGTTCTCATATTCTTTAACCAATTAAATTAAATTACTCAGTCTGCTATATCAGGATTTGCAGGATACTGATAGAAATAAAAACAGACAGAGGCCCAGTCTACAAAAGTAAAATGTTTATTTACGGGAACGTTCTGCCTATCATTTCGTATACATTGGTCTATATACCTCACATTTCGTCATAAACGTCCCTCCTCCTCTCAGATACAATTGCAACATAGTTCACAAGTCTTCTCCTACTCACACGTTGTCTGCCACCTGTTAAACAATCTACTACAAGCCCAAGGTCTCTCCCCTCATAGGGTGGGGACAGAATGTCCTGTAAGGAGCATAGTATTCCAGCTTGTCTGACAAAAAGGAACAGAAAGTCCTTGTTCTAATTCTTGACTAAAACTACACACATTAGATTTAGTTTTATGATTCTAATAGGTTTCATACAATCATACAGTGACAGGGTAGTATTCTGTTAGTTATAGCTCTACGTTAAATGTATACATCATTTAGTCATTATTCATAAAATTCATAACAGTCTTCCCTTCAGATGTGGAAGGAAAGACTGCAGGGCCAGTAGTACAGCTCGGAGCTCTAGTGTATTGATGTGCCTGCCGCTCCAAGATGGAAGCCAACAGCCGCTGGCCGACCTGCCCTTGGTCACACCCCCCCAGCCGATTTGGGAGGCGTCTGTGCTGACCAGCTCCCGGCGGCACATCCTCAGCATCTCCACCCCACCTGAGGGAAAGGAGTGACAGCGCCACCTCAACAATGCCCTGAGGCACTATGTGGTCACCCGCAGCTGGCGGTGACGGTGGCACTTCGGGTGCAGCCGGTGGGAGTTGAACCACCGTTGAAGAGGCCGGAGATGGAGAGGGTCCAGGGGAATCAACAACGAGGCCGCCGTCAGCAAACCCAACAGGCGTTGGTAGGTCAGGGCGGTTACCACCCACCCCTGGTCAAAGCAAGATAAAATTGCCTGAACCCTTCTGGTTCCGTTCAATAGGCAGAGGGCAAAATAAAAGAGGAGAGAATACACCTACTGGTGAAGCTGGTTTCCTGGGGTGGCTAGGGTAAATTGGTGCAGAAGATTCACTGTTATCCTGAAAACCATACACAAAGTTAAATATTCCCCAAAATATATTGTGGGAGTTAACATCCTCCTGTTAGACCTTGATACACATGTTGGTTTGTTGTAGTAGTACTTACATCATGGTAAACCATAGGCCGTCCTGGCATAGGAACACAGCTGTCTAGTTTGAGGGTCTCCGTCTTGCAGCAACACTTCTTCACATAGCAGCATGCAGCCACCTCAGCAATGATGACATTGAACACAGTAACCAAAAGACCTAGAGTACTACGTGCTGAGAGAGAGACATTCAGACGCATTGCATTAGTGAGAGATATAATAAAAATAATGTTACATTTTATGCGGTGAGGGGAAATGACAAGCAAGTTAAAAGTGAAAGTTGTAGGCAGAATCTTCCCTCAGCTGTGACGTTAAGCATCGTTCATCAACCTCCTGTCACTGCCTTGGAGGGCATAGTGGCCCGAGTGTGCCTGGGTGAGATCCCATAACAAAGTAAAGTCCAGCAGGGCGTACTTCTCCCCATAATTACGGCATACCCTATCAGAGAAATCAGAGACAGGAGAGACATGAGAGAGGGTGGTGGTGTGGTGACAGTAGTTATGAGAGCAGAGACAGGAGAGAGGGTGGTGGTGATAGTAGTTATGAGAGCAGAGACAGGAGAGAGGGTGGTGGTGGTGGTGACAGTAGTTATGAGAGCAGAGACAGGAGAGAGGGTGGTGGTGATAGTAGTTATGAGAGCAGGGACAGGAGAGAGTGTGGTGGTGGTGATAGTAGTTATGAGAGCAAAGACAAGAGAGAGGGAGGTGGTGGTGGTGACAGTAGTTATGAGAGCAGAGACAGGAGAGAGGGTGGTGGTGGTGGTGACAGTAGTTATGAGAGCAGAGACAGGAGAGAGGGTGGTGGTGGTGATAGTAGTTATGAGAGCAGGGACAGGAGAGAGGGTGGTGGTGGGGGTGACAGTAGTTATGAGAGCAGAGACAGGAGAGAGGGTGATGGTGGTGATAGTAGTTATGAGAGCAGAGACAGGAGAGAGGGTGGTGGTGATAGTAGTTATGAGAGCAGGGACAGGAGAGAGTGTGGTGGTGGTGATAGTAGTTATGAGAGCAAAGACAAGAGAGAGGGTGGTGGTGGTGGTGACAGTAGTTATGAGAGCAGAGACAGGAGAGAGGGTGGTGGTGGTGGTGACAGTAGTTATGAGAGCAGAGACAGGAGAGAGGGTGGTGGTGGTGATAGTAGTTATGAGAGCAGGGACAGGAGAGAGGGTGGTGGTGGGGGTGACAGTAGTTATGAGAGCAGAGACAGGAGAGAGGGTGATGGTGGTGATAGTAGTTATGAGAGCAGAGACAGGAGAGAGGGTGGTGGTGATAGTAGTTATGAGAGCAGGGACAGGAGAGAGTGTGGTGGTGGTGGTGATAGTAGTTATGAGAGCAAAGACAAGAGAGAGGGTGATGGTAATAGTAGTTATGAGAGCAGAGACAGGAGAGAGGGTGGTGGTAATAGTAGTTATGAGAGCAGAGACAGGAGAGAGGGTGGTGGTGGTGATAGTAGTTATGAGATTAGAGACAGGAGAGAGGGTGGTGGTGGTGGTGATAGTAGTTATGAGAGCAAAGACAAGAGAGAGGGTGGTGGTGGTGGTGATAGTAGTTATGAGAGCAGAGACAGGAGAGAGGGTGGTGGTGGTGGTGATAGTAGTTATGAGAGCAGAGACAGGAGAGAGGGTGGTGGTGGTGATAGTAGTTATGAGAGCAGAGACAGGAGAGAGGGTGGTGGTGGTGGTGATAGTAGTTATGAGAGCAAAGACAAGAGAGAGGGTGGTGGTGGTGGTGATAGTAGTTATGAGAGCAGAGACAGGAGAGAGGGTGGTGGTTATAGTAGTTATGAGAGCAGAGACAGGAGAGAGGGTGATGGTGATGATAGTAGTTATGAGAGCAGAGACAGGAGAGAGGGTGGTGGTGACAGTAGTTATGAGAGCAAAGACAAGAGAGAGGGTGGTGGTGGTGGTGATAGTAGTTATGAGAGCAGAGACAGGAGAGAGGGTGATGGTGATGATAGTAGTTATGAGATTAGAGACAGGAGAGAGGGTGGTGGTGATAGTAGTTATGAGAGCAGAGACAGGAGAGAGGGTGGTGGTGATAGTAGTTATGAGAGCAGAGACAGGAGAGAGGGTGATGGTGGTGATAGTAGTTATGAGATTAGAGACAGGAGAGAGGGTGGTGGTGATGATAGTAGTTATGAGATTAGAGACAGGAGAGAGGGTGATGGTGATGATAGTAGTTATGAGATTAGAGACAGGAGAGAGGGTGGTGGTGATAGTAGTTATGAGATTAGAGACAGGAGAGAGGGTGGTGGTGATAGTAGTTATGAGATTAGAGACAGGAGAGAGGGTGGTGGTGATAGTAGTTATGAGAGCAGAGACAGGAGAGAGGGTGGTGGTGATAGTAGTTATGAGAGCAGGGACAGGAGAGAGTGTGGTGGTGGTGATAGTAGTTATGAGAGCAAAGACAAGAGAGAGGGTGGTGGTGGTGGTGATAGTAGTTATGATAGCAGAGACAGGAGAGAGGGTGGTGGTGGTGGTGACAGTAGTTATGAGAGCAGAGACAGGAGAGAGGGTGGGGGTGACAGTAGTTATGAGAGCAGAGACAGGAGAGAGGGTGGTGGTGGTGATAGTAGTTATGAGAGCAGAGACAGGAGAGAGGGTGGTGGTGGTGGTGACAGTAGTTATTAGAGCAAAGACAAGAGAGATGGTGGTGGTGGTGGTGACAGTAGTTATGAGAGCAGAGACAGGAGAGAGGGTGGTGGTGGTGATAGTAGTTATGAGAGCAGAGACAGGAGAGAGGGTGGTGGTGGTGACAGTAGTTATGAGAGCAGAGACAGGAGAGGGTGATGGTGATGATAGTAGTTATGAGAGCAGAGACAGGAGAGAGGGTGGTGGTGGTGATAGTAGTTATGAGAGCAGAGACAGGAGAGAGGGTGGTGGTGGGGTGACAGTAGTTATGAGAGCAGAGACAGGAGAGAGGGTGGTGGTGGGGTGACAGTAGTTATGAGAGCAGAGACAGGAGAGAGGGTGGTGGTGGTGATAGTAGTTATGAGAGCAGAGACAGGAGAGAGGGTGGTGGTGATGATAGTAGTTATGAGAGCAGAGACAGGAGAGAGGGTGGTGGTGGGGTGACAGTAGTTATGAGAGCAGAGACAGGAGAGAGGGTGGTGGTGGTGATAGTAGTTATGAGAGCAGAGACAGGAGAGAGGGTGGTGGTGGGGTGACAGTAGTTATGAGAGCAGAGACAGGAGAGAGGGTGGTGGTGGTGATAGTAGTTATGAGAGCAGAGACAGGAGAGAGGGTGGTGGTGATGATAGTAGTTATGAGAGCAGAGACAGGAGAGAGGGTGGTGGTGATAGTAGTTATGAGAGCAGAGACAGGAGAGAGGGTGGTGGTGGTAGTAGTTATGAGAGCAGAGACAGGAGAGAGGGTGGTGGTGACAGTAGTTATGAGAGCAGAGACAGGAGAGAGGGTGGTGGTGGTGACAGTAGTTATGAGAGCAGAGACAGGAGAGAGGGTGGTGGTGATAGTAGTTATGAGAGCAGAGACAGGAGAGAGGGTGGTGGTGGTAGTAGTTATGAGAGCAGAGACAGGAGAGAGGGTGGTGGTGATAGTAGTTATGAGAGCAGAGACAGGAGAGAGGGTGGTGGTGATAGTAGTTATGAGAGCAGGGACAGGAGAGAGGGTGGTGGTGACAGTAGTTATGAGAGCAGAGACAAGAGAGAGGGTGGTGGTGGTGATAGTAGTTATGAGAGCAGAGACAGGAGAGAGGGTGGTGGTGGGGTGACAGTAGTTATGAGAGCAGAGACAGGAGAGAGGGTGGTGGTGGTGATAGTAGTTATGAGAGCAGAGACAGGAGAGAGGGTGGTGGTGATGATAGTAGTTATGAGAGCAGAGACAGGAGAGAGGGTGGTGGTGATAGTAGTTATGAGAGCAGAGACAGGAGAGAGGGTGGTGGTGGTAGTAGTTATGAGAGCAGAGACAGGAGAGAGGGTGGTGGTGACAGTAGTTATGAGAGCAGAGACAGGAGAGAGGGTGGTGGTGGTGACAGTAGTTATGAGAGCAGAGACAGGAGAGAGGGTGGTGGTGATAGTAGTTATGAGAGCAGAGACAGGAGAGAGGGTGGTGGTGGTAGTAGTTATGAGAGCAGAGACAGGAGAGAGGGTGGTGGTGATAGTAGTTATGAGAGCAGAGACAGGAGAGAGGGTGGTGGTGATAGTAGTTATGAGAGCAGGGACAGGAGAGAGGGTGGTGGTGACAGTAGTTATGAGAGCAGAGACAAGAGAGAGGGTGGTGGTGATAGTAGTTATGAGAGCAGAGACAGGAGAGAGGGTGGTGGTGATAGTAGTTATGAGAGCAGAGACAGGAGAGAGGGTGGTGGTGGTGGTGACAGTAGTTATGAGAGCAGAGACAGGAGAGAGGGTGGTGGTGGTGGTGACAGTAGTTATGAGAGCAGAGACAGGAGAGAGGGTGGTGGTGGTGGTGACAGTAGTTATGAGAGCAGGGACAGGAGAGAGGGTGGTGGTGGTGGTGACAGTAGTTATGAGAGCAGAGACAGGAGAGAGGGTGGTGGTGGTGGTGACAGTAGTTATGAGAGCAGGGACAGGAGAGAGGGTGGTGGTGGTGGTGACAGTAGTTATGAGAGCAGAGACAGGAGAGAGGGTGGTGGTGGTGGTGACAGTAGTTATGAGAGCAGGGACAGGAGAGAGGGTGGTGGTGGTGGTGACAGTAGTTATGAGAGCAGAGACAGGAGAGAGGGTGGTGGTGGGGTGACAGTAGTTATGAGAGCAGGGACAGGAGAGAGGGTGGTGGTGGTGGTGACAGTAGTTATGAGAGCAGGGACAGGAGAGAGGGTGGTGGTGGTGGTGACAGTAGTTATGAGAGCAGAGACAGGAGAGAGGGTGGTGGTGGTGGTGACAGTAGTTATGAGAGCAGAGACAGGAGAGAGGGTGGTGGTGGTGGTGACAGTAGTTATGAGAGCAGAGACAGGAGAGAGGGTGGTGGTGATAGTAGTTATGAGAGCAGAGACAGGAGAGAGGGTGGTGGTGATAGTAGTTATGAGAGCAGAGACAGGAGAGAGGGTGGTGGTGATAGTAGTTATGAGAGCAGAGACAAGAGAGAGGGTGGTGGTGGTGATAGTAGTTATGAGAGCAGAGACAGGAGAGAGGGTGGTGGTGATAGTAGTTATGAGAGCAGAGACAAGAGAGAGGGTGGTGGTGATAGTAGTTATGAGAGCAAAGACAAGAGAGAGGGTGGTGGTGGGGGTGACAGTAGTTATGAGAGCAGAGACAGGAGAGAGGGTGGTGGTGGTGATAGTAGTTATGAGAGCAGAGACAGGAGAGAGGGTGGTGGTGATAGTAGTTATGAGAGCAGAGACAAGAGAGAGGGTGGTGGTGATAGTAGTTATGAGAGCAAAGACAAGAGAGAGGGTGGTGGTGGTGGTGACAGTAGTTATGAGAGCAGAGACAGGAGAGAGGGTGGTGGTGATAGTAGTTATGAGAGCAGAGACAGGAGAGATGGTGGTGGTGGTGGTGACAGTAGTTATGAGAGCAGAGACAGGAGAGAGGGTGGTGGTGATAGTAGTTATGAGAACAGAGACAGGAGAGAGGGTGGTGGTGGGGTGACAGTAGTTATGAGAGCAGAGACAGGAGAGAGGGTGGTGGTGGGGGGGGTGATAGTAGTTATGAGAGCAGAGACAGGAGAGAGGGTGGTGGTTATAGTAGTTATGAGATTAGAGACAGGAGAGAGGGTGATGGTGGTGATAGTAGTTATGAGAGCAGGGACAGGAGAGAGGGTGGTGATGGTGATAGTAGTTATGAGAGCAGAGACAGGAGAGAGGGTGATGGTGGTGATAGTAGTTATGAGAGCAGAGACAGGAGAGAGGGTGGTGATGGTGATAGCAGTTATGAGAGCAGAGACAGGAGAGAGGGTGGTGGTGGGGTGACAGTAGTTATGAGAGCAGAGACAGGAGAGAGGGTGGTGGTGGGGGGGGGGGGTGATAGTAGTTATGAGAGCAGAGACAGGAGAGAGGGTGGTGGTGATAGTAGTTATGAGAGCAAAGACAAGAGAGAGGGTGGTGGTGGTGGTGACAGTAGTTATGAGAGCAGAGACAGGAGAGAGGGTGATGGTGGTGATAGTAGTTATGAGAGCAGAGACAGGAGAGAGGGTGGTGGTGATAGTAGTTATGAGAGCAGAGACAGGAGAGAGGGTGGTGGTGGGGGGGGGGGGGTGATAGTAGTTATGAGAGCAGAGACAGGAGAGAGGGTGGTGGTGATAGTTTTTTTATTTTTTATTTTACCGTTATTTTACCAGGTAAGTTGACTGAGAACACGTTCTCATTTGCAGCAACGACCTGGGGAATAGTTACAGGGGAGAGGAGGGGGATGAATGAGCCAATTGTAAACTGGGGATTATTAGGTGACCATGATGGTTTGAGGGCCAGATTGGGAATTTAGCCAGGACACCAGGGTTAACACCCCTACTCTTACAATAAGTGCCATGGGATCTTTAATGACCTCAGAGAGTCAGGACACCCGTTTAACGTCCCATCCGAAAGACGGCACCCTACACAGGGCAGTGTCCCCAATCACTGCCCTGGGGCATTGGGATATTTTTTTTTTTTTAGACCAGAGGAAAGAGTGCCTCCTACTGGCCCTCCAACACCACTTCCAGCAGCATCTGGTCTCCCATCCAGGGACTGACCAGGACCAACCCTGCTTAGCTTCAGAAGCAAGCCAGCAGTGGTATGCAGGGTGGTATGCTGCTGGCATAGTAGTTATGAGAGCAGTGTATCTGTATTAGATATGTTGTGTAGGTGTAATCAGATTGTGACCTACAGTTGAAATCCCTCACCTTCAACTCTGAGGATGTCTCAAGCATGGTAGAGGGGGACGAGGATATTTTTTTCCATCACATCTGGTACAGTCAATGAGTTGTAGGTTCTACTTATGTAGCGTGGGTCCTTCAGCTGGAGATGAGAAGGACAAAAATACATACTTAGACAAGTCTGTCTTCAGGTCTTAAAAGTGCATAAGACATGTAGTGAAAAATAAAACAAATAAAACCTGCATATTTGTATTTATTATGGATCCCCATATTAGTTCCCCTTCTGACCTTATTCTGACCTTATTCCAAAACGGCTCATCTCAGGTCCGTCCAACCCAAGCTTCTTGGGACCCCAGGGGGAAGTTGGTTGGAAGAAATGTGGTAAACAAAATTGAAATGTCTTTGTGGCATCATGTATTCTCTGCCATATTACACCTCAACCTATTCAACAACTGACCATGAGGGTTTCAAAGACAGATGATGAGTAACAGAGATGGGAGGTGAGCGTGTGTATTTGAAAGAGAGAGAGAGAGATGATGTACAGATGGAACTATACTCATCCATAAATAAATAAGGCACTCAGTAATAAACTCAGCAAAAAAAGAAACGTCCCTTTTTCAGGACCCTGCCTTTCAAAGATAATTCGTAAAAATCCAAATAACTTCACAGATCTTCATTGTAAATGGTTTAAACACTGTTTTCCGTGCTTGTTCAATGAACCATAAACAATTAATGAACATGCAACTGTGGAACGGTCATTATGACACTAACAGCTTACAGACGGTAGGCAATTGAGGTCACAGTTATGAAAACTTAGGACACTAAAGAGGCCTTTCTACTGACTCTGAAAAACACCAAAAGATGCCCAGGGTCTCTGCTCATCTGCGTGAACGTGCCTTAGGTATACTGCAAGGAGGCATGAGGACTGCAGATGTGGCCAGGGCAATAAATTGCAATGTCCGTACTGTGAGACGCCTAAGACAGCGCTACAGGGAGACAGGATGGACAGCTGAATCTCCTCGCAGTGGCAGACCACGTGTAACAACACCTGCACAGGATCGGTACATCCAAACATCACACCTGCGGGACAGGTACAGGATGGCAACAACAACTGCCCGAGTTACACCAGGAACGCACAATCCCTCCATCGGTGCTCAGACTGTCTGCAATAGGCTGAGAGAGGCTGGACTGAGGGCTTGTAGGCCTGTTGTAAGGTAGGCCCTCACCAGACATCACCGGCAACAACGTCGCCTATGGGCACAAACCCACCGTCGCTAGACCAGACAGAACTGGAAAAAAGTGCTCTTCACTGACGAGTCGCGGTTTTGTCTCACCGGGGGTTATGGTTGGACCAGGGGTGACGGTTATCAAATGAGAGTTACACCGAGGTCTGTACGCTGGAGCGATATCGATTTGGAGGTGGAGGGTCCGTCATGGTCTGGGGCGGTGTGTCACAGCATCATCGGATTGAGCTTGTTGTCAATGCAGTGTCATGACGTTGGCCTGGGGGTAGGTTTATGACAGTCATAAATACCTCTTTCCCCCCTCCCCCGTTCCTCTTCCCTACTCTACTGATGTGACATTAGAAAGCCCCTTTGGTTAACATAGAGATTCTGGGAACATCAGAAGTTGGGGGGAAATTAACTATATTCTGGTAATCTGACCAACTGAACATATGCGGTGGTACTTAAGGTATATTATGTCAGTTCGGTTGCCCTCTGACACATTCTCATCAATGATAGAATGACATAAACTCTACTGTGGAAAGTCTAAACATCAGAGGTATCGGATTCACATGGAATTGTTGTTTAATTCAAATGTTTGAATATGAAATTATTTGCGAAGAGATTAAATGTAATTTTAGCTTCCAAATGAGAGATTTGGGTTTTCATAAATTTGGGCCTCTGCTCAACCAGTGGCCCGCCCCTGTGAAGAGACATGGGTTAAACTTTTCAGACACACCCCTCTCCCTCCACTATATAAAGCCATTGACAAAAATATAACCTCCGGTTCCGAGGATATGAGGGTGACGATCCCATGTCAGAATGGTTCAGATAATAACTACAGAACTAAGCCAACATCAGCATGAGCTTTGGTTGTGAATGGTATGAACTTTGAACTCGTATTCACTACAGAAGTGATACCTCCTAGCCGTTGAGTTAGCAACAGCTGCTACAAACGCAGGTTAGGAAGGACATTCAGAGTATCCCATCTACTACACAACGACGTTACTACAACGTATCCAGTGACCACCAGAGACATTCTTCAAAGGACAGAGGACTCAGTTTGGCAACACGGTCTTCCATCTACCACCAACCTACTGAAGCGCAGCTCAGAGTAAATATTTATTGCATTTTCCTTTTCCAAATGGGTGGTAATTTAGAATGCATAAGATACTGTATTTACGATAGCACAGCTTCGCCTCTGTTCCAGTCTCCCGCTCTTTCACTAAAACCCAGCCCCCTTTCCTTTGTGTAACAAGCTGTCATATCTGTTTCGCCCGCTAGGGACGTTTTCCTTTATGACGGCAATTTGTAATCAAGTTATGATTTAATTGTGTATGTGTGATTCTATGTGATTAGTTAAGTATTTAGTAAAAAAATAATTAAACCCAATTTTGTATTGCTGATTCAACTTGTTAGCCAGGGTTTGTGAAGATAACCAAGAATTTACAACTTTCAGAATATGAGACTGAAGTAAGATGACGATTAATGTTGACTGCTATTGATGTAAAATATTACTAAATCTTTAAGAGTTTATTCGGAAGATAACAGCTCTATAAATATTATTTTGTGGTGTCCCTCCTCTCTAGTTAATTACATTTACATGATTAGTTCAATCAGGTAATATTAATTACGGAGAAAGTATTTTATAGAATAGCATGTCATAGCAATTAATCCGGCATAGCCAAAGACACGACAGCAGGCAATCTCAACGCAGTGCGTTACAGGCAAGACATCCTCCTCCCTCATGTGGTACCCTTCCTGCATTGCTCATCCTGACATGACCCTCCAGCATGACAATACCACCAGCCATACTGCTCGTTCTGTGCGTTATTTCCAGCAAGACAGGAATGTCAGTGTTCTGCCATGGCCAGTGAAGAGCCCGGATCTCAATCCCATTGAGCACATCTGGGACCTGTTGGATCGGAGGGTGAGGGCTAGGGCCATTTCCCCCAGAAATGTCCGGGAACTTGCAGGTGCCTTGGTGGAAGAGTGGGGTAACATCTCACAGCAAGAGCAGGCAAATCTGGTGCAGTTCTAGAGGAGGAGATGCACTGCAGTACTTAATGCTTAATGCTTACTTAATACTGACTGTTATTTTGATTTTGACCCCCGCGGGGGGCTTTGTTCAGGGACACATTATTCAATTTATGTTAGTCACATGTCTGTAGAACTTGTTCAGTTTATGTCTCAGTTGTTGAATCTTGTTATGTTCATACAAATATTTCCACATGTTAAGTTTTCTGAAAATAAACGCAGTTGACAGTGAGGACATTTCCCTTTTTGCTGAGTTTACTCAACATGATCTACAGAGGACACAAGCATTCACACAAGTCACATGAGGATTAAACTTCTTATCTTTCATAATGGCATGCAAACATGACAAATAAGTCCTTCAGAATTCATATATAGGCTACTCATTTGTAGCCTAGACTTCAAGGCTATTTACTTTCTGATGTCAAGACCTAGGGTGTATTCATTAGACTAATGCACACCATAGCGAAAACATTTTGCAACGAAACGAGTTTGGAGATCTTGAGGTAGGTCCCTCTCTGTTTGCTTTCGTTTTGTTTCTAGTGAATACACCTAGGCTATTTGTCAGAATTTAAAATAATAATCAACAGTTGCAGTCCTTGTTCAATGCCATTTTGTGATAACTCTCCTTTGCCATGTATTTAAGGTCAGTCTTTTCATTGTCAAAACATTCAAATAGCACAGCATTACCCCCATTCCACCTTAAAAAAAAACACTGCATGGGAGTTTTAGATTGCACTATTTGGCCATAATGAACACACCCATACATGTTGGATGATTGACAAGGACATCCGATGTGTGAGGGGGGCACGAACTCTACCATGTAAATCTCACTTAGACAAGGTGACTTTTGTCATTATATTCGGCTCCATTTACTCTCAGATTCGAAAATGCCAATTAGCGTAAAAGTAGGCATCATGTAAAACTACAAATCCCTGCAAGCTCATGCATGTCATCTCTAGCTGACACCTTTGCTAACATTAGACAGTTAATCCAGAGATTCTTACCTTTCCATAGATTCTTACATTTGCCAAATCATCATGGCATTTGTAATTCTTTATGATAGCCACATTCGCAGCTAATTAGCATTTAATTTTTAGGGGGTGAATACAGGCAAATATATTGATAAAAGTCACCTTGTCCTAGAGAGATTTACACAGTTATCAAAACATCACACTAGGGTATGCCTACACAAAACACAGGCCTTATTTTAAGTGTTTCTAAAATCCCCTATGGGAAAAATGAATGGTGGAAAAACAATTGGAACCATTCCCCTGTTTGACTGCTAAGTTTTATGGGTATTATGTCACATACAGTGGCACTCTATTTGAGATCACTTTTAATGCCCAAGAACTTTTCTCAATCCGAAATATTTGACTCCAGCATACTCTCTCCTCATTTCGAAAAAGTTTGAAGGTTATTGAAAAGAGTCGACAGGAAGGTAGCCTGGCTACCACCTGACTGAAGTCCACCTGACGTCACAGCTTTCCCTGTAATGTGAGTCACGTGGGTACACGCCCACTTGAGCCAGCGTAGGGAAAGCTGTGAAATCAGGCTGGCAAAGTAAGGGAAGGTTGAGGAAGATGCACTTAATGAAATGACACTGCTTCTGTACTTGAAAATGATGTTTACAGGGGTGGGACCAAAAGTATATGTTTAAAGTAATAACAGATTAAAGCTGTAGTATGTAACTTTTTGGCGACCCAACAACATTCCCAAATAAATGTAGGTTATAGATCTGTCATTGAAAGCAAGTCTAAGAAGCGGTACATCTGTTCTATTTGCGCTATTTCTATGCTTCCCGTTCGTAAGTTTCAGTTTTGTACACCCGCTTCATACAGCTGAAAATACAATATTTTTGGTTGTGGAAAATATAGTTCACAGCGATTTAGATGATACAAAGATTCTCTACACCAAGTGTCAAACTTATTCCACGAAGGACCGAGTGTTTGCAGGTTTTCGCTCCTCTCTTGTACTTTATTAATTAAGGTCACTAATTCGTAAAACCGCGGACACGAGGCCCTCAATGGAAAGAGTTTGACGCACCTGCTTTACAACATACTATACTTGCTTGTTTTGTCAAATAGACAATTCAAATTTTAGCAACCAGGAAATGGCAGAGCGATTTCTGCATAGTGTATCATTAAGTTAGTTGTGCAAGACATTGTATAGATAAAAAGATAAATAGCATATTGTTTTTAAAATTGTGCATTCGTTTGTCTTCCGACAAAACAAAAGCTGATGATTCAAAACTCTTCCGCAAAGGACTCAGGATGATCCACATGACTATCCATTTTTGAAAGGTGGCTATGGAGGAGGGGAGGACACTCTTCCATTCACTTACCTACAAATTGACACTCAATTTCAATTTAAATGGCTTTATTGGCATGGAAAACATATGTTTACATTGCCAAATCAAGTGAAATAGATAAACAAACGTGAATTAAACAAAAAATGAACAGTAAACATTACACATGTCAAATGTCATGTCTATATACAGTGTTGTAATGATGTGCAAATAGTTAAAGCACAAAAGGGAAAATAAAACTTAAACATAGGTTGTATTTACAATGGCGTGTGTTCTTCACTCGTTGCCCTTGTGGCAAACGGTCACAAATTGTTGCTGTGATTGCACATTGTGATATTTCACTCAAAAGATAGCTCTGTGGGGTCTGTTTGTGAACAGGGCCCTGCCTGTGCTGTACATAATTTCATAAACCCACTATCTGCAAATTGGGGTGATTTATGATAATCTGCGCAGCACCTTGATAGCGTTCCAGGTCATAATTGTCTAGTTGCACTGCGCATTAGAAGATTGCGATTAATGAGTGGCCAGTTCAACATTCCAGTACTTGTGTGAAATCGGATTTTTAAAAGACGACCTGGAACGCTAACCTAAGAACAAGTAGCAGCATAGGAAACAACCTCAATCACGACCTTCCAGGCTCCTTCTGAGTCTGTGTAGGGAGTAAAGCAGATTGATTTGGATTAGTTTCATTTTATTTTTGATCGTTTGTATGAATATTTTTACACCGCATTTTCCATTTTTAGGGATCGTGTTATCCAGCCGTACAGTAGGTGGCGACATGCATATCTACCAATTGTTATAAATGCCATTATACCAGAGAAGAAGAATCTCTCCAAAGAATACGCAGTTAATTAGGTTTACGCTGCTTGGCTCATTCACTACATGGGCTTGCAATACAATAATATCAAATATTAGCACTGTATATTTTGCCGTCGTGCATAGGTGAGTGCAAATATGGGCATCTGATACATTTGCATTTTATTCAATGTTGATTGTAAGAAATTGCTCCGATAAGTAGCTTACTGGAAAATATTTTGTCGTAGTGCATCTGTTTAATGTCGTCGATAATAGCCTAATACTCTAAGCCAATATTCAGCGAAAAAATCGGCATCACAGGTCGTGTGAAATTAGCAGTGCAACATTCTAAAGACAGACTTTTAGCACCCCCTTGTGTAGTTGATTGATGGTGAACAGTGTTTGCTGGCTCGGTAATTGTGGGGAGTGGGGTGAATGACAATTGTAGTGTTCAATTGACTGTACAGTAGTCCACTAGCTCTGTGGACCAAGTCACCTTGGTGATGTTCTTCGATAAACTCCACTGTCGAAAAGGAGAGCAGCGATGGAACAATGTTTCATGGGCTATGAATCATGGACAATCCTATTCTTGTTTTCTGTAGCCTAGTTGTAAATGTTCATCATGTACTAGATTAATTGTTGGAATACCGTACTGTTAACTTATTGTATTGCACAACACATTTTCTGTCCACTTTCTAACATCTATTATGTCTAACACATATTCAACTGTTAAAATATGTATAACAAATCTTCCATAGATTATGAAATAGGCTTTATTTTGAAGGATACAAGTGAGATGTAATTAGAACCAGCTATACAGTTAAACTCTGACCCAGTGGGTGTGTCTCTACAGCTGTCTTGTGTCTGTCCTCAGAAAATGCACCTCTCTATCCTACTGAGTGCCGTTCTCAGCATCCCTGTCTCTTTGGGTGAGTTGTTTGTTGTTGCCATTTGAGTATTATAGCTGTTGGTTCCCGTCGTAGATGGTTGTTCAACCAGTGATTTACTTTACAGTAGTAGAATTGGATTCCCCTCTCTCTCCCCGTAGCTTTTCTTTGTCAGTATCGCTGTGGTTGTTTTTCAATCCTCAAAAAGTCACACATGGATTTGTGAAAATTATATATTTTTATTTTGATCATTTAATTTCCTATCAATGTGTTACATGTCATTCTGCCTCCCTCTATTTGTCCCTCTCTTTTTCAGGCTGGAATGAAGACTTCCAGATAGTGTGTTCTGGACAAGAGTTCCGCCTGCCGGTCTACTCAGGGTCAAGGATTGTGACCTTTACCCCCAGCTACCCTCCAGGACCAAGAAGAGTGCTACTGGAGAATAACAATGTAGGGACAGTAGCGTGTGTACAGCATGTGTACAGCATGTTCCTGTATGCTAAGCATTGCTATTGTGTCTTGTAGTTGAAGGACTCGCGGTTTAAGTGGACCAAAGATAGAACATTGCTGTTGAAGGACGTCACACACAGTGACCAGGGACTCTACTCTATCAAGCTGTCCTCTGGATTCACAGATGAGACCGTTCGCCTCACTGTTTCAGGTACAACTCAGCCTCAGGGACTACCGCTCTCCACCTCTTTCTCTCAATTTTTTCCAACTGTATGTTTCTTTCTCTATAATATTATATAATGATTAATTATATCTGTTGAAATTGATTGTATGACATTTGAAACATTTTAGAACTCTCTCAATGTCATCTTTCTCCCTTTCTCAGAATGTATAAAAACTTTCCGACGGGGCTATGGGGAGACTTTTCAGCACAACATCCCTAAAGATGGCTCCCTGCTGGAGTTTTCACCCCGGGGCTCCCGCCCTGATTCCCAGCCTGTGGTACTGTGGAACCGGACAGACCTCGAGACCAGTGAGGCGGGCCGGGGGAGGCTGGGGTCGGACGGGAGGGTCTGGGTTGCAGAGAGGGTGACCCAGGCAGACCAGGGAAACTACACCATCAGAGACGAGAATGGGAAAGTAATCTCCCGGAGCCAACTCACTGTCAATGGTGAGCACTGGAAATGTCAAAAATATCTAGATGGAGGGATAAGAGAGCGATGGCGATGAGAAAGCGATATTAGTTTTTAGAGCAGTCTGATAAATTGACCAAACTGACACTTAATGCTTGTATCTATCTGATTCTTTCTTTCATCTGGATGTCCCTCACCATCCTCATTCCTCTCCACTCTTTCCCATACTCTCTTTCTCGCTCCTCATTATCACCTGTGTGGGTGCAGGGCACACCTTCAATGTCACCCGCTTCTTCAAGGAGTCGCTAAACCTTCCCCTGTTTCTCCCTGTCCCTCATGTCCACCTCATTTTTACCCCCTCCCTGCACCCGTCCAACCCCTCCAATGTTCCCCTTGACTCCCGGTACTCCCGCCCCGTGCAGCTGATCAGGGACGGGCATATCGTGGATCAGGACTCCCGGTACTGGGGCCTCATCTCTCTGGGGAGAAATAGGACTGTCAACGAGGTGGTCATCACCAGGCTGAGTGCAAAGCATGATGGGATGTATGAGATTCGAGATCAGGATGGCAACCTGGTGTCGTCTACCGTTGTCCATGTGGTCGGTGAGAGACAGTGATCGTGTGTGTGTCTGTGAGCAACAGCTTTTCCCTTTACGTGATGCAGAGCTCTTCCTCTCTGATTCAGAGGGGTTGGGATAAATGCGGAAGTCACATTTCAGTTGAATGCATTCAGATGTGCAACTGGCTAGGTATCCCCCTTTCCCTTAATTTATTTTCTTTCACACACCCTTTGTATCTATGGCTCTACCAATTCTTTTTTCTTTCTCCAGATAAGACTGCTAGATGGAGAGCGGTCCTCAAGTCCATCAGCGTCCCTTCTGGCATGTTTGTGACTTTGGCTGGTTTCATCCTGTTTATGAAGCGCTACCCTAACTGCAGCCTCACTATGATCATCAATGGCCTAAGAGGTCACCACACACCCGCAGCTAACCCGCCAAGAGTCAATGTCCAGGTGACGGCTGTAGAGTGAGAGTTATGTGTGAGCTTGGAAGGTAGAAGCAATATGGTGGGGTTATTCCAGGGTCTGTGTGTGCGCAATGCTGTGAGCCTGTTGTCATGGTACTATGTTATCTATCTATTTCAACTGTATGATGTTATCGCATTCTGAAGTGAGTGTCAGAGTAAAAATAGAACCAGTCTTTTGCGCCAGTCTGAATTTCCTCAGGCATCAGTTCCTTCCATATTTAAATTGGATCAAGGGTCACATACAGCTTATCTGTGGATGGTTTATGTTTATCTTCCTGTGTGTTCCCCTGTGTGTCTATGCTGAATATACAACTCAATATTAGGAAGGTGTTCCTAATGTTTGGTATACTCAGTGTAGTGGTTGTGATATTTACATAGTTGTTTTATTTATGTCCCCTGCAGGACTACAGTCCGCCCAGCCCCCAGCCCTATGGTTTTTACGGTCATTCACAGCAGATTGGAACGCCAAAAATATGGAGCCCCAGACCTACACATTCTGTAGGTAGACGGTGAAGTTGTAAATGTAGGCTCTGTCTTGTGTTTTTCTTTTTACCTTTCTTAATTTCATTATTATGTGTGTCTGTTTCAGGGATACACTCCTGTTGGGGACAGCGCACCACTTGTAGTGGACAGTGCACCACAGCCCTCCCCTGAGCCAGTGAGGACTGGGAGACAACAGGAGACAGACCGACTTAGAGTTGAGACTGCCACTACTCACACTCCCAGTAGAGAGGTAAATACATTCTGTAATTTCTATATTCTGTCTCACAATAGACAGGTATATTCTATTCTTTCTTTTTATCATTGACTCTCACTCCTCAGGAGACTGCTGGCAGTGAGAGGGTGATCTCCTTTTCTGTCGCTGGCGCCTCCGACTGCCTCCACTCATCTGAAGACTGTTTTCAGTTCCGGATCAAGAAAGAGGGAGTCGAGGAGAGATGGAGGAAAGCAGAAGACTACTTCTCCACACTTCCACTGGACACGGATACCTCGGAGACTTGCAGCGTCTACACTTCTGACAAACTCAACTTCTTATAAAAGCACAGAGAAGAAGAGTGAACGCAGGTAAAGAAAGGGAGCAGAGAAAATAGTGGAGGGAGATATGATCATATATATATATTACTGTTCATGGCTGAATTTTGTCACTATAGTGCCTAATACTCAATACTCAAAAAGTGCCTTCCTGTTTGAGTATTGAGTATTACTTCATATAATGTATGTATGATCATTTCATTATCATTCTTTTTAAGCATGAGATGAGAAATATCCTGCATTTGGAATATCATTAATTTGTACGACTGGACAGTTAATGTTCCTAGAACTCAACCCGACAATTACTTTGCTGCTACCTACCTCGAACCCTCAGGACGACACATTTTAACCATAGATGTCTGTATATTTACTGTAATGTGTGTAATTATATTGTTACATTAGGATGGTAGGCAAGGTTAAAGAAGAGATGAGGAATTGGAAGATTTTGTAGTAGATTAGTGAATGGCCTCTCAATCTAAAAGCATAGCTAACTGCATGTGTTACCTACTATTAATCCAATGAATGAACACAATAATAACCAATTTATCTTTTTTAGATAACATATCGTTAAATAAGAAAATTTGAGTGATTTCTATAAAATGGCATCCATATGAGTATATGACTTATTTTCACCAGGTATTTACATTGTATGTATTCTTTATTGGCATCAATCTGAAAGTGTGTCAATATATGATTTGACATCATTTTCACATCATACTTTCCCAATGTTTTCTTGTATATTATTAACGTATCATTGGTATGTGAGTCAAATAATGTTATGTTGATGAAGAAAATAAAACTAGTTTAATGACGCTAGGGGGCTGTGATATACATTATTGTTTGAATGAGCTGAAAACAAAACGAAGAAGAGCCCGCGTTGGAGAACTGATACTATCCCAGCATGCAATGTTTTTGAAGCGGCAATGAAACCCCAGCGTGCAAAACTGGACCAAAAATAAAGTAGGCACAATAACGTTAGTTGCCTTTTAGGCAAAACATTTCAAGATAGTTTGTCATCAAAAGTAACACCAACGGTTCGTGCTTGGCTGTGGAGGGACGTGCACTTGAAAGATGTCTTTGGTTTGCGCAAGTAAGTTGAACATGCTTCTCGATAAATGAGCTAGCTAACGTTAGCATTGGCTAGCTAACAGTGTGCAACGCTAACGTTTACTTGTAGTTGATTGTAATCTGTCACAACATGGTATTCATGGTGGCTTACTATTTAGCTATATTAGTTAACCGTAACAGTATTGGATCTATTCATGATATTAAAATTGTACTATCCACTTACTCAGACTGGTCTCATAGACTAGACGTAACATAGTACACGTACATCCGGGACTCTCAAATTAGTGTTATGTTAGTTTTGAAATTTGAGTACGCAAACCTATAGCAACCAAAATGTTGTTTTCGAATCTCATCATGGACAACTTTAGCATTTTAGCTGATTATTAACTTACTACGTTTTAGCTACTTTACAACTACTTAGTACTAACTCCTAACCTTAACCCTAGAGCTAGCTAACGTTAGCATTAGCTGCCTATTTAGCGTAAGCGACATATCATACGTAACATATCATACGTTTTGCAAATTGGTAACAGTACGTTTTGAAACTAAAATACTTAACAAATACATTTTTTACAATATGTTTTTATTTATACATTTGAGTGTACAGAATAATATGGAATGCTCTGAGTCCACGTTGATTTAAACTTCCTCCCTCTACTCAGTTTCCAATGAGGTCCCGGAGCACCCCTGCGTGTCCCCGGTGTCCAACCAGGTGTTCGAGCGCCGACTGATCGAGAAGTTCATCGCGGAGAATGGGGTTGACCCCATGAACGGCCAACCACTGTCCGAGGAGCAACTTATCGATATTAAAGGTAAACAGAGGGCAGGAGTAAACGGTTAACGTAATCGTGTAGGGTCAATCACATCAAATTATTTTAGTTTTGGCTTAAGGAGAACTAAGTTGGTTCAGTGTTTTCAAATATTTAGTTATTGATTTGAAATCATTGTTTTTGCTGCCCCTTCTTCTGTTGCCCAGTGTCTCATCCTATCCGACCAAAGGCTGCCTCCGCTACCAGTATTCCTGCCATACTCAAGTCTCTGCAAGATGAGTGGGTGAGTGTCTAGACCGCCAGAAGTTTGTGGTCTGACTGTGAACAGTGTTACAGCCAAGTACTGTTCCTCAGTCGTGTTGAATCTCTCCCTCAATGTCTTCCCCCTCTCTCTCTTTCAAGGATGCGGTGATGCTCCACAGTTTCACTCTGAGGCAGCAGCTGCAGACGACTCGCCAGGAGCTCTCTCACGCCCTCTACCAGCATGACGCAGCCTGCAGAGTCATCGCCCGTCTCACCAAGGAGGTTACTGCAGCCAGAGAGGGTAAGAGAGAGGAAAGGAAGCCTTGGTGGGGTTCTCTATAGTCTGATGTTTTTCCCCCCTCATCTTCTCTCATTCACTGACCTGTGAAAGCCAATGCTTACTCTGTGCCCATTCTCCCATTCTACAGCCCTGGCCACACTCAAGCCCCAAGCCGGATTGGTCGCCCCTCAGGCTATGCCTGCCTCTCAGCCTGCCACTGGGGTGAGTGATTGACCAAGATTCCCATCCATCAAACAGGATTCCTGTCCATCAAAGACTGAGGATACATGCTGTCTTTCTCTTTTCTAACTCGTCTTCTCTGTGTTGGTTTACCTCTCGCAGGGTGCAGGTGGGGAGCCCATGGAGGTTAGTGAGCAGGTGGGAATGACCCCAGAGATCATCCAGAAGGTAAGATATTTTTTCCCCTCTCTTAACCTTTTACGGGGGCAGCCCGACACCGGTACACTTATAACAACATCCAGCTCAAAGTGCAGGGCGCGAAATTCAAAATCTATTTTTTTTTTTAATATTTAACTTTCACACATTAACAAGTCCAAGACACCAGATGAAAGGTGCACATCTTGTGAATCAAGCCAATATGTCCGATTTTTAAAATGTTTTACAGGGAAGACAAAATATGTAAATCTATTAGCTAACCACGTTAGCAAAAGACACAACTTTCTAACTCCATCAGTTTCTTACTCCATCAGGTGCTATCACAAATTCGACCAAATAAAGATATAAATAGCCACTAACCAAGAAACAAATTGATCAGATGACAGTCTGATAACATATTTATTGTATAGCATATGTTTTGTTCGAAAAATTTGCATATTTCATGTATAAACCATAGCTTACATTTCAGCTACAATCCGAAATTGCACCGAAAGCAGCCATAATATTTACAGACACCAACGTCAAATAGCTAATTACTCATCATAAAACATTTCTGAAAAATACATAGTCTGCAGCAATTGAAAGACAGGCATCTTGTGATTCCAAACAATATTTCCGATTTATTAAATGTTTTACAGCGAAAACAAAATGTATCGCTATATTAGCGTAGCTACAATAGACAGACACAATTGGGCGCCCACAGCCAGTTCACATGCACGACAGATATATGAAATAACATCATAAAATGGGTCTTACTTTTGCTGATCTATCATCAGAATGTTGAAGAAGGTGTCCTCTGTCCAGATGAGTCGTTGTTTCGATTCAGAATGGCAAATTTCCCTCTTCAATTAGCATTGGCACTAGCCGAGTGGCATAAATTTCTCCAACGTAAACAGTCAGAGGACGGAACACGGCAAAACTCCCGAATAAAGTTTCAATAATCTGATTAAACTATATTGAAAAAACATACATTACGATGATATGGTCACATGTATAAAAAAAAAAATAGAGCCGGAGATGTTAGCCGTTCGTTACGAAGGCAAAACAGAAGTCAATCCCACTTCCTTCAGAGTACCGGAAGTGGACGGTCACGTCAAAGAAATAGGTTTTTTCCCACCACAGAACAAGATGAGCACAAAAATGTATTCTCTGACATCCTCTTTACACCAATAGGAAGGCGTATAGAGTGTAAGTAGACTCCTAAGTGTCAAGACCATGTATAGGCATCAAGTTGAAAAGAGCATCGATTTCTGACATTTCACTTCCTGTTCAGGAAAAGTGCTGCAGAAGGACTTCTGTTTCACTCAGAGAAATAATTC
The DNA here is from genome assembly GCF_029448725.1 of Salvelinus fontinalis. Taxonomy (NCBI): domain Eukaryota; kingdom Metazoa; phylum Chordata; class Actinopteri; order Salmoniformes; family Salmonidae; genus Salvelinus; species Salvelinus fontinalis. Next base: position 23,832,371 of record NC_074693.1, on the reverse strand, counting down.
CAACTTTCAGAAAGTAGAAAGTGTTTTCTATCCAATAAGAATAATAATATTCATATTGTACGAGCAAGATTTGAGTAGCAGGCCGTTTGAAATGGGCACGATTTCACTGGCTACTCAACACTTTGCCTTGCAGCCATAAGAAGTTAATCCAATGTGATTAGTGTTCTCATTACTGTGACCCTCCCAATATGGGAATGGATTTGTGATTCATTGAATTGTGATTAACATCTTTCTTGCTTCTCTGCTGCTTTGTTTTCAGCTACAAGATAAGGCAACCGTCCTTACCACAGAGAGAAAGAAGGTCAGATTTTAATTCAGGAAGTTGTCTCATGCGTTGTAGGGTTGCACAGATGAATGATCAAACCACTCAATCTTTTAATACACCCTCTCATTTAGTCCTTTATGTTTGCTCACTCCTCCCTTCTCACTCCCTAACCAGAGAGGCAAGACTGTGCCAGAGGAGCTGGTCAGGGCTGAGGATCTGAGCAAGTACCGACAAGTGGCTTCCCACGCTGTGAGTACCACTGTCTGTCTAGTAACCTGTAGTTGGACTGACTGAGCTGCTGAGTACTATCCAAGGTTGCCCTGAACTGTCTGTTCTTTTGAATCTTTCAGGGTCTTCATAGTGCCAGTGTCCCAGGAATCCTGTGTATGGACATCTGTCCTTCAGATACTAACAAAGTACTCACTGGTAAGCACCCTCTTTAAAAAAAAAATTTTTTCATTCTCCCCCACATCTCTTTCTTGCATATCTAAACAGTGTACATGATGACTGTATTCTGTGTTGCCAGGAGGGGCTGATAAGAACGTGGTTGTGTTTGATAAGAAGGAGGAGCAGATCATCGCCACCCTCAAGGGTCACACCAAGAAGGTCACCTCTGTCATCTACCACCCCTCCCAGGTAACTATACGTGTCTATACACCTGTCTTGGGTGGAACTTTTAGAACATAGGATCTAAGAGAACCTCTGTATGAAGTAGCATTGTGCATACAGTGAAATTCTAAGTAAAGGACTTAAAAGATGACTTGATCTGTGTGCCTGGTTGAACATGTGCTGTGTTCTAGTTTGTAACCTGCACCAACTAACTTGCCTAATTTCCTTCCACACTATTTAATTCATTTATATTTTCTGTCTTTCTTTCCTCTCCAGTCGGTGGTGTTCTCTGCCTCTCCAGACAGCACCATCCGGGTGTGGTCTGTTACCGGGGGCAACTGTGTCCAGGTGGTGAGAGCTCACGAGGCGAGCGTGACCGGGCTGTCACTTCACGCCACCGGAGACTACCTGCTTAGCTCCTCCGAGGACCAGGTCAGTCCCCCGTATTGTCCCAGCACCCAAGCCCACCGTATTGTCCCAACACTCGGGTCCCCTGGTCTGTGGAATAGAATGCACCAGCTGTACTGTTGTCAATAGTAAATGATGGCACCTCTGTGTTGGTGGATGTGCAGACCGGCCAACATGCACGTGTTTTGCGTACCAACTACGCAATTCTCTGTCCATGTACGCAGGTACGAGATCAGAGTTAAAAGTACTCAGAAATGACTAGGGCCTGATTATTATTATTTTTTACGTTGTAATAAAGTAAATCCACTGGGTAAATGTAACATCCTGATTCTCGAGCTGCAACACACATGTATGGAGTTTGTCAACGGACATGGAGAATAATACATCATTATTGGACGTTTCTGCCCCCCCTGTTTGTTGTGATGCTGAGTTTCCTGACTGTCAGCTGTGCGTAAACACGTGGACAAATCGCTTTCGACTGTGTGTTGCGGAAAGGTAAACACTAATTGTTTCAAGCTAACGTTGGCGAACCTAAGATGGACATTCAGTGGGCTCTAAAGTGCCAGCAGTTTACTCGCATTTGCTAGTGAAAGAAATTAAATGCAAATAGGAAAAATAGCTGGTCTCATTTGTGCGAGTGTGATATACATTTTATTCCTCGTCCCATTAGTTGTATTTTCCACATAATATTACGAGGATCACGCAACCTGACACTGTGACTGTAATTATGATCCGCGTCACAAAAAGCATTACAAAGGTATAATCAAATATAAACATCTTAAATTGAGTGGAGTTTAGAAGACTGCACAATCGAGTGTCCGGTATTATCTATAGAGGCAATGCTTCTAAAATGCCTTGGCACTAGATTTGAGATTTTATCAATTTCTAAAATCTTAAATGATCTATGCGCTGCAAAGAAATCCAATAGGCACCTTTACATTGGCTGAAACAGAGGACTCTTCTAGTGAACAGCGGTCAGATTCCCTTTGCGGTGGCCTAGTGAACAGAGGTCAGATTTCCTTTGCGGTGGCCTAGTGAACAGAGGTCAGATTTCCTTTGCGGTGGCCTAGTGAACAGTGGTCAGATTCCCTTTGCGGTGGCCTAGTGAACAGCGGTCAGATTCCCTTTGCGGTGGCCTAGTGAACAGAGGTCAGATTCCCTTTGCGGTGGCCTAGTGAACAGAGGTCAGATTCCCTTTGCGGTGGCCTAGTGAACAGCGGTCAGATTCCCTTTGCGGTGGCCTAGTGAACAGCGGTCAGATTCCCTTTGCGGTGGCCTAGTGAACAGAGGTCAGATTCCCTTTGCGGTGGCCTAGTGAACAGAGGTCAGATTCCCTTTGCGGTGGCCTAGTGAACAGAGGTCAGATTCCCTTTGCGGTGGCCTAGTGAACAGAGGTCAGATTCCCTTTGCGGTGGCCTAGTGAACAGAGGTCAGATTCCCTTTGCGGTGGCCTAGTGAACAGAGGTCAGATTCCCTTTGCGGTGGCCTAGTGAACAGAGGTCAGATTCCCTTTGCGGTGGCCTAGTGAACAGAGGTCAGATTCCCTTTGCGGTGGCCTAGTGAACAGAGGTCAGATTCCCTTTGCGGTGGCCTAGTGAACAGAGGTCAGATTCCCTTTGCGGTGGCCTAGTGAACAGAGGTCAGATTCCCTTTGCGGTGGCCTAGTGAACAGAGGTCAGATTCCCTTTGCGGTGGCCTAGTGAACAGAGGTCAGATTCCCTTTGCGGTGGCCTAGTGAACAGAGGTCAGATTCCCTTTGCGGTGGCCTAGTGAACAGAGGTCAGATTCCCTTTGCGGTGGCCTAGTGAACAGTGGTCAGATTCCCTTTGCGGTGGCCTAGTGAACAGAGGTCAGATTCCCTTTGCGGTGGCCTAGTGAACAGAGGTCAGATTCCCTTTGCGGTGGCCTAGTGAACAGAGGTCAGATTCCCTTTGCGGTGGCCTAGTGAACAGAGGTCAGATTCCCTTTGCGGTGGCCTAGTGAACAGAGGTCAGATTCCCTTTGCGGTGGCCTAGTGAACAGAGGTCAGATTCCCTTTGCGGTGGCCTAGTGAACAGAGGTCAGATTCCCTTTGCGGTGGCCTACTTAAGCTTTGTGTAGCCAGTTTGCGGTCTGTGTCGACCTGATCATTTGTTTTTGTTTTCAAAATGATTTTGCTTTTAGTGTTGATTATAATTGTGATCAGACTCACAAACAGTGCGAGCACGATTGTGCTGGGGAAAGAACCCCAATTCGGCACTTGCTAGGTGTGCGATTTGAATCTCCAATTTGCCGCGCGCGTCTGGTACTCTAAAAAGTTGGCAGGTCTGGATGTGTGTTAATACTCTTCTCTCTCTCTCAGTACTGGGCCTTCTCTGACATCCAAACTGGCCGAGTCCTTACCAAAGTCACTGATGAGGCTGCTGGTGTTGGTAAGTGTGTTTGTGCTTGACACAGTACGGAAACTGGGTTCCGGTTTTCCCTGTTACATATTTATCCCCCCTTCTCCCCAGCTCTGACTTGTGCTCAGTTCCACCCTGACGGTCTGATCTTCGGGACGGGAACAGCTGACTCCCAAATCAAGATCTGGGATCTGAAGGAGCGCACCAACGTGGCCAACTTTCCCGGTCACTCCGGTCCTGTCACCTCCATCGCCTTCTCTGAGAACGGATACTACCTGGCCACAGGTCAGTCTCTCCAACCACCGAGCCAATAGATTGTACTGTAACTATTTGAACATTGTTACAACACTGTACACAGCCATAATAATGTCTCTATTCCTTTTAAACTTGTAGGTTTAATGTTTACTGTTAATTTCTGATTTGTTTATTTCACTTTAATTATCTATTTCACTTGCTTTGGCAATGTAAACATGTTTCCCATGCCAATAAAGCCCTTTGAATTGATAAACAATCTGAAATGTAATGTCAAAACAGTGTGATGTATTTCTCATGACCTGACCCAGTCTCTCTCTCTCTGCTCCAGGTGCCCAGGACAGCTCTGTGAAGCTGTGGGATCTGAGGAAACTGAAGAACTTCAAGACCATCGCCCTGGACAACAACTACGAAGTGAGAATGAGCGACCGTGCAGTCTGCTAGCCACAGTATTCCCCATCTGTCGGACACATATGACTAATTCATTTACTGCGAATAACATAATTATTTATTGTGGAGTTTTTCAGTGGAACCTTATTCTCTCTCTCTCTCTCAGGTTAAGTCTCTGGTGTTTGATCAGAGTGGTACGTACTTGGCTGTGGGTGGATCTGACATCAGGGTGTACATCTGCAAGCAGTGGTCGGAGGTCCTAAACTTCAGCGGTGAGAAACATTCATAGCCTCTTACATTTTCTATCCACATTCAACCTTCACCTGACCTTGTTTGCTCACCAGTGATAAAACAACTCATACATATGTACACATGGTTAACAAAAACTGTGTCATATGGCATGCCTCATTTTACAGTAGTCACCTTCATGTTGCTCTTTTTCCCATCTTTAATCATGTCTGTCTTCCCTCTTTTTCCAGACCACTCTGGCCTGGTGACCGGCGTGGCGTTTGGAGACAATGCTCAGTTCCTTTCCTCTGCCGGAATGGACAGAAGCCTTAAGTTCTACAGCCTGTAAATTAGTACAGACAGACAGATAAAGGAAGTGAAAGAGAGGATAAGGTCTAGACCTGTGCGACAAATTTGACTCGGCTGCAGTCGGGTTTGGGGTTTGAGAAATATGGACCAGTGATCCGAATGTAGTGGGTTGACTGGCCCTAGGCAGGAGCTTTTCAGTCACATTTACCAGCAGTTGATGGTCTTAGCATTTAAAAAAAAAAAATACATTTGTGTTGATCTGTAGTAATTTAGGATCCCAGGGTGGGTGGAGGAACAGGTGCTGAAGTATTTAGGTTTCCCCTTCATTTATTCTCCGTAAATAACTCCCCAAATCTCTGTTCTCCTTTGCTGGTTAGACCAACAGTAATCTTCTGTTGAAATTGTATTTTTGTTTTAACTAAGTTCTGTCACATTGTATAAGCCAATTCCCTGTATTGATGTGTTCATCCATAGCCAGGCGATCTGACCAGCTTGCTTACAGGGTTGGACAGCATTCTTGTGTAGATTAAGACACCGCGGAGATTGAACACTGCTAGTTTTAGTAGCAGAAGCCACAGCAGCCATTTTGGAATGGCATTTCGTGTTGAACAACAAAGGAGCTGATTGACTAACACTGCCATTCCAAAATGGCTGCTGTGACTTCTGTTACCTAGCATGAGGACGGAAAAGACAGTTTTCCGGAAGAAGTAGCAGTCGTTCACTCTTTAACAGTTGGGATAATGGGACAATTCAGTGTACAATGTATTTCTCATCCCTGGATTGAGATACGTTTTCCGGGCCATATCTGGCGCCGGCTCGTCTTAATCTGCACAGGAATGCTGTCTGACCCTAGTACAGCTGTAAACAGGCAGGTCGGATCTGCTGGCTACTTAGTCCCTTGAATTCTCTTCCACGCTTTTTGCACCTCAATAAATGAAGTGTTTTATGTAAAAACAGCCAGCTATTTGCTTGATCAATGGAATGTATTGTATATGCCTCCAGTTGTCGATTCAGCCTGTCAGAGGCACCAATATGACTTTGATCTCAAAGATTCAGTGTGCTCTGTACAGTGCATTTGGAAATTATTCACACCCCTTGACTTTATCCATGTTTAGTTATTACAGACCGAATTTAAAATGGATTGCATTTATATGGTTTTTGTCATTGGCCGACATACAATACCCAATAATGTCAACGTGGATCGTTAAAAAAAATATATATATTAAAAATGGAAATTTCGTGAGTCAATAAGTATTCAACCCTTTATGGCAAGCCTAAATACGTTCAGAAGTAAAAATGTGCTTTGTTGAATGGACTCGGTGTGCAATAAGTGATTAACATTATTTTTTTAATGACTACGTAATCTCTTCTGTACCCCACACAGTTGAGCAGTGAATTTCAAGAAGACTCAACCACAGACCAGGGAGGTTTTCCAATGCCTTGCAATGAAGGGCAGCTATTGGTAGACGGGTAAACATTTAAAAAGCAGCCCTTGAATATCTCTTGGCATTCAAGTGAAAGAGTTCAATCTTGGTTTTGTCAGACCAGAGAATCTTTTTTCTCATGGTCTGAGTCATTTATGTGCCTTTTGGCAAACTCCAAGCGGGCTGATCATGGGTCTTTTACTGAGTAGTGAGTTCTGTCTGGCCATAAAAGCCTGATTGGAGGAATGCTGCAGAGATGGTCGTCCTTCTGGAAGGTTCTCCCATTTGTACAGTGGAACTCTGGAGTTCTGTCAGAGTGACCATCGGGTTCTTGGTCATCCCCCTGACCAAGGCCCTTCTCCCCCGATTGCTCAGTTTGGCCGGGCGGTCAGCTCTTGGAAGAGTCTCGGTGGTTCCTAGCTTCTTCCATTTAAGAATGGCGAAGGTCTGTGTTCTTGGGGACCTTCAATGCTACATAAATGTTTTAGTATCCTTCCCCAGGTCTGTGCCTCGACACAATCCTGTTTCGGCGCTCTATGGACAATTCCTTCGACCCCGTGGCTTGGTTCTTGCTCTGAAATGCACTGTCAACTGTGGGACCTTATATAGACAGTGTGTGTGCCTTTCCAAATCATGTCCAATCAATTAAATGTACCACAAGTGGACTCCAAGTTGTAGAGACATCTCAAGGATGATCAATAAAAACAGGATGCACCTGGGCTCAATTTTGAGTCTCATAGCAAAGGGTCTGAATACTTATGCAAATAAGGTATCTGTTTTTATTTTTAATAAATGTGCAAACATTTCTAAAAACTTGTTATCCCTTTGTCATTATGGGGTATTGTTTGTAGTATGAGGGTCGGAATTATTTTATCAATTTTAGAATAAGGCTGTAACGTAACAAAATGTGGAAAAAAGGAAGGGGTCTGAATTCTTTCCGAATGCACTGTACATAGGGCAGCGGCCTCTAACGTGCAGTGTTGAGCAACCGGGTGGTAGCCGGCTAGTGACTGTCACTAAGTTCAGAGCAGGGTACTGGGTGGAGGACGGATAGTGGTGGCTGTTTAACAGTCTGATGGCCTTGAGATAGAAGCTGTTTTTCAGTCTCTCCGGTCACTGCTTTAATGCAGTTGTACTGACCTCGCTTTCTGGATGATAACGGGGTGAACAGGCCGTGGCTCGGGTGGTTGATGTCCTTGATGATCTTTTTGGCCTTCCTGTAGCATCGGGTGCAGTAGGTGTCCTGGAGGGCAAGCAGTGTGCCCCCGGTGATGAATTGGGCAGACCGCACCACCCTCTGGAGAGACCAGCGGGTGGTGTAGTTGCCGTACCAGGTGATGGTACAGCCCAACAGGATGCTCTCAATGCTGCATCTGTAAAAGTTTGTGAGGGTCTTAGAGGCCAAGCCAAATTTCTTCAGCCTCCTGAGGTTGAAGAGGCGCTGTTGCGCGGCCTTCACCACACTGTCTGTGTGGGTGGAACATTTAAAATGGTCAGTGACGTGTACTCTGAGGAACTTGACGCTTTTCACCTTCTCCGCTGCGGCCCCGTCGATGTGGGCGTGCTCCCTCTATCTCCTGAAGTCCACGATCAGTTTCTTCGTTTTGTTAACGTTTAGAGGTTATTTTCCTGGCACTGCTCCACCAGGGCCCTCACCTCCATGTAGGCTGTCCTGTCATCATTGGTAATCAAATTGTATTAGTCACATGCGCCGAATACAACAGGTGTAGACCTTGCAGTAAAATGCTTATTTACGAGCCCCTAACTGTGTAGTTTCAAAAAATACTGATAAGAAGAGATAAAAGGAACAAGTAATTAAAGAGCAGCAGTAAAAAAATAACAGTATATACGGGGGGTGCCGGTACAGAGTCAATGGGAGTCAATGGGCGGGGGCACTGGTTAGTTGAGGTAGTATGTACATGTAGGTAGAGTAAATTAAAGTGACTATGCATAGATGAAAACAGAGAGTGGGGTGGGGGGGGGGGGGGCAATGCAAATAGTCTGGCTAGCCATTTGACTATATGTTCAGGAGTCATGGCTTTGGGTAGAAGCTGTTTAGATGCATCTTAGGCCTAGACTTGGCGCTCCGGTACCGCTTTTCGTGCGGCAACAGAGAGAACAGTCTATGACTAGGGTGGCTGGAGTCTTTGACAATTTTTATGGCCTTCCTCTGACACCGCCTGGTATGGAGGTCCTGGATGGCAGGAAGCTTGGCCCCAGTGATGTACTGGGCCGTTCGCACTACTCTCTGTAGTGCCTTGCGGTCGAAGACCGAGCAATTGCCATACCAGGCAGTCATGCAAACAGTCAGGATGCTCTCAATGGTGCAGCTATAGAACCTTTTGAGGATCTGAAGACCCATGCCAAATCTTTTCAGTCTTCTGAGGGGGGATAGGTTTTGTCGTGTCTGCTTCACGACTGTCGTGGTGTGCTTGGACCATGTTAGTTTGTTGGTGATGTGGACACCAAGGAACTTGAAGCTCTCAACCTGCTCCACTGCAGCCCTGTCGATGAGAATGGGGGCGTGCTCGGTCCTCTTTTTCCTGTAGTCCATAATCATCTCCTTTGTCTTGATCATGTTGAGGGAGAGGTTGTTGTCCTGGCACCACACGGCCAGGTCTCTGACCTCCTCCCTAAAGGCTGTCTCGTTGTCATTGATCAGGCCTACCACTGTTGTGTCATTGGCAAATTGAATGATGGTTTTGGAGTCGAGCCTGGCCGTGCAGTCATGAGTGAACAGGGAGTACAGGAGGGGACTGAGCACGCACCCCTGGGGGCTCCAGTGTTGAGGATCAGCGTGGCAGATGTGTTGCTACCTACCCTCACCACCTGGGGGCGGCCCGTCAGGAAGTCCAGGATCCAGTTTCAGAGGGAGGTGTTTAGTCCCAGGGTCCTTAGCTTATTGATGAGCTTTGAGGGCACTATGGTGTTGAACACTGAGCTGTAGTCAATGAATAGCATTCTCACATAGGTGTTCCTTTTGTCCAGGTGGGAAAGGGCAGTGTGGAGTCCAATAGAGATTGCATCATCTGTGGATCTGTTGGGGCGGTATGCAAATTGGAGTTATCTTAATCAGCTACTACTGTTGTGTCGTCTGCAAACTTGATGATTGAGTAGGAGGCGTGCGTGGACACGCAGTCATGGATGAACAGGGAGTACAGGAGGGGGCTGAGCACGCACCCTTGTGGGGCCCCAGTGTTGAGGATAAGCATAGTGGAGGAGTGGTTTCCTACCTTCACCACCTGGGGGCGGTCTGTCAGGAAGTTCAGGACCCAATTGCACAGGGTGGGGTTCAGACCCAGGGCTACGAGCTTAATAATGAGCTTGGAGGGTACTATGGTGTTGAAGGCTGAGCTGTAGTCATAGAACAGCATTTTTATTTATTTAACCTTTATTACAATATAGCAATTAAACACTGGAGTGATAGATGTGCAGAAGATGAATGTGCAAGTAGAGATACTGGGGTGCAAAGGAGCAAAATAAATAAATACAGTATGGGGATGAGGTAGTTAGATGGGCTATGTACAGGTGCAGTGATCTGTGCGCTGCTCTGACAGCTGGTGCTTAAAGTTAGTGAGGGAGATATGAGTCTCCAGCTTCAGTGATTTTTGCAGTTCGTTCCAGTCATTGGCAGCAGAGAACTGGAAGGAAATTGGCTTTGGGGGTGAGGAATTGGCTTTGGGGTTGACCAGTGAAATATAGCTGCTGGAGCGCGTGCTATTAGTGGGTGCTGCTATGGTGACCAGTGAGCTGAGATAAGGCGGGGCTTTACCTAGCAAAGTCTTGTAGATGACCTGGAGCCAGTCGGTTTGGCGACGAGTATGAAGTGAGGGCCAGCCAACGAGAGCGTACAGGTTGCAGTGGTGGGTAGTATATGGGGCTTTTGTGACAAAACGGATGGCACTGTGATAGACTGCATCCAATTTGTTGAGTAGAGTGTTGGAGGCTATTTTGTAAATGACATCACTGAAGTCGAGGATCGGTAGGATGGTCAGTTTTACGAGGGTATGTTTGGCAGAGTGAGTGAAGGATGCTTTGTTGCGAAATAGGAAGCCGGTTCTAGATGTAATTTTGGATTGGAGATGCTTAATGTCAGTCTGGAAGGAGAGTTTACAGTCTAACCAGACACCTGGGTATTTGTAGTTGTCCACATGTTCTAAGTCAGAACCGTCCAGAGTAGTGATGCTGGACGGGCGGGCAGGGATCGGTTGAAGAGCATGCATTTAGTTTTACTTGCATTTAAGAGCAGTTGGAGGCAACGGAAGGAGAGTTGTATGGCATTGAAGCTCTTCTGGAGGTTAGTTAAGTGTCCAAAGAAGGGCCGTAAGTATACAGAATGGTGTCCTCTGCATAGAGGTGGATCAGAGAATCACCAGGAGCCAGAGCGACATCATTGATGTATACAGAGAAGAGAGTCAGCCCGAAAATTGAACCCTGTGGCACCCCCATAGAGACTACCAGAGGTCCGGACAACAGGCCCTCTGATTTGGCACACTGAACTATCAGAGAAGTAGTTGGTGAACCAGGCGAGGCAGTCATTTGAGAAACCAAGGCTGTTGAGTCCGCCGATAAGAATGTGGTGATTGACAGTCGAAAGCCTTGGCCAGGTCGACGAATACGGCTGCGCAGTATTGTCTCTTATCGATGGCGGTTATGATGTCGTTTAGGACCTTGAGCGTGGCTGAGGTGCACCCATGACCAGCTCTGACACAAGATTGCATAGCAGAGAAGGTACGGTGGGATTCGAAATGGTCGGTAATCTTTGTTAACTTGGCTTTCGAAGACCTTAGAAAGGCAGGATAGGATAGATATGTCTGTAGCAGTTTGGGTCTAGTGTCTCTCCCTTTTGAAGAGGGGGATGACTGCGACAGCTTTCCAATCTTTGGCAATCTCAGACGATACGAGAGGTTGAACAGGCTAGTAATAGGGGTCGCAACAATTTCGGCGGATAGTTTTAGAAAGAGAGGGTCCAGATTGTCTAGCCTGGTTGATTTGTAAGGGTCCAGATTTTGCAGCTCTTTCAGAATATCTATGTGGATTTGAGTGAAGGAGAAATGGGGGAGGCATGGGCGAGTTGCTGTGGGGGGTGCAGGGCAGTTAATTGATTCTCAATTATCGTGGATTTATTGGTGGTGACAGTGTTTCCTAGCCTCAGTGCAGTGGGCAGCTGAGAGGAGGCGCTCTTATTCTCCATGGACTTTACAGTGTCCCAGATCTTTTTTGAGTTTGTGCTACAGGATGCAAATTTCTGTTTGAAAAAGCTAGCCTTTGCTTTCCTAACTGCCTGTGTATATTGGTTCCTAACTTCCCTGAAAAGTTGCATATGACAGGGGCTATTCGATGCTAATGCAGTACGCCACAGGATGTTTTTGTGCTGGTCAAGGGCAGTCAGGTCTGGAGTGAACCAAGGGCTATATCTGTTCCTGGTTCCATTTTTTTTGAATGGGGCATGCTTATTTAAGGTGATGAAGGCACTTTTAAAGAATAACCAGGCATCCTCTACTGACGGGATGAGGTCAATATCCTTCCAGGATACCCGGGCCAGGTCGTTTAGAAATGCCTGATCGCTGAAGTGTTTTAGGGAGCGTTTGACAGTGATGAGGGGTGGTCGTTTGACCGCAGACCCATTTACGGATGCAGGCAATGAGGCAGTGATCACTGAGATCTTGGTTGAAGACAGCAGAGGTGTATTTGGAGGGCAAGTTGGTTAGGATGATATCTATGAGGGTGTCCGTGTTTACGGATTTGGGGTTGTTCCTGGTAGGTTCATTGAACATTTGTGTGAGATTGAGGGCATCAAGTTTAGATTGTAGAATGGCCGGGGTGTTAAGGATGTCCCAGTTTAGGTCACCTAGCAGCATGAGCTCTGAAGATAGATGGTGGGCAATCAATTCACATATGGTGTCCAGGGCACAGTTGGGGGCAGAGGGTGGTCTATAGCAAGCGGTAACAGTGAGAGACTTGTTTCTGGAAAGGTGGATTTTTAAAAGTAGAAGCACGAATTGTTTGGGTACAGAGCTGGATAGAAAGACAGAACTCTGCAGGCTATCTCTGCAGTAGATTGCAGCTCCACCCCCTTTGGCAGTTCTATCTTGTCGGAAAATGTTATCGTTGGGATAGAAATTTCAGGGGTTTTGATGGTCTTCCTAAGCCAGGATTCAGACACGGCTAGGACATCCCTGTTGGCAGAGTGTGCTAAAGCAGTGAATAAAACAAACTTAGGGAGGAGGCTTCTAATGTTAACATGCATGAAACCAAGGCTTTTATGGTTACAGAAGTCAACAAATGAGAGCACCTGGGGAATGGGAGTGGAGCTAGGCACTACAGGGCCTGGATTAACCTCTACATCACCAGAGGAGGAGTAGGATAAGGGTACGGCTAAAGGTTATAAGAACTGGTCGTCTAGTACGTTCGGAACAGAGTAAAAGGAGCAGGTTTGAGGACGCGGCTAGGGATACAGTCTGGGCCAACAGCCTTGCGAGGATTAACACACTTAAATGTCTTACTCACGGAGGAGAGCACAAATTCAGGGGGTTGAATACTTATCTAATCAAGATATATTAGTGTTTTATTATTCATCACTTAAATGTTTTTTTCTCATTTTGACAGTATTTTGTGCAGATCGTTGAAAAAAAGACAAATCCATGATAATCCCATTTTGTAACACAACATTTTGAAAAAGTGAAGGGGTGTGAATACTTTCTGAAGGCACTGTACATGTCAGTGATTTTAGAATAGGGCTTTGCTTGAGAAATTTGGGCTGAGATGATAGGGGAAGAATATAGACGTTTTATACTATACTTGCCTGCAGGGCAGAAAATCCTAAATGTTTTTAAATGTATATTTGTCAACTGTCCAGAGGCCTCTGACCTATCTCCCCCTATGCAAATAAAGTATGGGGGGAAGGTTATTTGACACTCAAAATGTATCTACCGTCACGTGAGAACAAGTAACGTGACATAAAGCCAGCGAACGGGAAATGCTCTCAGTACTTCCCAAATAATTTCACCAAAAACAGGGAGGGGTGTAATCATTTGTTTCAACCTTAGCAAACGGAAAAAGTTTAGCAATGAAAACGTGAGTTTCTATTGGACACATTCTGATAAATCCCGCCCCATTTGATTCTGTTTAAGAAACGTTTTGCAACAGAATTGGCGAAATTAATACGCTCCAGTACGGTATGTTTAGAAACTTTGTGACTTCCCGGTGAAAACAGATTTGTTTGACGCTGTTTGTTGTTCTGGTCTATCACCTTGAGCCAACTCTCACAACCGGCCACCACAAAAGTTTTCGATTGAGCTGGACAGATTGAAGGAAACAGGTAAAGTGGTATATTTCCTACCTGCTTTCACAAAGGATAGATTCGTGTGTGGTCGGTCAACAAATGTTTCTATCAACAAATGTGGACATTCTGTAGGCCAGTGGGCTATTTGAGTTGCTGACATTGGAAATATCTAGCCTAATATAAGTTAATTTATTTTTATATTGTTTCTGTGGTAACTTAGTCTAATGCAATGCATGGAAACGTTGTGGCAAAACGGGATTAACTTTTTTGTTTTTGACATACAAGATAGGGGGCAACGTTTGCCAGCTTGGATAGATACAATGTTGCAAACAACACTGTCGTGATTACATCTGTAACTCTCCCAGCGAAATGAATACTTTTTCATTTGACGCTGGACGAATTTGCGGCTTTTTGATTTTGTGAGCCTGTTCAGGTTTGGTTTCGCTTTGCCAATCACCCTTCTAACATTATATTAATCTACTATCTATTTAGTCATCTATTAATAGCTAGTAGTTTATCTATCAATGTCAAGATAGTTATTTTTTATAAATACATTTAATGCAATTATAAAATACTTTATGCCTAGAGGCATTAGCAGAATTTTTTTTAATCTGACGAATTATAGGGTAGGTAGCCTGCTGAACCTGACAAATGGATCAATAAAAACATATAATACGAGAAGGGAAGACACAAATGGAATATGACATCCATCTAAACTGGAGGAGGAAATTGTCCAAAAACAATCTTTTAAGTGGCACTGACCCAACAATGATAAAGAGTGGTTGTGTGCGTGCACTAACTGGGGAAATTGCTGATGCTCTCTGTTGGTGCCAATAAAATAGACTATACTGTTGTTCACTCAGTTAAGTTGAAAATTTTTATAACTAAAAGACAGACTATTCTTTTCATTTACTTCTCTTTACAGCAATAACCATTTGCTTTCAAACTATGTTTTGAAATATTGCAATATGACTGGCTGGGCCTCTACTTTGTAGTTGGTCTATGCTGCGTGCGCTGCCTTTCCTAATGACTGTCGGCAATGCGATTTTAAAACAATCCATAATTTATTTTATTTTAAAGAAGCTAATGATCCACTGTGGCCAAATAAAGCTTTAGTAGCCTATTTTGAATGGTTTTATAGGAAAAGGCTCATTTGAATAAATAATTTTGGAGATTAATTTATTTTTGTATTGAATTGTTGTGTCAATGTATTTTATTATAGGGAATATCATGGATCGTAGCCTATATATCACGTTGTGCAATCACAGTGTTTTCATGAGACAAGTGCACGGGTCTCTTCCCTCTGTCCTATCAAGGGACACAGACCCTGTCATCTGATTCAGACTCCTCACTCCAGTTTGTTGTGCCACAGACCTAAAACTCATTGTATTGACAATCACATGTGTGCTTTAATGGATATTAACAATGATTCTGGGGGTTCTTAATGAGTAGCCATTAATC
Organism: Salvelinus fontinalis; assembly: GCF_029448725.1. NCBI lineage: Eukaryota > Metazoa > Chordata > Actinopteri > Salmoniformes > Salmonidae > Salvelinus > Salvelinus fontinalis. The sequence goes on along the minus strand of NC_074693.1, from coordinate 23,817,359 downwards.
CTGGACTCTATTGGAACCCTGTTGGTATTTACAGCTTTGAAATGGCAGATGATAAGTAGGAGTGACACACACACACACAGAGACTATTGTATTACCATTCTATCTTCATGGTTATATTGCATTTTACAGACCTGCCCACTAGCCATCAAATCCTTGCTTCCTCTGTCCTTGTTTCCTCCATCCCTCGCCTCTTTCAAAGCACATCGGAGGAGGAGGCCCGATGGGAGGAACCTTCAATCCTCTCCCCCAATGTGCTTTGAGAGGGTGAGGATTTGACAGCTAGTACAATTTTTAGACAGTACATTCCTATATGTACAGTTGAAGTCAGAAGTCTACATACACTTAGGTTGGAGTCATTATAAATTGTTTGTCAACCACTCCACAAATGTATTGTTAACAAACTATAGTTTTGGTAAGTCGGTTAGGACATCTACTGTGTGCATGACACAAGTAATTTTTCCAACAATTGTTTACAGATTATTTCACTTGTATTACAATTCCTGTATTACAATTCCAGTGGGTCAGAAGTTTACATACACTAAATTGACTGTGCCTTTTAAACAGCTTGGAAAATTCCAGAAAATGATGTCAATGCTTTAGAAGCTTCTGACTGGCTAATTGACATAATTTGAGTCAATTGGAGGTGTACCTGTGGATGTATTTCAAGGCCTATCTTCAAACTCAGTGCCTCTTTGCTTGACATCATGAGAAAATCAAAAGAAATCAGCCAAGAGCTCAGAAAAAAATTTGTAGACCTCTACAAGTCTGGTTCATCCTTGGGAGCAATTTCCAAATGCCCGAAGGTACCAAGTTCCTCTGTACAAACAATAGTCTGCAAGTATGAACACCATGGGACCACGCAGCTGTCATACCGCTCAGGAAGGAGACACATTCTGTCTCCTAGAGATGAATGTACTTTGGTGCGAAAAGTACAAGATCATACTTTTTGGAGAAATGTTCTCTGGTCTGATGAAACAAAATTAGAACTGTTTGGCCATAATGACCATTATGTTTGGAGGAAAAAAGGGGAGGCTTGCAAGCCAAAGAACACCTTCCCAACTGTGAAGCTCAGGGTGGCAGCATCATGTTGTGGGGGTGCTTTGCTGCAGGAGGGACTAGTGCACTTCACAAAATAGATGGCATCATGAGGTAGGACAATTATGTGGATATTTTGAAGCAACATCTCAAGACATCAGTCAGGAAGTTAAAGCTTGGTTGCAAATGGGTTTTCCAAATGGACAATGACCCCAAGCAGACTTCCAAAGTTGTGGCAAAATGGCTTAAGGACAACAAAGTCAAGGTATTGGTGTGGCCATCACAAAGCCCTGACCTCAATCCTATAGAAAATTAGTGAGCAGAACTGAAAAAGCGTGTGCGAGCAAGGAGGCCTACAAACCTGACTCAGTTACACCAGCTCTGTCAGGAGGAAGGGGCCAAAATTCACCCAACTTATTGTGGGAAGCTTGTGGAAGGCTACCCAAAACGTTTGACCCAAGTTAAACAATTTAAAGGCAATGATACTAAATACTAATTGAGTGTATGTAAACTTCTGACCCACTGGAAATGTAATGAAAGAAATAAAAGCTGAAATAAATCATTCTCTCTACTATTATTCTGACATTTCACATTCTTAAAATAGTGGTGATCCTAACTGACCTAAGACAGGGAATTTTTACTAGGATTAAATGTCAGGAATTGTGAATACATTTATACTCAGTTTTTGGCTAAGGTGTATGTGTACTTCTGACTCCAACTGTACATATCAACCACAATTACCTTGTACCCCTGCACATCGACTCGGTACTGGTACCCCGTGAAGTGAAGACAGAGGAAGCAAGGATTTGACTGCTGGTAGGTGGCTAAAATGCAATGTAACCTTAAACAAAGCATAGTGATACAAAAGTATTAATTAAATTGTTGTGACTATCTTATCTTAAATAGACATTGAGAAATATACCTATCGGGATTGATGGATGTATTAATAGATTACTTTATAGATGAATATAATTAGATTAAGGGTGAACTGCTATTTTGAAGGAACAGGAAGTGTTTGTTTGCATTTGGATAGTGACAGACATTCCACATTTAACCCAACCCGCTTGTGAAATTCAAAATATCAAGTGTTTTTATGTTTATATGCCAAAAACTGGAACATTAAAATTAAAAAAAAAAAAAATCAATTGGCCAAAATGTACACGGACGATCTTGGTTCAGTCTCTCCCCAGTCTAAATGTCGATATGGTTAAACCTATTTTAGTGACCCACATCAAGGGTGGTGTATTGAGGCCTTTGCACTGACTTGTGGTCAGAGTTTAATTAGTTGTGAAGTGCAGCTTGAGTGGAAATTCCACTGTCGCAATTCATGTGACTTTTTCAGTTAGTCAGAGGGGAAGAATGCACTTTGTCTTTCCCTTATCTGTAACTGTCAGCGGTCACCTGATTTTTGAAGCAACCGCCATACACTAACACCATTCTCTCTCTTCACCTTATCCCTCACTACTTTTATCTATTCACTGTTTCTATCCTATCTCCTTTCCATCTCCCTGTCTCTTTACCTTCTTACTCTCCCCCCTTTTCCCTCTCCCTCTAGGCCTATCTCTAGGTGGCGATGGGTTCTATGTTCCGCAGTCAGGAGGTGTGCCTGGTGCAGCTCTTCCTCCAGTCTGGTTCAGCCTACAACTGTGTCAGTGAACTGGGAGAACTGGGCCTGGTCGAGTTCAGAGATGTGAGTTATGTTCTCCCCTGACCTCGTTTGTCTTGTATCTTCACTAAGAATGACTGTCTCAGAAACAGTAGCTGTGACTAATGTCTCTACCATCTTGCTATTAAGTTTGAAATTAGCGACATTAGCTGACGTGTAGTAATGCCTCGTGTGAATAACTGGTGAGTAACTAACTGTGTCTGTTGTACTCTTCCCTCTGTGGTGAATCAGTTGAACCCCAATGTCAACTCCTTCCAGAGGAAGTTTGTGGGGGAGGTGAGACGATGTGAGGAACTGGAGAAAACTTTCTGTAAGTATCTAGATCCCTCACTATCGGCTCCTGAAACAAGGCCGCTCATTAAAGCGATCCTAATACAAGAAAATTGTTTGACAGTTGTCTCCTATGCATTTGACTTTCTCTCCTTACATCTTTCCCTCAATCTCTCTTTTCATCCTTCTCTCCACTCAGCGTTCCTGGAGCAGGAGATCAATCGGTCTCTGTGGCCCCCCCTCCATGGCCCCCTCCCTTCCCCCTGCCCGACACCCTCGGCCCCCCAGCCCAGAGACCTACTCACCATTGAGGAAGAGAGTGAGAGGCTGGCCAGGGAGCTCAAAGAGGTGTCCAGGAACAGAGACAGTCTCAGAGCCCAGATGACCCAGCTCAGCCAATACAAAGGGGTTCTCACCCAGACCCACTCCCTCACCTCCTCACAGGTCAGAACTACACCACCCAGACCCACTCCCTCAGAACTACAACTACTGTTTGGATGTATTAAAGTGGAGAACTACAATCTCATAACTATTTTCATTGTTCTCTCTCACAGGGTTCGCCGCCTCCACTGGAAACAGTAGGCATATTGGAGCCTAACCGACAGGACGTCCACCTCAGGTAAACCTCATTAGTCAAAGCGATTGCCAGTGTCTTTCCACCTAACTTTTTTTTACATTGGCTCTGGACAATGACTGATTTCCATTTTCCAGTTGGTCAACATACTCTCTGTGCCAACTTACCTCGTTTTTTAAATTTCTCCCATCCCTCTCTCGTTTGCAGTTTTGTGGCCGGTGTGGTCCACCCCTGGAAAGTCCCTTCGTTCGAGCGGTTGCTATGGCGAGCGTGCCGTGGTTACATCATCGTGGACTTCAGAGAGATGGAGGAGCAACTAGAGCTTCCTGTCACGGTGAGGAGATGAAGAAAGGAAGAGGAGCTCTATACTAAAAGTAGAGTAGCAAGTAAGATGGTCAGTGAGTCAAATCTTCTAATATTTGATGTGATGGCAGGGGGAGATGCAGTGGACGGTGTTCCTCATATCCTACTGGGGAGATCAGATCGGACAGAAGGTCAAGAAGATCTGTGATTGGTGAGTAAACCTGTCCACTTCTCCTTCGTTGTGATATTTGACACATTGCAGTGGTTCATGTTTATGCTTGTTTAACAACCCATGTCTTTCTTGCACCTCCTCAATAACTTGCATTCCCAGCTTCCACACACAGACGTTTGTGTACCCCGACAGCCCCACGGAGAGAGAGGAGATTCTCCAGGGACTGCAGGGCAGAATTGAAGACATCAAATCTGTAAGGCAGACTACCACTGTATAAAACACATTCACCTTCATTTTTGTTGCTGTATCTCAAACTTCAATAAGAATCACATTGGGAACAGCAAACAGTGAGCGAACATTTACTTTTAAATTTGCCTCACACTCCATCTCTAATCCATCCCTCGTCCTCCTTCACCCCCCCCCCCTCCTACCCCAGGTCCTGTCCCAGACAGAGCACTACCTCCAGCAGCTGTTGGTGCGTGCTGTAGCCGTGCTGCCCCAGTGGAAGGTGCGGGTCCAGAAGTCTAAGGCTGTCCAGGCTGTGCTGAACCTCTGCAGCCCCTCCGTCACCGACAAGTGTCTGATCGCTGAGGCCTGGTGTCCCGTCAGCAAGCTGCCTGAACTACAGAGTGCCCTGAGAGAAGGAGGGGTGAGGGAGGGGAAGGAAAGAGGGAAGGGGAGATTGAGTAACCAAGCAAGATGCAAGGCAACAAGAGAGGGTTGTCTTTGGTCATGCTGTTTAAACTGAGGAATGTATGTAATTTTTCAAGGTACCCCAAAAGTGTACGACTTTAAGCCCCTTCATTTTGTCTCTTGTCTCTCCCCTATCAGAGGAAGAGTGGCAGTGGGATGGACTCGTTCTATAACCGCCTCCCATGCTCCACCCCTCCTCCCACCCTGTTCCCTACCAACTCCTTCACGGCCGGCTTCCAGAGCATCGTAGAGGCTTATGGAGTGGCCAGTTACCGTGAGGTTAACCCAGGTATCAATCAATACATGTATCACTTCAAACCGCCAACCCTCCAACAGACCAACCAAGGGAAGAACCACCTCTAGTATATGTAAATGTTCAGAAATTTGTTCTCTCGCTCAACCCTCTTATTCCCGTTCTCCATAGCCGTGTACACCATCATCACATTCCCCTTCCTCTTTGCGGTGATGTTTGGGGACGTGGGTCACGGCCTGCTGATGTTCCTGGCTGCCCTCTGGATGGTCCTGGAGGAGAAGGACCCCAAACTCAGGAACAACACCAATGAGGTTGCGCCCACAAATACGTCACACTCTTTCATACAGACACTTTAAACACACTTTAAATTGAGAGGCTGACAATTATACGGATTCAGAGGAACAGTCCTAATATATAAAGTCTCTGTGTGTGGTGTAGATCTGGAGGATGATGTTTGGAGGACGCTATCTGATCCTGTTGATGGGACTGTTCTCTGTCTACACTGGGGCCATCTACAATGAGTGTTTCAGCAGAGGACTCAGCCCCTTCAGCTCCGGCTGGCACGTACGACCCATGTTCGATAGCGGAGAGTGGAGGTAAGGACACATGCCGCATCACTCACACCTGCGTAACAGCGCCACAATCCTTTTTCTGATTGTCATGTCTGTTTTAAAATATTTTAGTTCTGTATCTCTCTCTCTCGCTCAGTACAACAACTCTTAAAGAGAACAACTTCCTGTCCCTGGACCCTAACATCACTGGGGTTTTTACAGGACCCTATCCTTTTGGCATCGACCCGGTATGGAAATCCACCACACTGCCTCCTCTCTCTCTCTCCCTTCCTAATTTCTCTCTTCCTCATTTCTCTCTCTCTATTCTCCCTGTGATTGTTTCCATGACTCAGTTATAATGAGTAACTGTGCTGTGTGGTCCTCAGATCTGGGGTCTGTCCAACAACCACCTGACGTTCCTCAACTCCTACAAGATGAAGATGTCCGTCATCATCGGGGTGATCCACATGACCTTCGGAGTCTGTCTGTCCTTCTTCAACTACAAGTGAGGGAACATTACGTTAGTTTGTGTGTGTGTATTGAAATGCAAGGGACAATTGCTGTAATCTACTAATTTTCTCACCGTCCCTCTCCTGCTATCCCTACTCGCTCTACTCAAACCAATACCTTTGTTTATGCATTCCTTTCTCTTAAACCTATGATTCCCTCTACCCACCCACCTCTTTGGCTATCTCTTTTCATCCCTCTCTCTCGGCCATCGCTCTCTCCTCCCTCCCATCTCTCTCTGCCCATCCTTCTCTCCCCCATCTCTCTTTTTTTCTCTCTCTCCCTCCAGACACTTTAACCAGTTGAGCAGTGTATTCCTGGTACTGATCCCAGAGCTGTTCTTCATGCTGTGTCTGTTTGGTTACCTGGTCTTCATGGTCATCTTCAAGTGGCTGGCCTTTGACACGGCCCACTCTAACTCCACCCCCAGCATCCTCATCCACTTCATAGACATGTTCCTATTCACAGTGAACAAGGAAAACCCGCCCCTCTACAAAGGACAGGTGTGTGTTTTGTAGGGAAACCTCCCACTGTTTGGGACGGTTACAGTATATGTATGGAAGGGCACACAACGGGCTCACTACAAAATACTTAATTGTTTAAAGTATGCTTAATGTTTGCTGAATCCTTGAAAACATAATCTATAGGTAAACAATGGTATGGTAGCATGCTCACCCCTAAGTACAACCTGCCACTGTGGTGACGTTCTAACTCCCGCTCTCTGCACTGTAGATTGTGGTGCAGAAGGTCCTTGTGGTGCTGGCGCTGTGTTCTGTTCCAGTCCTACTGCTGGGGAAACCCATCCATCAATACATCACCCACAAGAGGAACCACTGGCACATGGTGAGCAACTTGACTCTGGCTGAGCTTTTGCTAAGTGTATTGATTTTATTGTAAGTATCTAGCATCACTTTGTTTCTTCTGTATGTGAGTTGGTCTGGTGTGATTCTGTGTCCTCCAGGCAGGAGAGAGCCGCCCCCTGTTAGATGAGAACAATTCCATCAACGCTCATCAGGGAGAGGTGGAGACGGGGAGTCACAGAGAGGAGGTGGAAAGGCGGTGTTATCACAGTGTTACCTATGCTAGCTCTATTTCTGTGTTCGCAGAGGCTTAGCTAATGACGCGTTTAACGTATTACTCAGTCTGACAACTTTTCAACTCCTCCCCCTCTTTAAAAAAAATCTAATAAATATCACATTCTCTGTGTCTGTAGGAGTTTGATGCTGCTGATGTGTTCATGCACCAGGCCATCCACACCATAGAGTACTGTCTAGGCTGCATCTCCAACACAGCCTCTTACCTACGACTGTGGGCCCTGAGTCTTGCACATGCACGTGAGTCACACACACACCCTCGTTCTCCACTGATTTGTAGTCACTCACCGCAAACTGACTCATATTTTGAAATAGTACTAACTCGCTGTAGCTCTTATTTTGTGTGTTCCCCCTCCATCCCTCCAGAGCTGTCAGAGGTGCTCTGGGTGATGGTGATGCGTATCGCCCTAAACGGGCAAGGCTACGTGGGATCTGTGGTCCTGTTTGTAGTCTTTTCCTTCTTTGCTGTGCTGACAGTCTCCATCCTCCTGGTCATGGAGGGCCTGTCTGCCTTCCTGCATGCCTTGCGTTTGCACTGGTAAGAGATTGAGGGGTGGAGGGAGATGGTTGGGGGGAAAGACAGAATGAGTGAACGAGAGGAGTGTGTGACTGGAGGATTGGAGAAAATATATTATGTGCAATATTGTCTGTTGATTTTTCTTTCTCTCCTAGGGTGGAGTTCCAGAATAAGTTCTACAGCGGAACAGGCTACAAGCTGAACCCTTTCGCCTTCTCTTCCCTAATCCACGCCTCGTCCGCTATGTGATCAATTTATTGACCGTTTTAAATATGTTTGAATAATTAACAACCATTTGGCAATCAGTCACTTGCTCTGCACCTATCGCTCCCCCGCACATTGAGAATGATTGCTCTCTTTTTTATTGAAAGCTTGGTGTTTTGAAGAACTTGTTCAATGTCCAAGAATGCATTGAGGACTTTGCACTGTGTTATTGATTATGTGCCCATTTCAGCATGCATGTTGTGTGATCAGAATATCTGTTGTTACTTCTATGGACTGACCATGTGTTGCTTCCAGTAATGTACATTTTAGATAATAAATGTTTTTTATCATTCACATCCTCTTAGTTTATCATTCTAAGCATGATTTGAAAACTGTTGTAATATCTTCATAGTGTTGTTTGGTTGAATAACTCAGGAAATGGTTGGTATTGACTTTCACACATGATGAAAGTGATCTCAAAGTCTGTAAAGATAAAGGACACCAGTTGTCTTAACACATCTGGTCTGAAAGACAAAGTAGACATGATGGCTGTGCTGCTTTTGTTATTGGTAATGTGAGCGACCCTTTATGGTACTCAACACCTCCAGTTTCTTATGTCGTATTTGGACACGATTAATGATTATGGAAAGAACTTGTCAACCATGTCATTCACATTATGTCTGATATGAGCAGAGAACCATCTGAATGAATATCAACGTTTTTCCAAAGATAAAGTTGATTTGTGTGCCTTTGAGCCCATCTAGTTTCCATGTTTGTAATCAGGCCTTATCTGTTCATTAGTCATTGAGACTGATCATGGAACATATTCAAGCTTTTGAACAACTGTTAGTCTGCCGCATTCTCTGTATCCTGGTTCACATCATGCTGTCTTTGTTTTTACTATCAGTGTGATAAACTATGGCTGAAATGAAATTAAAGCTGTTTTTTTTTTCTTTGTGTGGATGTACGTTTTACTTCTTGACTTGGTATTCCTATTGTAGAAATAAGGCGAGGAGGCCATTTCTTAAATTATGGATATGAACTAATATTGGCTTCATTTGACTTTATTTTATTCTCACTTCCATCTGGTAAGTGGGTTGTGGTGTAAATGTGTGTGAAGCGCAACAGGGACTCACTGTGGCGAGGGGACACTGAACCGGATGTCAGTGATGAAAAAGGAAGTGGTCAATGTAAAGTGTAAAAGATGGCGGCACATGTCAAGGCGAATGTTTATTGAATAATATCTACTGTAATTGGTTTCTCTTTTGAGTCGCTACAGTGGAGGATCAAGTATAGTCTGAACTTTAATCATATATGACCACATACGGAACGAGATGGCAGTGTTGGGTGAATTAAGTCAATGTGCGAGCTGAGTGGTTCTGTAATCAACCATTATCTCAAATGGGGTAAGAAAATACTGATCTCCGTTGATGCCAAATGTGTTGTGTAAATCCTAATGTTTATGAAAATACCTTTTTGATTAGCATGTTCCTAAAGCTGCTCTACTCCTACGTGCTCTTATTTTAATCCCCATCTTCTCCCTCTACAGTCCGTTGTATGAGCCAGGCGGCGCACCAACCCGAGCCCACTGTAGATAAAGCCATGAACCTGGAGCAAATGGCTTTAGCAGTGAAGGACAGGGGGCTGGAGAACAACTTGGCCCTCAAAAATTCTACCATAGGTGTGGCTACCTCTGTGCCCGTTCATACTTGGACAGATGTACACTTTTATAACCCCTCTTGCCTTTTTCCCCTCTTCTCTAAATCTGTCATCCCTTGCTTCTACCCCCATTTCCTTCAGGTTGGTGTTCTCGCGCTCCCAGCACCACATAACAGGTGTTTGTCAACAGTGATCCAGTCCCTGTGCTGTCATGTTCCACCAAAGAGTGGGCCCTGAAGCGTGAGCTTGTTCACCCGTTGTGTGGCAGCGAGGTGTCATCAGGCTGGCATCATTAGGATGGTGTACAGACACATCCCCTGGCAGTACCGCTCTGATGCTGTAAGTACAGGCGGATGTTTGAGACAGTACATAGAGGCAGTATCAAATGGTTTAGGGATTTTGACCAAAGGACTGTCAAGTCATCCATATGTGACAACAGGCTTCATGTTGTTTGGGGTTGTGTTTAGGGAGATATGTTAATCACTTTTTTCATTTCTTTTTCTTCCCAGGTTGTCGTTTCGGACAGCGATGAAAGAGGGAGTTACTCTGAACCACGACAATTCATCGGGACCTAACTTTAGGGGCCAAAAGTTTCCATTATACTAGTATTATGTAAATATCAACATCACTAAAGGCTCTTAGCCAAACCAACAAAATATCATTTTCCCCCCGTTTGTTGTACACAGAAAAGTCACACAAAAAAAGGCAGACAAATGAACATGACATTGGTTACTCTGAAACATTTATTCACTCATACAGTATAGCTGTAAACAAATGTGCTGAAAACAGTGGGGGAGATAATACTTATCCAGAACAATGACAGATACAGGTCATTGATCAATTTGATTGCATAACAGCAGAGGTTGGCTCAGGCAGTGTCAATGGGATGAAGGTTTCAATGATGAATATAAAAACACAGCCAGCTGAAGACTTTAAAAACCATTGGATCGATAAAGAAATCAGCATGAAGAGCGGAAGAACCATTCAGTTTAACTGAGGAAAGTTCCGAAACTTACCATAATGCCAAAACTACCTCAAACCTCTCAAAACCCTACTGTAACCTGACCAACATCATGCTAACATGCACTCTGGTCATAATCAGCTAAGTCAGAGGGCATACACAGAGGAACGCATTCAATGCAAGTAGCTACATAATAACACAATCCCATTCAAGCAAGGAACAAGACAAACCTTTTAATCAATATGAAAAACAGCCACCAGCTCAGAGAAATAGCAATATACCGTAGATATTATAAATACTTTAAATCAGGGTCTGTGTATTCGGGTAATAACTTGGTTATTTGGGTCCCACGTCCAAGGCACTCTTACAGCAAGGCTATTTGTGGAACGACAGCGAAATATTAAAAAAAATTAAAACATCTCCAATAATTTAAAGGGATTTAACACCCAAGATTTAAAAAGAGGGTACGAGTTTTCTAATGATCCTCAAATCTGTTGTCTTAGATTAAGGCCTATATTCAATCAGTTCAAGCGTTAACCGGCGATAGCAGGCAACCGCTTAGCGGATGTTTTGGTGGTGTCGCAGGTGAGTGGAACTGTCAAGTCAGTGAGCAGCTGCTCGATCATTGTAACAAAGCCACATCCGCCGCACTCACGTTAGAAGTTCAGAATGAGAAAGTGAAGGCTATATAGAAATAATTAAAAAATCTAATTGAAAAATCATCAAACAAAATAATGAGGATTTCTATCAGCATAATCAAGGTGTAGATTACATCTCACATTCCAGTGTTCGAACTTGTAAACAAGTCTGCATGGGTTTTTTCTTAATGCGACTGCATGCTGGGAGCCAGTTGTGAATTTGACAGCTCTAACGCAGTTCCACCTCCAACACCGTCAAAACATTAGCTACGCGGCTGTCTGCTGAAGCAGATCTGATTGAATTGGGCCCTAAAACTCAAGGACAGAAAGTTCATTGGCACAGAGGAACACATTGTCACAGTCTGGTGCCCTTGAATTGGTCATGAATTGGTCCAGAATAATAACACAGCTTAAAACAGTCACTCATTATTACTATTTTGAAACCTCAGTGAGAAAATTCAAGTTTTGGATCATTGAGCCAGCATGAATTAGCATGCCATTTTCATAAAGTAAAAAGATCTAGCTTGTATGTGCCTTTAAAAAAAAGAAAATCCATAAAATAAGGGCACTTAAAATACACAACCTGAACTGCCTGCCTCAAATTCAGAGAATACAAATTAATTATTGCATAGATATCATGAAACCATAGAGGTCATAGGTCATGAGAGAAGGAGGGCACACTACACATGCGGTATGATAATGTACTTCAGTGACAGTAGGTAAGTCTAACCAGAAATACTAAGCTTTGGTCGTACACATAATTATTGGTGTCGTAATACTGCAGTGACATAAAACAAAGTGAGCCATCACTACCAATGGAGTGTAAATGTGTTGGGGAACAGTTTGTGAAATATTAAAAGAACCAAAAAGGAAATATTGTGCAAAAGGAATAACGCTTAAATAATCAAATTATACAGTGTACACAAAACATTAGGAACACCTCTTTCCATGACAGGTGAATCCAGGAGAAAGTTATGATCCCTTCTTGATGTCACCATTTCAAATCAGTGTAGATGATGGGGAGGAGACAGGTTAAAGAAGGATTTTTGAGACGAGGATTGTGTTTGTGTGCCATTCAGTGGGTGAAATCAGCTAAACAAAATATTTAAGTGCATTTGAACGGTGTAAGGTGCCAGGTACCCCGGTTTGAGTGTCAAGAACTGCAACGCTGCTGGATTTTTCACACTCAACAGTTTCCTGTGTTTGAGGACATCCAGCCAACTTGACACAGCTGTGGCGAGGATTGAAGTCAACATTTGCCAGCATCCCTGTGGGAACGCTTGACAGCTTGTAGAGTCCATTCCCCAATGAATGTTTTGTATACTCCGTGTATAACGCTATGATAGTTGGGAGTCTAAAGCCTTGTTCACATTGGCAGTTTGAAGTAACAAAAAAAAAATGCATATACGATTCAAATCTGTTCTTTTTCCTGCAGTATGAACAGAAACATATTTCAAAACACCTTCGTAGGTGGGTTGAAATCAGGTACTAATCAGATTCCTGGCCATGAAACCCTTCTGAACAGTCAAATCGGATTTATTTGCCCGCTAATGGTTTTTAGACTCATTTGGCATATCTTGTTGCTTGCTAGCCACTCTGTTGACAACTTGACAAGAACATGGTAGCTAACGAGCTTGTTAATTGTTTACAAACAAATTAGTGAATGTGCTAGTTGACTGCTTTGGCTAGTCAAAAAGGACTCATTGCTACACCACCAATCAGCCTACACCACCGCGCGCACACACCCATCATTACTATGACAACTAGTGTAGCCATGTAAGCAAATGCCTGCTGTCTGAACAAACACAAATCTGATTTTGTCACTTGTAACTTGCTGTTTGGACAGTCAGTATTCCAAAACAGAATAGAAAAACACAGATTTTAGCTTTAAGGCCTGCAGTGTGAACAAGGCTTAAGTAGTATGATGTATATAAATACCTTTGGGTGATTCATGTTTATAGCTTGAAAGAAGGCAGAACATTTAATCTCTTCCTATTAGTGTCTACTCTAGGCTTCTCTTTCTCCATCCATTCTCCCCTTCTCTCTCCCCCTCTACCGCCCTTCCATCATCTTGGTATCTCCTTCCCTGGACCCAGGTTTACTTGGCCCCGCCCCTTCACATTTTCTGGGATCTGATAGGCTGCTTGGCTCAGGTGAAACATCCACATGGGCCCTCTGATGCATGAGGCCCTTCCGTCCATGACTCTGCCTCCGCTGCCCTGGAGACCGCCGGTGACTGTTGGCAATCTACATCGCCGAATAATAAAAAGGTAAGAAAGGGTAGGAAAAATGGTTGCTTTCTTTTCTCTTACACCTCTTACCTGTTCATTCCTTAGGTCCTCATTGTCCAGTTCGTTGATGGACTGCATGAGAGAGAAGAGGTTCATCCTGCCACTGCGACTGGGGCTCTGAGAGGACGCCTAGAGAAGGGAGTATATTAAAGATGGATAAACAGGTTGGTTTTGACATTGGTTCAATGTAATATAAAATGTTAGAAGGTTTTGTCATGTCACTTGAGAGGTTGCCCACCTTGTCACTGTCGTGTACAGTGATGATGGGATTGGCTGCGGCCGGTTCCGTGGGTGGGGCGGCCGGTTCCGTGGGTGGGGCGGCCGGTTCCGTGGGTGGGGCGGCCGGTTCCGTGGGTGGGGCGGCCGGTTCCGTGGGTGGGGCGGCCGGTTCCGTGGGTGGGGCGGCCGGTTCCGTGGGTGGGGCGGCCGGTTCCGTGGGTGGGGCGGCCGGTTCCGTGGGTGGGGCGGCCGGTTCCGTGGGTGGTGCGGCCGGTTCCGTGGGTGGGGCGGCCGGTTCCGTGGGTGGGGCGGCCGGTTCCGTGGGTGGGGCGGCCGGTTCCGTGGGTGAGGCGGCCGGTTCCGTGGGTGAAGCGTCTGCGTCAGTCTCAACCTTGGGGGCAGGCTCTTCAAATACCTAGTCAAAACAGAGATTGAGAAAGAAGTCTTTTGATTGCACCTCAAAGGATTCACAAAAACCAAATAATCCGGATCTTGATAATATCATCCTAACTAGGGCTGTTACGGTGACTGTCACGAGTAATGACCTTAATGATGTCACCATTGCCCTTGAGTCTAAGCAATGTTGTGCTGCTATTTTCATTGACTTGGCCAAAGCTTTTGATATGGTAGACCAGTGGTTCCTAAACTTTTTATAGTCCCGTACCCCTTCAAACATTCAACCTCCAGTTGCGCTCTAGCACCAGGGTCAGCGCACTCAAATGTTATTTTGCCATCATTGTAAGCCTGCCCCATACACACACCACAATACATTTATTAAACATTAGAATGAGTGCGAGTTTGTCACAACCCGGCTCGTGGGAAGTGACAAAGAGCTCTTATAGGACCAGGGCAATAATAATAATTTTGCTCTTTATTTAGCCATCTTACATATAAAACCTTATTTTTTCATAAAAAAATCTGAGTAACTCACAACAGGTTAATGAGAAGGGTGTGCTTGAAAGGATGCACAACTCTGCAATGTTGGGTTGTATTGGAGAGAGTCTCAGTCTTAAATCATTTTCCACACGCAGTCTGTGCCTGTATTTAGTTTTCATGCTAGTGAGGGCCGAGAAGCCAATCTCACATAAGTACGTGGTTGCAAAGAGCATCAGTGTCTTAATGGCACGATGAAACTGAGCGCAGCCCAATCCAGAAGCCTGGCAGTGGCTTCTGATTACATTTTCACAGAACTGCTTGCTGCAATTTCGATAAGGCTCTCTTGTTCAGATATCGGGAAGTGGACTGAGGCAGGGCATGAAAGAGATAACGAATCCAGTTTGTGTTCTCCATTTCGGGAAAGTACCTGCGTAATTGCGGATCCAGCTCACTCAGGTGCGTCGCTATATCACATTTGACATTGTCTGTAAGCTCGAGTTCATTTGCACACAGAAAAAAAAAAAAAATCATACAATGATGGAAAGACCTGTGTGTTGTCTGTCTTTGTTAATGCAGACAAAAAAAGAGCTCCAACTTCTTAAATCATAGCCTCAATTTTGTCCCGCACATTGAATATAGTTGCGGAGAGTCCCTGTAATCCTAGAATCAGATAATTCAGGCGAGAGAAAAAAAAACCCCAGATAGGCCAGTCGTGTGAGAAACTCGTCATCATGCAAGCAGTCAGACAAGTGAAAATGGTCAGTAAACAAAACTAAGCGCATCTCTCAATTAAAAAGAAAACATCAATACTTTGCCACTTGATAACCAGCACACTTCTGTATGTTGTAAAAGCGTTACATGGTCGCTGCCCATATCATTGCATAATGCAGAAAATACATGGGTCCAGAGGCCTTGCTTATTAACAAAGTTAACCATTTTCACTGTAGTGTCCAAAACGTCTTTCAAGCTGTCAGGCATCCCCTTGGCCGCAAGAGCCTCTCGGTGGATGCTGCAGTGTACCCAAGTGGCATCGGGAGCAACTGCTTGCACGCTCGTTACCACTCCACTATGTCTCCCCGTCATGGCTTTTGCGCCATCAGTACAGATACCAATACATCTTGACCACCAAAGTCCATTTGATTTCACAAAGCTGTACAGTACTTTAAAAATATCCTCTCATATTGTCCTGGTTTCCAGTGGTTTGCAGAAAAGGATGTTTTCCTTAATTGACCCCCCCATAAATGTACCCAGCATATACCAGGAGCTGTGCCAGGCCCGCCACATCTGTTGACTCATCCAGCTGTAACGCATATAATTCACTGGGTTGTATGCAAAGCAGTAATTGTTTCAAAACATCTCATGCTAGGTCACTGATGTGTTGTGAAACAGTGTTTGATGAAGTCATTGTCTGTATAGTTTTTTGGGACTTTTCCCCCAGCCATATCCACAGCAACAGGAAGAATTAAGTCCTCCACAATAGTATGGGGCTTGCCTGTCCTAGCCACTCAGTAGCTCACCATATAAGACGCTTCCAGACCCTTATTAAAATGGTATCTGTTGCTTTTATACAGGTCTTACTACTCGAAAGTCATCTTTCTTCTCGCTCAAAAAACTCCCGTGGCTTATTTTACAAATTGTCATGTTTCGTTTCTAAATGTCTGTGCAAGAGTGAATGTTTCCCGCAAGAGTGTAACAGTTAATGTGATTGGATGTTAATTATTTGACTCGGCTACCTGTATTTGACATTGTGTTAATTCGCTGAACACTAGATGGTTTAATTTTATTTTTGGCAATGGAACGAGGCTACTCAGGCGAAAAAACATGAAATGCACTGTTTGAAAATGTGATAAAAAAATAAATATATATTTTTAATTTGGCGTACCCCCGACACCATTCCCCAGTTTGGGAATACCTGCAGTAGACCATTCCATTCTTGTGGGCCGGCTAAGGAGTATTTGTGTCTTGGATGGGTCTTTGGCTTGGTTTGCCAACTACCTCTCTCAAAGAGAGCAGTGTATAAAGTCAGAATATCTTCTGTCTCAGCCACTGCCTGTCACCAAGGGTGTACCACAAGGCTCAATCCTAGGCACCACGCTCTTCTCAATTTACATCAACATCATAGCTCAGGCAGTAGGAAGCTCTCTTATCCATTTATATGCAGACGATACAGTCTTATACTCAGCTGGCCCCTTCCGTATTTTGTGTTAAACACTCTACAGCAAAGCTTTCTTAGTGTCCCACAAGCTTTCTCTGCCCTTAACCTTGTGCTGAACACCTCCAAAACAAAGGTCATGTGGTTTGGTAAGAAGAATGCCCCTCTCCCCACAGGTGTGATTACTACCTCTGAGGGTTTAAAACATGAGGTAGTCACATCATACAAGTACTTGGGAGTATGGCTAGATGGTGCACTGTCCTTCTCTCAGCACATATCAAAGCTGCAGGCTAAATTAATATCTAGACTTGGTTTCCTCTATCGTAATCACTCTTTCACCCCAGCTGCCAAACTAACCCTGATTCATATGACCAGCCTACCCATGCTAGATTACGGAGAAGTAATTTATAGATCGGCAGGTAAAGGTGCTCTCGAGCGGCTAGATGTTCTTTACCATTCGAACATTAGATTTGCCACCAATGCTCCTTATAGGACACATCCCTGCACTCTATACTCATCTGGAAACTGGTCATCTCTGTATACCCGTCGCAAGACCCACTGGTTGATGCTCATTTATAAAACCCTCTTAGGCGCGCCCCCCTTTCAGTGGCAGGGACTGGGAGACTAGTCAGGATTGAGGGAAAGATGAACGGAGCAAAGTACAGAGATCCTTGATGAAAACCTGCTCCAGAGCGCTCAGACTGGGGTCGAAGGTTCACCTTCCAACAGGAAACTAAGCACACAGCCAAGACAATGCAAGAGTGGCTTCGGGACAAGTCTCTGAATGTCCTTGCGTTGCCCAGCCAGAGCCCGGACTTGAACCCGATCAAACATCTCTGGGAGAGACCTGAAAATAGCTGTGCAGCGACAATCCCCATCCAACCTGCCAGAGCTTGAGAGGATCTGCAGAGAAGAAACTCCCCAAATACAGGTGTGCTAAGCTTGTAGCGTCATACCCAAGAAGACTAAGTTGTAAATCACTGCCAAATGTGCTTCAAAGTACTGAGTACAGGGTCGGAATACTTATGTAAAATGTAATTTCAGTTATTTTATACATTTGCTAAAAATCTGGCTTTCTGCTTTGTCATTATGGGGTATTGTGTGTAGATTGATGAGAAAAAAACGATTTAATCCATTTTAGAATAAGGCTGTAATGTTACAAAATGTGGAAAAGGTCCAGGGATCTGAGTACTTTCCGAACGCACTACATGTTATAGCCCTAATATGTAAAGACAATATTAAATATAGAATAGTCCGATGGGTGAGACTATTATTACTTGTGAAAGAGACTAATTAACAGCGTGTGCAGTCTAGGCTAGAAACTGAGCTTTCACATGATAGCTTTTTACTCTAAACACAGAACAGCCGCTTCATGTCATCACTCCCTCGGCAATCGTATGAGAAAAATGTATTTTATTCAGCCATGTTCACTTATAGTCTTCTTAATATAAAATCATAAAATAATGTCACGGGAATTATAAGCATTTCTTTTCTGCTAAACGAACAGCCTTGGCTGCCATTGTCATGGCGCATAGCCAGATAACATACAGTAGACCAACTCAGAATATGAAATTCTGTTCTTAAATACATTTCTTCATATCATGTTTCTTAAGACCTGCCTAAAATAATGGATTTACTGTGACGGTGTATATTAAATGGATTTATTAGACTTTAAAAAATGTAGTTCTAAAGGCACACATCAGCGGTTTGTATACTTTGGAGATGCTTAACGTGTTTATGTTAGAGGTAATTACCATGAGACCGGCAATCATTTGCATGACAGTTACTAGCTGACCATATGTAATGTTCACCACAGCACTAATCCTAACCATAAACATTCTGTAACTTTTACCTCTTTATCTGCCTCATCAACTTCATCCGGACTCTCCATCTCTTCTTCATCCTCCTCTTCGTCACTCTCCTCCTCCTCTTCGTCCTCATCATTGCTGCGTGAAGCAGCAGACCTCTTTCTCTTCTCTCGCGACATCCGCCTCCAGAGAGCACTGTGGCGCTGCTGACTGGAATGGAGGGTACAGTGAACATACAGGTGATTGACAATATCATAACCGCCATCGATAAGAGACAATACTGTGCAGCCGTATTCATCAACCTGGCCAAGGCTTTCGACTCTGTCAATCACCACACTCTTATTGGCAGACTCAACAGCCTTGGTTTCTCAACTGATTGCCTCGCCTGGTTCACCAACTACTTCTCTGATAGAGTTCAGTATGTCAAATCGGAGGGCCTGTTGTCCGGACCTCTGGCTGTCTCTATGGGGGTGCCACAGGGTTCAATTCTCAGGCCGACTCTCTTCTCTGTATACATCAATGATGTCGCTCTTGCTGCTGGTGATTCTCTGATCCACCTCTATGCAGAGGACACCATTCTGTATACTTACGGCCCTTCTTTGGACACTTAACTAACCTCCAGAAGAGCTTCAATGCCATACAACTCTCCTTCCGTGGTCTCCAATTGCTCTTAAATGCAAGTAAAACTAAATGCATGCTCTTCAACCGATCACTGCCCGCCCATCCAGCATCACTACCCTGGACGGTTCTAACTTAGAATATGTGGACAACTACAAATACCTAGGTGTCTGGTTAGACTGTAAACTCATTCCAGACTCACATTAAGCATCTCCAAACCAAAATTAAATCTAGAATCGGCTTCCTATTTCGCAACAAAGCATCCTTCACTCATGCTGCCAAACATACCCTCGTAAAACTGACCATCCTACCGATCCTCGACTTCGGCAATATCATTTATAAAATAGCTTCCAACACTCTACTCAACAAATTGGATGCAGTCTATCACAGTGCCATCTGTTTAGTCACCAAAGCCCCATATCCTACCCACCACTGCGACCTGTACGCTCTCGTTGGCTGGCCCTCGCTTCATATTCGTCGCCAAACCCACTGGCTCCAGGTCATCTACAAGTCTTTGCTAGGTAAAGCCCCGCCTTATCTCAGCTCATTGGTCACCATAGCAGCACCCACCCGTAGCACGTGCTCCAGCAGGTATATTTCACTGGTCACCCCCAAAGCCAATTCCTCTTTCGGCTGCCTTTCCTTCCAGTTCTCTGCTGCCAATGACTGGAATGAACTGCAAAAATCACTGAAGCTGGAGACTCATATCTCACTCACTAGTTTTAAGCACCAGCTGTCAGAGCAGCTCACAGATCACTGCACCTGTACATAGCCCTGTACATAGCCCACAGCCCATCCAACTACCTCCTCCCCATACTGTATTTATTTATTTATCCTTCTCCTTTGCACTCCAGTATCTCTACTTGCACATTCATCTTTTGCACATCTACCATTCCATTGTTTAATTGCTATATTGTAATTACTTCGCCACCATGGCCTATTTATTGCCTTACCTCCCTTATTTTACCTCATTTACACACTGTATATAGACTTTCTTATTTTTTCTACTGTTTGTTTGATTATTCCATGTGTAACTCTGTGTTGTTGTATGTGTCAATCTGCTGTGCTTTATCTTGGCCAGGTTGCAGTTGTAAATGAGAACTTGTTCTCAACTATCCTACCTGGTTAAATAAAAGGTTAAATAAAAAATAATAATGTCACACACACACACACACACACACACACACACACAAACCAAACACGATAAATGAATATGCTGACCTGGCGTTAAGGATGCCGCTGTAGGTGTGCAGTTGCTTCATGAAGCCGACGTTGGGCTGGACAATGGGCCTGCGGTCCCTGACGTAGGACAGAGCCACCTCCAGGGGCCAGCGCTGCTGCTTCATGGCGTACGCCACCACCGTGGACCCAGAGCGAGACACGCCCATCTTACAGTGCACCAGCACCGCCTTGCCACTCTGCCTGTATGAGGGGAAAGAGAGGGGTTGTGTCATCATTGTGCGACTGTCGCTGGTTTATCCAGGGGGGCACAAAGTTACAAAACATTCAAACAGTAAAAAAATATTTCTAGAAAAAACAAATCTGTGTCAAAGCCATATCGTTAGAGTACAATGCAGGGAGAACGTATAGGAGAGAGAGGGGAGGAGGGTGGAACTACCTGGCTGTGTTGATGAAGGTGTATGTGTCTTTCCAGTGTGACAGCAGGTCTGTAGCCTCCACGTCGTACACCCTGATGTTCATGTAGCTGAAGGACTCTGGGAAGAAGTTATCGATCTCCCGCGTAATGTTCAGGATGTAGCCCACACTGAAACATCGGCAGAAACTTAGTTACCCAGCAACCACACACTTTGGCTTGCTCGTTTGCACGCACCTTATACAAGTCAATAACAAGAGCACACGCACACCAACACAGTAAATGAAAGGTTTACTTGTTTTTCTGTAGCTCCTCAAAGTTGGCAGCATTCCACTCAGACCCCTAAAAGAGAGAGACAGAGCCTTATTCACTGAAGACGAGAGGACACTAGAGGGCCAGAGCTTTATATTCAACAGCTGTAAACACAAGGCTCTGAAAAGGGAAGTTCAAGTCACGCGTCATACTCTTGGTTGCAGCACACTTCCCCTGTGGCTCAGTTGATAGAGCATTGCGCATACAATGCCAGGGTTGTAGGTTTGATTCTCACGGGGGGACCAATACCAAAATGTATGAACTATGCACTCACTACTGGAAGTCACTCTGGATAATAGCGTCTGCTAAATGACTCAAATGTAAACATTTAAAAATGTACTTCCTGTCATGATCAGCTCTGAGGAGATTTCCTTACAACTTAACTGGTCCAGTGTCATATATTCTTTACAACCTCATAATTAAGGTTAGGGGCTACTGCTGAGTGGCATCTGATTCAAGAGCTGTGGTTAGGGGCTACTGCTGAGTGGCATCTGATTCCAGAGCTGTGGTTAGGGGCTACTGCTGAGTGGTATAAGCCAAGACGTCAAATGTGACAGTCAGATGGGACTCACCAGGTACAAAT
This sequence comes from Salvelinus fontinalis, assembly GCF_029448725.1. Classification (NCBI taxonomy): domain Eukaryota; kingdom Metazoa; phylum Chordata; class Actinopteri; order Salmoniformes; family Salmonidae; genus Salvelinus; species Salvelinus fontinalis. Next base: position 23,795,809 of record NC_074693.1, on the reverse strand, counting down.
AGTCAAATATTTTGGAGGGCTTGTCCATCTGCGCCATGGTGACCATCATTTCATTGTCGATGTATTCCTTGTAGTTCTTCATATCCATGCCTATCCTGGTCTCCAGGGCACTGCGGACCTGGGGAAGGAGACAGGAAGAGGATGGCCAACTGATCAACAGCACAACACCATGTTTGCTCCCTCTGGGAATTCAATCCATCCATGAGGTTATAAGGGGCTGTTGAGCTCTGGTTGTGACTTGGCTGGTTTAATTGGCTTGTGTTACAAGTGAGGTGTCATAGATCCGGACACAAGACTCTTAAAGTCATTAATTTAGGTCACAGACTGTAGACAGACTGCCTCTATATTACCAGACAATTGATTTACTTCTACTTGTATTTCAGACAGCTATGTCAGCCATTGTTTGTCCGTGACAAGTATTGGTCTTCTTGCATACTTTGGGGCTTGTTCCAATATATAACATCCCATCGTCTTGTCCTTCTCTGTGGTACCTGTTTGGAGGTGATGTTCTCCAGGTCCTCTGTTCTCATGATGTCTCGGAGTTCCTCTTTGATCTGCCTCTCCACAGACACCCTCTCCGTCGAGCTGTGCAGAGACAAGAGTATCACTACCCGGTTCCCCTTACACAGTTCACCAACACACAAACATAGAATAAAACTTTGTCCATCCAGGATGGACATTTTTCTTTGGCATCACTTTCCATTAAAATAATCACATACACTCTCACATCATACACATTAAAACCAGTCAGTCAATCATGTTGTACACTAACAGAGGACATTAATACATTCACTCACAACCGACCGCTGTCCCAACTACACTGGATAGATAAGTACATATACCGATACAATTTACTTTGCATTTAGTCGTCCAACAGCACAAGGTACGAATTAATGTTTGAACATGTTCTTCTTGGCCATTCTGAAGTGCCGGACAGAGTGAAGCCTCTCAAACTGAGGGTGGGAGGGGTCGCCAACGACTGCCGGTGCCTTCTTTTTGGTTGCCTTGTGGAAGAGAACGCTCAAATGTGCTTGTGATCGACCATATACTTTGCTGGCTGTGTTTACTATTCTGGTCAATTTGCTTTTGCTCATCACTCTCAGATTACCAGGCGGTCATATTGAACGTGAGGATGCACCAAGCTGCTGTACACCCTCTCCAGAACATCCTGGCTGACCCCAAACCCCTTTAATTTCCTGATTAAGAACAGGCGTTACCTTGTTTTTTTTAAATCCAGAGTTCTACCAGAGCCATGTCATCCTCATACTTGAAAAGGCTCACATTGCTTCCTTGGATCTTCAGCTCATTAGTGTAGATAGAGAACAGTGAAAGGACACACCTGGGGCACCCGTGTTCAGGGTCAGTTCAACAGAGGGGGCTCCATTCATGAGGACCCTCTGTAGGCGGTCAGTTAAAAAGTTCTTCATCCAACCTGTGAGGCCTCCGTTGATTACTGGACCTGAATGTCGTTTCAGCAGTGTGTATTTGCATTGTATTAAAAGCTGAACTAAAATCAATAAATAAAATGTGATTTTGCATGTTGAAGCTTACTAGCCACCATGTTCACCAATGTTAGGGTAGTATCCTCAGTCCCCCTCTGTGCCTAATAGCAAACTAACAGGTTCAGTTGATCTGCTATGGAAAGGTTAAGGTGCTTACTAACAACCCTTTCCACGCATTTGTCCAAAAGTGGTGTGAAGGCCACAGGTCGAAAGTGATTTGGCCCCTGACTTCTTAGGCAGGTCGACACCTTCCAGGATTTTGCCACTCTACAGGTTCTCATCAGGAGTTGAAACAGTCGTGTGAGCACTCCCTTGAGCCAGTCGGCGCAGACCTACAGTACTTTTCCCCATAGTCCGTCTGGGCCCGGTGCTTTGTGTGGCTTAATATTTAACAAGCATGAGGCCACCTCGTTCTCTTATCTGGACAGGAGAGGATTTGGGGATACTCGCACCTATTTGTTTACATTCGTCTCTAACAAAACCAGTGTAGGTCGTTTACAAAGGATGAACAGTCTGCCATATTATTCTCCATTTTCTTCCCATCATTGCATTAAGCCCTTCCCATGCTTGTCTTGCATGTACAGAACCTCTGCTCCACTTTATCCTAGGTCCAGGCACATAGACCAGAATATTGGTAATTTGTCCAAACTCGTGTGGTAGATAGAATGTTCCCGATGGGTGCCTGGTACACACTTGTCCAATCACATTACACATCGTGGCCCAAGTATTATCTACAAAGATACATTGATTTGTGACGTTTTGTCTCGATCTGCTCTAAAGACAGTGTATCCATCAATGTTCACATTTAACTAGGCAAGTCAGTTAAAAACAAATTGTTATTTACAATGACGGCCTGCACCGGCGAAACCCGGACGACGCTGGGCCTGTTGTGCGCCGCCCTATGGGACTCCCAATCACGACCGGTCGTGATACAGCCTGGTCCTGCTTGAGCCACGTTTCTGTAAATCAGATTAAATTACTTCCCCTACAGTCATCTTCAAATGTAGCCCTTGCCGCTAACGCATCCAGTTTGTTATTTAATGACCGCACATTTCACAGGGCTCAAGAGGTGGTATCAGTAACAGGTGTTGGCTTCCCCACCTCCGTACTCTGTTCCTGTTACCACCTCTTGAGCCTCGCTTCTTCTTAGTTTCCCTTTTTGACTTTGTGTAGAACAATCATCGGGCAAGGTAATGCTGTTTGGGTGTGAGCTTTCTCGGGAGCGGGTGACGGCTTCCCCGCCTCCATACTCTGTTCCACCTCTTGAGCCTCGCCTCTTAGTTCCCCTTTTTGACTTTGTAGAACAACCATCAGGCAAGGCAATGCTGTTTAGGAGTGTGAACTTTATCTCGGAAAGAGAGCATAGACTCATGAGAGTAGGTGATGGTGGTTGATTTACTCACTGAATCTCTACAACCTCCGGTAGTGATTGTAACGTTTTCCGCATTTTACTGCAATTAGAATTAAGGTCGTCACACATGCCACAAACAATATACACTGTTAAACTTGCGACACACTTTGATGTCGATAAAACGAAACAAAATGTAATGATATAACTATAAAAACAAACAATATAAAAAACAAACAATTCACGCAGGTGAGCTCAGGGTCAGGCAGCATTGCCGCGCCCCCTAGGGTGTCAAAAATAAATAGAGACACGTGCACACACCTCTGTCCGGCGCTGTCCCTCCTAATTGACTCCAGGCCTGTCATGGCTCCCCACTCGTTTAGACAGAGGCGATTAGACTCCACATGCCCATAGTAGTGTTGGGCCCAGTCCAGCCCACAGCCTGGAATCACTGCACCCTTCACCGCCCGCTCACAGCAGCCATGCAGCGCCTGCAACACTGACCTGGGGACAGCGACAGACACATTAGGTGCAGGGGTGGGCAATTCCAGTCCTTGAGGGCCTGATTGGTGTCACAGTTTTGCCCCAGTTAACACACCTGACTCCAATAATCACCTAATCATGATCTTCAGTTTAGAATGCAATTTGATTAATCAGCTGTGTTGGCTAGGGATGGAGAAAAAGTACCCAATTGTCATACTTGAGTAAAAGTAAAGATATCTTAATAGAAAATTACTCAAGTAAAAGTCACCCAGTAAAATACTACTTGAGTAAAAGTCTAAAAGTATTTGGTTTTAGGTATACTTAAGTATCAAATGTAAATGTAATTGCTAAAATGTACTTAAGTATCAAAAGTAGGCCTCCTGAATGGCACAGCGGTCTAAGGCACTGCATCGCCGCGCTAGAGGCGTCACTACAGATCCGGATTCGATCCCGGCCTGTGTCGCAGGCGGCCGCAACCAGGAGACCCATGAGGCGGTACAAAATTGGCCCAGCATTGTCCGGGTTAGGCCACTCTAGTGACTCCTGTGACGGGCCGGACGCATGCACGCTGACACAGGACGCCAGTTTGTACGGTGTTTCCTCCAATGATGGGACAAGACTAACTACCAATTGGATATCACGAAATTGGGGAGAAAAATTGGCATCAGACGGCACCATTTTCTTAGATAATTATTTTTTTTTAACCGATAGCTAGGGGCACACTCCAACACTCAGACTAAATTTACAAACGAAACATGTGTTTAGTGAGTCTGCCAGATCAGAGGCTGTAGGATTGACCAGGGATGTTTTCTTGGTTAAGTGTGTGAATTAGACAACTTTTCTGTCCTGCTAACCATTCAAAATGTAATAAGTACTTTTGAGTATCATGGAAAATGTATGGAGTAAAAAGTTCATAATTTTCTTTAGGAATGTATTTAGGTAAAAGTAGTCAAAAATCTAAAAGTACAGATACCCCAAAAAACTACTTAAGTTGTACTTTCAAGTATTTTTACTTAAGTACTTTACACCACTGAAAAAGTGTGACACCAATAAGGCCCTCGACAACTGGAGTTGCCCACCCCTGCAGGATCTAGACAAGGGAAGTGGCAAGGCCATGACAGATGAAAGCGTAGAGGTTCTAGGTCATTCTATTACAGTACTGAAAAGGAATATTGTGTGTGTGTGTTTACTTTATGGAAACAGAATAAAAGTCTGTATAGAAACAGGCTTGAATAAAACCTACCACTCAGTCTGTATGGAAACAGGCTTGAATAAAACCTAACACTCAGTCTGTATGGAACAAGGCTTGAATAAAACCTACCACTCAGTCTGTATGGAACCAGGCTTGAATAAAACCTACCACTCAGTCTGTATGGAAACAGGCTTGAATAAAACCTAACACTCAGTCTGTATGGAACAAGGCTTGAATAAAACCTCCCACTCAGTCTGTATGGAACCAGGCTTGAATAAAACCTCCCACTCAGTCTGTATGGAACCAGGCTTGAATAAAACCTCCCACTCAGTCTGTATGGAAACAGGCTTGAATAAAACCTTCCACATGGTCTGTATGGAAACAGGCTTGAATAAAACCTACCACATGGTCTGTATGGAAACAGGCTTGAATAAAACCTACCACATGGTCTGTATGGAAACAGGCTTGAAGATTCTTGTCTCTTCTGCTGACGTGACACTGAACCCACTGAGGAGGGAGATTGAGAGAGAACGTGTGCAAGACAGATGGTGTGAGAATGAGAACACTGTTAACTGTGTGAGCCTGCTGATGGCAGAAAACCAGTCTGTGGGTGTGAGATCAAAGACCGTCTGTATCAAACAGACACACAGCATGTGAGCCCTATTACTTGACTTGGCCGAATATACCATTTAACGGGGTATTTCAAAATACAGCCAGTATAATTTGAATACCGTTAAAAAAAAATAATAATAATAATATAAAAGTTGAGTACAACTATAAGAAGTCTAAGATGTGTCAAAAAATCATATCCAGTTCAGGGCTCCAGCTGTATATTTGGTTTGCTAACTTGCTAGCTAAGTGTCTAGATGTCAAGATCAAGCTTCTTGGTTACAGCAGAGACATTAAATTCCCTCTTGGATAAAGATCCCTGTTGCCTAAATTGTGTTGTGAGACAAATATTTGTGTCATTATTATAATTGACTAATTAGCGCCCCTTGTACGCACTTATGGTAATACCGTATACCCCAGTATAGTACAGAAACGGTATGAAAATCTGGATAGAGCCCAACCCTACATATTATCTATACATTACAACTACACAGAACAGGCAGGGCTACAAAATCAAAACTCTAATGCTGTTTCTGGGGTTTTATTTAGCTCCAGATCTGAACATGTCCTCAAAAGCTCTTTCATACTCCTAGTTAAGATCGGAGGTGGAGTAATCTGATCCTAGATCTGTGGTAAAAGGAAACTTCTTGCTTGAGCCGACACTCCTGCACACTCAGGTCAATGAGCAACACAATCCTGTCCACATCCCAGAACAGCCAAAAGCACTATATAAACTTTACAGTCAACACATTGCTAGCAAACCTTTATAAAGTACTTACAGTGCATTCGGAAATTATTCAAAGCCAATGACTTTTACAACATTTTGTTACGTTACAGCCTTATTCTAAAATGGATTAAATAAACATTTTCCTCAATCTACACACAATACCCCATAATGACAAAGCGAAAACAGGTTTAGACATTTTTGCAAATTTATTACAAATTTAAAACTTAAAAACCTAATTTACATAAGTATTCAGACCCTTTGCTATAAGACTCAAAATTGAGCTCAGGTGCATCCTGTTTCCATTGATCATCCTTGAGTGCTCAGGACTGGGGCGAAGGGTCACCTTCCAAGAGGGCAACGACCCTAAGCACACAGCCAAGACAACGCAGGAGTGGCTTCGGGACAAGTCTCTGAATGTCCTTGAGTGGCCCAGCCAGAGCCTGTGGCCGATTGAACATCTCTGGAGACCTGAAAATAACTGTGCAGCGACACTCCCCATCCAACCTGACAGAGCTTGAGAGGATCTGCAGAGAAGAATGAGAGAAACTCTCCAAATACAGGTGTGCCAAGCTTGTAGCGTCATACCCAAGAAGACTCTAGGTTGTAAATCACTGCCAAAGGTGCTTCAACAAAGTACTGAGGAAAGGATCTGAAATCTTATGCAAATGTGATATTTCCTTCTTTTTTTTGCAAACATTTCTAAAACCTATTTTTGCTTTGTCATTATGGGGTATTGTGTGTAGATGGATGAGAATTTTATTTAATCAATTTTAGAACAAGGCTGTAACGTAACAAAATGTGGAAAAAGTCAAAGGGTCTGAATACTTTCCGAATGCACTGTATGTGATGAATGCAGATGTTAAAAGTGTTGACATAAGGGGCGACATAGTGACAGAAACAGATGTAATTCAGGTACATAAACAGAGAGAGATTACTCATTAGTATTATTATGTCTGGCCAGCCTCCAAGATGCCAGGCCAACCGTGGAACAGGCTCAGCTAGCTATTTCCTAGTTTCCTCATTTGACTCCTGCACTCAGGAAATCCATCAATTTTTCTCTCTGTTTCTAACGGCAGTGGGTTTTCTCCCACTTCTTACCCATCTCCGTCCAGGTACACTTGTGTGGCACTCCATATGGGCACAACCATACCGATAGTACACTGATCACTGAAAGACACAGAGACAGACTGTTTTCATCCCTCGGTTTTGGCAACATTTACTAGATTTATTTTTAACATTTACATTTACATTTAAGTCATTTAGCAGACGCTTTTATCCAGAGCAACTTACAAATTGGTGCATTCACCTTATTTAACACAAGTCGTTCTCTAGTCTAGACCCATCTGATGTATCCATGGAAACATGTTAATGGTTACAGCATGGAACACACCTGTCTGTGTCGGGGAAGTCCATGCCCAGGAGAATGCTCTCCTGTTTGTTACCGAGGGTGGAGACCACGATCAGATACCTCACTCTGACTGGACTCACTGACTCCAACCTCACTGCCTGCAAGGACAGGGGGAGGTAGGAGGGAGAGGGGGAGGTAGGAGAAGAGAGGGAGGGGGAGGTAGGAGAAGAGAGGGAGGGGGAGGTGAGAGGGAGAGAGGGAGGTAGGAAGGAGAGGGAAGAACAGTGGGATAAGCGAACGGTTAAGCATAATAAGGGGTGAGAGAGGGGTAAAGGGCATTTATGAATGTGTAGGTGGATGTTACTAGTGGATGAGTGCCTGTCTGTGTGTACCATCACGCCAACTCCTTGTTATGCCAAACATGTTTGGGCTTGACAACAAGCAATGGAGTTGGCAAGAGCACGAACAGATCTGGTACCAGATCTAGGATGTTACATGTTGGTGGTGTATAGGGTGAGATACAATCCTTGCTATAATGTAAGGTGCTTTGAGACCTAGTGAAAAGCATTACATGAATGTGACCCATTAGTAGATGCTTTTAACATGACATTACTCAGTGCATCTCGCCTGTTATTGTCATGCAATTGTAACAGAAGTGGTTTGGTGAAGCACGTAACAGTGATGAGTAACCCTGGCTGATGAGAGACCTGAAGACTTGCATTATCTAAGCACTAACACAGTGTTGTGGTATGCAGACTACAGATGACCCAAGTTTAAACCATCACACAATGCCAGTTCTATCTATTGTATGCTTATTCTATACATTCTACCGGTGGTCATGTGACAGCTGATGGGTCTCACCAGTTTGATAGTGTCCTCTGGTCTTAGTAATGACACCATGGCATGCAGATGTCTATGCTGTGTGTCTGAAGCTCCGCCCCCCAGCTTCAAGGGTGAAGGAGAGTGATTGGGTGATGTCTCTTCATGAGGCTCCTCACTCTCTCCTTCCAAGAGAAGGACGGCCCCCTTGACCAGAGCAAAGCTCTCCCTGTTATGGGGGATTTAATTATTATTCCTGTATTATGAATGACTGTGAAACTGTATATTATGTTATTGTGCAGGAATGGTTGTAAAAATATATTTATATATTAAAAACATTCTCTGCAAGTTCAAATGTTCACAACATACATATCACAACTGTAGTTATTTTATCCAAACTATAGAAACATTTAATTCACAACCAAAAGGCCAACAACAACAAAAAGTAAACCTTTTCTGAAGTCTGCCTCTTCTTGGAATGCTTTCATCCTTCAAGAAATTATTTGAAAGATGATTAATTCACTAACCCTTTAGCCAGTGTCAGTCCGTTTGGGCTATCATGCAAACTCCCTGTCAATCATTGCCATGCCAAACTTCACTTGACAATGACCACAATGAAGTTGGCAAGAACACAAACAGATCTGGGACCAGGCTATAAACTCTTCACTGTGAAAATCTACAATCTGATAAATATGTCATCTTTTGTTACATGATGAAGTCCGCTGATTACAGAGTGACAAACCTCTTTAATTATAGAGTCATTCCATTGATTACAGCAGAAATCTAAAGTGGCGTGTCCTGAAAGAATGAGCAGGATCACTTGTAAAATGTGCAGCTACAAAGATAAGAGGCAGAGGAAACAACTACGGAAGTTAAAAAACCGAGGGACACAGAGAAAGGAGGGAGACGGGGATAAGAAACAGAGGAATAGAAAAGACAACAGAAAGGGGGGGAAAAATAGTAAGAACAGAATGCATGAGGGAGTGGGGTTTAGCAGTGTGAGTGAGTGAAACTTGAGACAGTAACATTACCTGTTATGCAACTGACATGTCTAGACAGACACGAAAAAAAAGAGTAGAGGGGTGCTGGAGACGAGGAGGACAGGAGAGGACAGGAGAGGAGCATTGTGGGTTACAAAGGAGGAGTGAAGGAGAAGAAAAAAAAAGGAACTAACAGTAGTAGAGATTTAAGACTCGATGACAGTGGAATGCAGGGGTGGGGGGGGGGGGGGGTTATGGCAAAGTTATGTCAGCCAGCCTGAGGAAGCTGGCAACAGAAAAGTGAAACTGTTGCCTGATGTATTGGCACACTCGTAACATACCAAAGAGGCCTTAGAATTAACAACATTTAAATGAGCCTGTTAAAGTTGCTCTAAAATGTTTAAAGAGAAGTGAAAGAGAAATACAGAAAGAGTGAGGGGAGAAATGATAAGGACATAAGGAGGATGAATGAGTGTTACCATTTGGAACACTGTCTGTGTGGTGGAATCAAGGGTTAGGCAGCAGGAGTAGATTTGACTACTGTAGTCACCCACAAATACAGATACACTGTGACATAATGTACCTTGACCTTAAATCACACCCGATTCAATTAGTCAACTATCACCAAGCCCTTGACTAATTGAATCAGGTGTGCCAGTTCAGGGCTACAACACATATGTAAAATGTTGGGTGGTCCACGAGGAGAGGGTTGGGAAGAACTGATCTATGGCATGTTGTGCCCTCTAGTTATCTGCTTTGTTGCTGCATGGACGATGTTTTGCGGTGGGGGTGCTGACATTTGTCTGGGGGGGTGCAGAGGAAATATTTTGTTGAGGCGTGGGGCACGGGGGTACGAAATAGCTCTCCGCTCTGCTGACGAGGAGTTTTCTCCGCTCATACAGGAGTAATAAAGGCCTAGAGCACTAATTTTGTGGAACAATATATTAAACTATTTTAAATAACAAAACACATTTTTTTATTTATTGTGATTTATCAGGGGGTGCTGAAGCACCCTCAGTATCCCTACTTCCAGAGGCTATGCTATCTTCTCTACCAGGGACCATCAAAGACCCTTGACATCCACAGGGTACAATGCCGTGATGACATCGAGAATATAATAAATACATCAAGCAGGACACTTGACAGCTTCAGGCAATGATTGTTGTTCATTAAATCAAAGAAAATTTATTCTGGATGAATAGGCAATAGCAGGTGTAGCCAGTGCATCAAATCGCACAGTGTTATGATGTGAAGGCAATGTCATGGAAAATAAAAAATCTAGTATTTCTACATTGAGATGTGCGCGGGAAAGGGGACTCACCGGAGCAGTGGAGATGGACGGGGGCCGGTGCAGGGTCAGCAGAGCCATAGCAATGCACGGCTTGGTCCGCTGGTTCTTCACAAGCGCCTTGCGAGACGCGGGCAGGGGGGTTCCTCAAATATGTGGGAGGGTGGGCGTGGTGGCGAGGATGTAATCACAAATCTGGAACGTAGTTGGAGCGGATTATCAAATACCCGTTTCTAAAGATACAGTATGCTCTGCAGACAACCTAGATAGTGGAGGAGACGCAAATGGACATTTGAAACGTAACGTTATAGTTAGGCATCACATGGAAGATAGCCATTGTAGTGACATGCCAAACATTCCTTCACAATGTCCACGTATGGTTATGAAATAATCGTGTGTTATACTGCGCTCGAGTGCACATCACATGCAAAGATCCCCCCAAAACATTATATATATATATAGTAGTTACAATTAAACAATAGTTAGCTAACTAGTCGTGTCTGAAAAATACCAACATTTGAGAAGCTAGAACATGGAGTTGATGTCATATGGAAAACATCAATTATGTTTGAGTTGACAGTGCTGTTGATCGACTACAAATCAACAAGCTGTGCCAGCTAACAAGCTAGTCAGGACGTAATTTACAGTCGATAGGCAACTGATCCACATGCTAGCTAGCTAAAAACAAGCGTGAAAGTGATAGAGAACGATCGAGCAAGAGTTCCTCTATTCCTTGCTTCGGACAAAATGCCTACTTATTTTGTATTTGGACGCTTCTCTCTCACACGCAGTCAGCTTCGATAGACAGCTATTTTTAATAATTCGCTTTGGCAAAAGTTGCTCCACTCTGATATCCAAAGTCAAGGAGAGTTTACTATTTAATGGAACCAGGAAGAAAACATATAGGCACGGAAAAGTAAACATACCCTTACAAGGAGGGGCATGGAGGAATGGTTCTCTTAAAGGGGAAAGGACACGATTTATATTATAAAGAATATCCTAATCGCTCTCAAAATGATGTTATTTTACTTTTGTAAATTATCTGCATCAATCCAGTTATTCTGTTTTTTTATTTCTAGTGTAGGCTACTTTCCAGAACCATATTAATTGATGTATATTTGATGTATGCCTTTAGCAAACTATATTGATACATTTATTTGGGGCGGCCTAGTGGTTGGGCCAGTAACCGAAAGGTTCGTGGATCGAATCTCCGCTGAACAAGGCAGTTAAGCCATTGAAAGTATTTCACTCCAATGACTTCCAATTCCTACTTTTAATCCAACTCCCGCCTTCATATTGTACTGATTGCTCATCACGTCCCTGTGAAAGCCAGCCCTCCTCTTAAACCACTGTTCCCCAGTAGGCCATCATTGTAATTAAGAATTTATTATTAACTGACTTGCCTTCTTAAATTAAACAACTTAAAAAATATAAATTCCAACTCACTTTTATTTATTCCATATTGATCATTTTATTGTGGTTATCTATTTATTCATCCATTTGACGTAGGATGTCCAGAAATACGCGAAGGCAGTGAAAGGATAGATAGGTCAACAACAAGGAATATCGTCCTGACATTATGCAAAAACAAAAACAAACATTAACAACAAATCAGTAAAGCATCTCCGTCTGGAATCGATTGCAGTACTACGCATGTACAATGTTGTCTGACCCCAACACACTTCCTGGTTTAACAGCGTGTGCACACGTTGAAATGTCATCGTGAACACTGAACAATCCGCAAATTTAGCTACATCTGTTAGGGGATTCGGGTCGTTATTTCAATCAGTTCTTCTGACTTTTTCCGTCAATCGGAGGACGCACGCAGATCATGAAGGTTTTCATAACAAGACGCATCCCACAGGAGGGAATGAAGATTCTGTCACAGGCTGGAGTGTATGCAGGTTTCACTTTATAGTTTGCTATGATCAGCTTGGTAGCTAGCCTAATGAGTATCTCATGAGCTGGCACTTTTAATCTATAATGCATGACATGCCAGTAGTGTTATAATTGTGTTACTTAATTTTAGTGCTAGTCTACTTCTTGCTGTATAAATGCATTGGACACACACACAGGAAGTGGAGGGTAATGTTACACCGTGTTCTAAAAGTGAAATTTCATTGGAGTTGTTTATGACCTTTATTCCAGGTCACACATTATAGTGGGTTCACTGAAGGCGTTTTTATAACTTACAAACGTCTATGTAACATTTGGTTTAGGTAATGAGGTATAATAAAGATTAAAGGTAGTGGAAGGTATGGGGGGAAAACAGACCTTGAAAAAAAAGCACACAGACAGACAATGCAGAATATGTGGAGAGTACTGTACAATGAAGTAAATGTTGTAAATTGTCTTGGTCTCTCATTTTAATCTGGTCATCTCCCCGTTTCCATGGAAACAGATGTAAAGTGTCACTGTGGGACTCTGATGAGCCTGTTCCGAGGGCGGAGCTTCTGAAGGGCGTGGAGGGGGCCCATGGGCTGCTGTGCCTCCTGTCGGACAAGATCGACACAGAGGTTCTGGACGCAGCAGGTACACTGAACATAATCTGGATCAGATTAACTCAGATTAACTCAAATAGCACTTCTCAGTATTTTCCAATACAGTACCAGTCAAAAGTTTGGGCACACCTACTCATTCAAGGGTTTTTCTTTATTTTTTACTATTTTCTACATTGTAGAATAATAGTGAAGACATCAAAACTATGAAATAACACATGGAATCATGTAGTAACCAAAAAAGAGTTAAACAAATCAAAATATATTTGAGATTCTTCAAAGTAGCCACCCTTTGCCTTGATGACAGCTTTGCACACTCTTGGCATTCTCTCAACCAGCTTCATGAGCTTTATTTGTAACTTATTTTTTAACTTATTGCTGCTACCGTCTCTTATGACCGAAAATAACTTCTGGACATCAGGACTGCGATTACTCACCACGGACTGGCAGAATCCTTTTGTCCCCTTAACGAGTCTGACGTGAATTATATACTGCTTCCACGGGAACAGGCCCAGATCCCCGTGATTTACGTGAAGAGGAGGCAGAGAAAAAGGGGCCAGAGGGCGGGCTGCCTTTTGAGAATTCGTAGGTGATCAAATTAACCTCCACTTCCTTCCATTCTGCTAGCAAATGTAAAATCTTTGGAGAATAAAATCGATGACCTACGCAGAAGATTAAACTACCAATGGGACATTCAAAACTGTAATATCTTATGCTTCACAGAGTAGTGGCTGAACGACGACACTATCAACATACAGCTGGCTGGTTATACGCTGCACCGGAAGGACAGAACAGCGGCGTCTGGTAAGACAAGGGGACAGCGGACAGCGGATGTTTTTTTGTAAATAACAGCTGGTGCATGATATCTAAGGAAGTCTCGAACTATTGCTCGCCTGAGAATCTCATGATAAGCTGTAGACCACACTATCTACCTAGAGAGTTTTCATCTGTATTTTTCGTAGCTGTTTACATACCACCACAGGCTGAGGCTGGCACTAAGACAGCATTGAATGAGCTGTAGTCCTCCATAAGCAAACAAGAAAATGCTCACCCAGAGGTGGCGCTCCTAGTAGCCGGGGACTTTAATGGAGGGAAACGTAAATTTGTTTTTCCAAATTTTTATCAGCATGTTAAATGTGCAACCAGAGGGTAAAAAACTCTGGACCACCTCTACTCGACACACACAGCTCTTCCTCGCCCTCCATTTGGCAAATCTGACCATAATTCTATCCTCCTGATTCCTACTTACAAGCAAAAATGAAAGCAGGAAGCAACAGTGACTAGATCAATAAAAAAGTGGTCAGATGAAGCAGATGCTAAGCTACAGGACTGTTTTGCTAGCACAGACTGGAATATGTTCCGGGATTCCTTCGATGGCATTGAGGAGTACACCACATCAGTCATTGGCGTCATCCATAAGTGCATTGATGACGTCATCCCCACAGTGACCGTACGTACATACCCCAACCAGAAGCCATGAATTACTGGCAACATCTGCACTGAGCTAAATGCTAGAGCTGTGGCTTTCAAGGAGTGGGACTCTAACCCGGAAGCTTATAAGAAATCCCGCTATGCCCTCCGACGAATCATCAAACAGGCAAAGCGTCAATACAGGACTAAGATCGAATCGTACTTCACCGGCTCTGACGCTCGTCGGATGTGGTAGGGCTTGCAAACCATTACAAAGGGGAGCACAGCCGAGAGCTGCCCAATGAGACGAGCCTCCCAGACGAGCTAAACTACTCATAAGCTCGCTTCGAGGCAAATAACCCTGAAACATGCATGAGAGCACCAGCTGTTCCGTGAATACTGTGTGATCACGCTCTCCGCAGCCGATGTGAGTAAGACGTTTAAACAGATCAACGTTCACAAGGCCGCAGGGCCAGACGGATTACCAGGACGTGTACTGAGAGCATGCGCTGGCCAACTGGCAAGTGTCTTCACTGACATGTTCAACCTCTCCTGTCCGAGTCTGTAATACCAACATGTTTTAAGCATGCATGTGCCCAAGAACACTAAGGTAACCTGCCTAAATGACTATTGACCCGTAGCACTCACGTCTGTAGCCATGAAGTTCTTTGAAAGGCTGGTCATGGCTCACATCAACACTTTTATCCCAGAAACACTAGACCCACTCCAATTTACATACCGCCCCAACAGATCCACAAATGATGCAATCTCTATTGCACTCCACACTGCCCTTTCCCACCTGGACAAAAGGAACACCTATGTGAGAATGCTATTCATTGACTACAGCTCAGTGTTCAACACCATAGTGCCCTCAAAGCTCATCAATAAGCTAAGGACCCTGGGACTAAACACCTCCCTCTGCAACTGGATCCTGGACTTCATGACGGGCCGCCCCCGGGTGGTAAGGGTAGGTAACAACACATTCACCACGCTGATCCTCAACACAGGGGCCCCTGAGGTATGCGTGCTCAGTCCCCTCCTGTACTCCTTGTTCACTCATGACTGCACGGCCAGGCACGACTCCAACACCATCATTAAGTTTGCCGATGACACAACAGTGGTAGGCCTGATCACCGACAACGACGAGACAGCCTATAGGGAGGAGGTCAGAGGCCTGGCCGTGTGGTGCCAAGACAACAACCTCTCCCTCAACGTGATCAAGACAAAGGAGATGATTGTGGACTACAGGAAAAAGAAGACCGAGCACGCCCCCACTCTCATCAACGGGGCTGCAGTGGAGCAGGTTGAGAGCTTCAAGTTCCATGGTGTCCACATCACCAACAAACTAACATGGTCCAAGCACACCATTACAGTCGTGAAGAAGGCACGACAAAACCTATTCCCCTTCAGGAGACTGAAAAGATGTGCCATGGGTCCTCAGATCCTCAAAAGTTTCCACAGCTGCACCATCGAGAGCATCCTGACTGTTTGCGTCACCGCCTGGCATGGCAACTGCTCGGCTTCCGACCGCAATGCACTACAGAGGGTAGTGCGAACGTCCCAGTACATCACTGGGGCCAAGCTTCCTGCCATCCAGGACATCTATACCAGGCGGTGTCAGAGGAAGGCCCTAAAAATTGTCAAAGACTCCATCCACCTTAGTCATAGACTGTTCTCTCTGCTACCGCACACCAAGCGGTACCAGAGCGCCAAGTCTAGGTCCAAGAGGCTTCTAAACAGCTTCTACCCCCAAGCCATAAGACTCCTGAACATCTAATTAAATGGCTACCCAGACTATTTGCATTGCCACACCTCCTCCCTCCCCCACTTGTATACCGCTGCTACTCTCTGTTGTTATCATCTATGCATAGTCACTTTAGTAACTCTACCTACATGTACATATTACCTCAACTAACCGGTGCTCCCGCACATTGACTCTACCGGTACCCCCCTGTATATAGTCTCGCTATTGTTATTTTTACTGCTGCTCTTTAATTACTTGTTACTTTTAAAATTTTTATTCTTATATATTTTTTAGCTGCATTGTTGGTTAGGGACTCGTAGGTAATCATTTCACTGTCAGGTCTACACTGGTTGTATTCGGCGCATGTGACTAATACAATTTAATTTGAGGTAGTCACCTGGAATGCATTTCAATTAACAGGTGTGCCTTGTTAATTTGTGTTTTTCTTTCCTTCTTAATGCGTTTGAGCCAATCGGTTGTGTTGTGACAACAAAAGATAGCCCTATTTGGTAAAAGACCAAGTCCATATTATGGCAAGAACAGCTCAAATAAGCAAAGACAAACGACAGTCCATCATTTCTTTAAGACATGAAGGTCAGTCAATGCGGACAATGTCAAGAACTTTAAAAGTGCAGTCGCAAAAACCATCAAGCGCTATGATGAAACTGACTCATGAGAATCGTCACAGGAAAGGAAGACCCAGAGTTACCTCTACTGCAGAGGAGAAGTTCATTAGAGTTACCAGCCTCAGATTGCAGCCCAAGTAAATGCTTCACAGGGTTCAGGTAACAGACACATATCAACTGTACAGAGGAGACTGCATGAATCAGACCTTCATGGTCGAATTGCTGCAAAGAAACCACCACTAAAGGACACCAATAATAAGAAGAGACTTGCTTGGGCCAAGAAACACGAGCAATGGACATCAGACCGGTGGAAATCTGTCTTTTGGTCTGATGAGTCCAAATTTGATATTTCTGGTTCCAACCGCCATTGTCTTTGAGACGCAGAGTAGGTGAACGGATGATCTCTGCATGTGTGGTTCCCACCGTGAAGCATGGAGGAGGTGTGGAGGTGCTTTGCTGGTGACACTGATGAGACTATCATTTGTTTTTCCAACAGGACAATGACCCAACACCTCCAGGCTGTGTAAGGGCTATTTGACCAAGGAGAATGCATCAGATGACCTGGCCTCCACAATCACCCGACCTCAACCCAATTGAGATGGTTTGGGATGAGTTGGACCGCGGAGTTGAGGAAAAGCAGCCAACATGTGCTCAGCATATGTGGGAATTCCTTCAAGACTGTGGGAAAAACATTCCATGTGAAGCTGGTTGAGAGAATACCAAGAGGGTCCAAAGCTGTCATCAAGGCAAAGGGTGGCTACTTTGAAGAATCTCAAATATAAAATATTTTGGGATTTGTTTAACACTTTTTTGGTTACTACATGATTCCATGTGTTTTTTTCATAGTTTTGATGTCTTCACTATTATTCTACAATGTAGAAAATAGTAAAAATGAAGAAAAACCCTTGAATCAGTAGGTGTGTCAAACTTTTGACTGGTACTGTATATTTAAGGTTTATTTTGAATTGTACACATTTGCAGCTAAAAGCTGAATTGCAGCATACATATGCCTACATAAGTAAGTAAATTAGAAATCTGTAATTTGAGGCTGTTAGATATGTGTTGTAAGGTAGTTCCCATTTTGTCTTCTCCTAACACGTAGCTATTGATTTGTGTTCAGGTCCAAACCTGAAGGTTATAAGTACCTTGTCTGTCGGATTTGACCACATGGCCATAGATGAGATCAAGAAACGGTAAGACTAACTACCAACTAGCTTGTACGCAGTGCTTAACTTTGGAGGAAAGAGGTGCAGGAGCTGTCTTTTTCGAAGTCAGTCCATTAGACTATGTTCACAGAAATTCTCAAATTATATTATGCTACAGAGATCTGTTTATTCACTGTTAATCAAATGTATTTATAAAGCCATTTTTTTACATCAGCAGATGTCACTAAGTGCTATGTAGAAATCCACCCTAAAACACCAAACAGCAAGCAATGCAGATGTAGAAGCATGGTGGCTAGGAAAAACTCCTGAGAAAGGCAGGAACCTAGGGAGGGAACCAGGCTCTGAGGGGTGGCCAGTCCTTTTCTGGCTGTGCCCAGTGGAAGGGTTCATACGCATTTTGACAGATGGAATTTCATTACTTTTCCATGACTTTTCCATGACTTTTAACCAAATTTCCATGACCAATAATTGGTGGTGGCTCTGTCGCCTACATGAAAAAAGTCAGCATAATTAAAGGCTTCTGGTCTCTGATCCCATGTAGGCCTACTATAATGGGAAGAAAAAGTATGTAACCCTTTAGAATTACCTGGATTTCTGCATAAATTTGTTATAACATTTGATATGATCTTCATCTAAGTCAGAAAAAAAGACAAACACAGTCTGCTTAAACGAATAACACACACATCTCTTTATTGATCACACCGTGTAAACATTCACAGTGCAGGTTGGAAAAAGTATGTGAACCCTTGGATTTAATAACAGGTTGACCCTCCTTTGGCAGCAATAACCTCAAACAAACGTTTTCTGTAGTTGTGGATAAGACCTGCACAACGGTCAGGAGGAATTTTGGACCATTCTTCTTTACAAAACTGTTTAATTTCAGCAATATTCTTGGGATGTCTGGTGTGAACCGCTCTCTTGAGGTCATGCCACAGCATCTCAATCAGGTTGAGGTCAGGACTGACTGGGCCACTCCAGAAGGCGTATTTTCTTCTGTTCAAGCCATTCTGTTGTTGATTTACATCTGTCTAATGGGTTGTTGTCCTGTTGCATTACTTAACTTCTGTTGAGCTTCTATTGGCGGACAGATAGCCTAACATTCTCCTGCAAAATGTCTTGATAAACTTGGGAATTCGTTTTTCTGTCGACGATAGCAAGCTGTCCAGGCCCAGCCCCAAACCACGATGCTCCCTCCACCATACTTTACAGTTGGGATGAGGTTTTGATGTTGGTGTGCTGTGCCTTTTTTTCTTCCACACATAGTGTTGTGTGTTCCTTCCAAACAACTCAACTGTAGTTTCATCTGTCCACAGAATATTTTGCCAGTAGCACTGTGGAACATCTTGGTGCACTTTTGCAAACTTCAGACATGCAGCAATGTTTCTTTTGGACAGCAGTGGCTTCTTCCGTGGTGTCCTCCCATGAACACCATTCTTGTTTAGTGTTTTATGTATCGTAGACTCGTCAACAAAGATGTTAGCATCTACCAGAGATTTCTGTAAGTCTTTAGCTGACACTCTAGGATACTTCTTAACCTCATTGAGCATTCTGCGCTGTGCTCTTGCAGTCATCTTTGCAGGACGGCCACTCCTAGGGAGAGTAGCAACAATGCTGAACTTTCTCCATTTATAGACAATTTGTCTTACCGTGGACTGATGAACATCAAGGCCTTTAGAGATACTTTTGTAAACCTTTCCAGCTTTATGCAAGTCAACAATTCTTAATCTTAGGTCTTCTGAGATCTCTTTTGTTTGAGGCATGGTTCACATCAGGCAGTGCTTCTTGTGAATAGCAAACTCACATTTTGTGAGTTTTTTTTATAGGGCAAGGCAGCTGTAACCAACATCTCCAACCTTGTCTCAATGATTGTACTCCAGGTTAGCTGACTCATGACTCCAATTAGCTTTTGGAGAAGTCATTAGCCTAGGGGTTCACATACTTTTTCCAGCTTACACTGTGAATGTTTAAATATTGCATTCAATATAGACGAGAAAAATACAATTTGTGTGTTTTTAGTTTAAGCACACTGTTTGTCTATTGTTGTGACCTGATCTTCATCTATGTAAAATTTATGCAGAAATCCAGGTAATTCCAAATGGTTCACATAATTTTTCTTGCCACTATCTTCTGCCGTTGTGCCCTTCATCAAGGCACTTAACCCCGTACAGAGTAGAATAACTGCACTGTTAGGCTACTGTATAAAATGCACGTGGTCAACCCTCCATCTGGAGAGCTACAGGGTGGGCAGGTTTTTGATCCAGCCCTGAAACACACCAGTCTCCTTATCAAGTTCCTGTTGAGCAGCTGATGTTTAGGCTACAATTTGGAGCAGGGCTCGGAACAAAAACCTTCACACCCAGTAGCTGTTGGCCACCCTCGATATAAAATATTGCAACATTTACAACCAAACACTTTTTTATGTTTTTATTCAATTATTCCCTCATTCATTCCATGAATCAGGGATAAAACGAATAAGGTAGGCTACTTCAAAGCAAGTTAGCTCACTAAGACATGTTTATCTATAATATTCATGTTTCAGGGGAGATCTATGCACAGCATCAAAGTTATTTGTCAATTAGGCTATTCTTCGAATATTTTTTGCATTGTCGGATTTACATGGCTAGCCTACTGTTTAATAGAGGGGAATCACAGCTTTCAAATGATGGTGTCAGATTTATTTCTCAACAGTGCCGGTGAAAAGGCAACAATGAGTCAACGACTTTAATTCTTAGGCATAGCGAGATAGCTTCTAGTATGGCTAGTTATGTTTTGAATTGGCTATATAGTTAGTCTATCATTCTTTTAAAGGCTACTTGCTGCTGAAATGTCTCTCTCTCTCTCTCCTCAGGCAAATGGCCCACATGCAGATAATGCACAGCACATGCAGATAATGCACAGCACATGCAGATAATGCACAGCACATGCAGATAATGCACAGCACATGCAGATAATGCACAGCACATGCAGATAATGCACAGCACATGCAGATAATGCACAGCACATGCAGATAATGCACAGCACACGCAGAGAGATGCGCTGAAGGCTATGCCTAATTCTGATCATGGCTGATATCTTGATTTTTAAGTGATTTGATAATATATTTTAAAAGGAAATCACAATATTAAAATGAAATGACTTTTCCAGGATGTTCATAACCTTAAGAAACCCAATTTGACAACTTGGAACATCGCATCCTGCTCATTCAGGCTGGCGCATTCTCAAACTGGAACAGTCTACTGCCACGCATGCACCGGATTCACAGACTAGCGGAAAATAAACTTGAACAAAGCGGAATCATGATATGGATGCCCACTCTCAATTGCTATTCAATGCAGACCCCACATTCACCCCTTCACTCCACTTTGATCAACCTTTTTTTGACTGTGTGTGAATCTGGGCCGCTGATAGGCCACTTTGTTTTATAGAGGAGCCGGTAAGCAGTTCCGGAAAATTTTGAGGTGCCGGTACGGCGCTCCGGCCCAATTCAAGCAATGAATGTACGAACAAATACCTTCCTCACATCTAAGTCAGAAACTCTCATTGTGCCCTCGTCCCCATGTTCTGTGCAGAGGGGTGCGTGTGGGCTACACTCCAGATGTCCTGACTGATGCCACAGCGGAGCTGACCGTTGCCCTGCTCCTGGCTACAGCTCGGCGGCTACCAGAGGGCGTGGTGGAGGTCAAGAAGTCAGTGACCAATAAAAACACAGATACATTTACTACATGAGACTTCAGTTTCAGATGGCCACTCTTACATGTTGTACATTGATACTTTAGGGATGTGTTGCTGAACCAAATTTCTATCTACAATTAATATGAGCAAAACAGAATGTGTGTCCTCATTTCCCACTTTTTAACTCTCTCGCTGTCTCTCGCTTTCTCTCACTTTCTCTTTCTCTCTCTCAGTGGAGGCTGGAGCACCTGGAAACCTCTGTGGTTGTGTGGTTATGGTCTGTCAGGCAGCACTGTCGGTGTCATTGGACTGGGACGCATAGGTAGTGACAGTAATTGATTGATACTGGATTCTGGGACTCCTGCCTTTAGGCCTGTGGTCCATACAATCCAAACTGTAGCTGAAAGGGCTGGACAAAATGTCTTACTAACTGATTGATTGTCTGGAGTCAATGCTGTTTTCGCTCAGGTATGGCCATTGCCAGGAGGCTGAAACCGTTTGGAGTGAAGAGGCTCCTGTACTCTGGAAGAACTGCCAAATCCTATGCTGCTGAGGTGGAGGGAGAATACGGTGAGTGGGGTTGGAGGGGCTAGGGAAAACAGGAAAGTATAAGAGAGAGGGTGAGAATCAGATGAGGTGTTTACTTGGCTGTTTCTTCACCCTCTCTCCTCCCATCTCTGTTCCAGTGCCCTTGGACACGCTGGTGTCTGAGAGTGATTTTGTCGTGGTATCCTGCGCCCTCACACCAGAGACCCAGGGCCTGTGTAACAAGGACTTCTTCAGCAAGATGAAGAACACCGCTGTCTTCATCAACACCAGCAGGTACTCCATTAAACACGTAGAGCAGTGCAAAACAAACCACACTGACTGCTTTTGGAAATAAGCACTGTTACACACAATCATTCAAAGTTGTAAAAATAGAGGTGTGTGTGTGTGTGTGTTAGGGGTGCAGTGGTGAATCAGGAGGATCTGTACCAGGCTCTGTCCAGTGGTCAGATAGCTTGTGCTGGGCTGGACGTCACAACCCCAGAACCACTCCCCACCGACCACCCCCTCCTCACCCTCAAAAACTGTGGTGAGTATATGGAGACACAGGGATGGAAGCCAGTTTACTCTGTTTTATTGTCTATGATTCGTCTCTAATCATTGTTGTGGTCTTTCCAGGGGAATCAAGAATACTATTTTTTTTACGCCTGCTCATTAAAATGAACCAGTTGCTTTTCCCCAGAGATGATGATTTATACTGAACAAGATATAAACGCAACATGTAACAATTTCAAATATTTTACTGAGTTACAGTTTTATATAATGAACTCAGTCAATTGAAATAATTCATTAGGCCCTAATCTATGGATTTCACATGACTGGGAATACAGATATGCATCTGTTGGTCACAGATACCTTAAAAAAAATGGGCCTCAGGATCTAGTCATGGTATTTCTGTGCATTCAAATTGCCATCGATAAAATGCAATTGGGTTCGTTGTCCGTAGCTTATACCTCCCCATACCATAACCCCACCGCCACCACGGGGCACTCTGTTCACAACGTTGACATCAGCAAACCGCTCGCCCACATGACGCCATGCACGTGGTCTGCGGTTGAGAGGCCGGTTGGACGTACTGCCAAATTCTCTCTAAAACAACGTTGGAGGCAAAAAATGAACATTCAATTATCTGGCAACAGCTCGGTTGGACATTCCTGCAGTCAGCATGCCAATTGCACACTCCCTCAACTTGAGACATCTGTGGCAGTGTGTTGTGTGACACAACTGCACATTTTAGAGTGCCCTTTTATTGTCCCCAGCACAAGGTGCACCTGTGTAATGAGTGTGCTGTTTAATCAGCTTCTTGATATGCCACACCTTTCAGGTGGATGGATTATCTTGCAAAAGGAGAAATGCTCACTAACAGGCATATAAACAAGAGAAATAAGCTTTTTGTGCGTATGGAACATTTCTGTGACATTTTTATTTCAGCTCATGAAACATGGGACCAACACTTTACATGTTGTGTTTAGATTTTTGTTCAGTGTATATTGTGCAATCCGATCACATCCCTGTTAATACTTTTCTCTCCTCTGTCCACCTGCAGTGGTCTTGCCCCACATTGGCAGTGCTACCTACTCCACACGTGGCATCATGGCAGAGCTGTCCGCAAACAACCTGCTAGCAGGCCTACAGGGCACAGACATGCCCAGCGAACTCAAATTCTAGTGCTGCTCTACAACTACTCAATTCTGCCTGGGTCCTCCTGTTAGAATGATTTTTTAATCAACCAATCAGTAGTCTTTACCAGGGAAGGTAAAAGCCTTAAGTAACCAGGAAGGAATCTGTGTTGAGATTATTGCAGTTCTATTAAAGAAAAGTTTCACCCATTTTGAATGTTTTATAATTTTTGTGCGTCTCTGAGCGATGTTCTATCGATTCCCGGGGATTTTCATGTGTTTTCATGTGTACCTGAGCTATTCGCCGTTCAAACATGCAGAAATACAGCCAGTATGCCATGTTTTGCATCGCAAGAAATACAGCCGGTATGACGTCTTTTGCGTCATAGAAATACAGCCGGTATGATGAATTTTGTATATGATGTCAAATTCGTCCTTTCGGCTGTATTTATGCCTGCTTGAATGGCAAATAGATGCACAAAAACTGTATAACATTTAAAATGGGTGAATGTTTCCTTTAATATGCTCTCCTAACATGAAGGTAAACTTCTGCCTCTTGCTCTTACTGTTTTATAAGAAAGAACTAACTTATAAAATGTTACTTGAAAGAGGAAGTGTATAGTATTAGTGTTTTGAGAACATGCCTTAGTACACTAACAGTACTCCTAAGGGTCAGCCATGACTTCCTTTTAAAGACGTAGAAAAGCACTACAATGTCTCTGCACACAATTCATTAGTGACCTTGTCGAATTGTACAAAATACTTGAATAAAATAGTAGTTGTAATGGTAATGTTTTCTCTTGTTCTCATGACAGTCTTGTGTTTGTTGAGATATGCATCTCCATTGTATATTTGTGCATAATTCTAAGAAACACCATCTCTAATTAATCTATGGTAAAACGCCTCGTCTGTAATCATTGTTTCAAACCAGCTAATCCCTCCCTCTAACATGGTCTGTCATTCTGGCTTTGTTGAATAAAGTAGAAATGTTGTACAGTATGTAGAAATGTGTGAACATATTTCCCCCATAAGAAGAATTCTAGATCCATGCGTAAATGAACAAAGTTAGAATAGATCATTTAAAAGATGGTCAGGGATCAGTTTGGTTCCAATGTAGTTTAATTTGTACCACTCTTCAATAGTGATCCTACTGAGTAGTGTAAAGATTATTTTAAAGAGTTCCATTCTCTCTGTTCTATGATGATAACATCACATTTCATGTAGTCATCTTCTAGACAAACTACAGTACATTCTGTACGTGCTTTCTAAAATCATCAACACACAGTCAACATTTGTTTTCACATCAATATTAAAGTGTCTACTTAAACAAGATTTATAACAATGACCAGACAAGCATAACCCTGATATGGCAGAACATTTTGAAATGGAAATTGTCAATGAGCTTTCTGACTGGTAGCACCGGCTATTTTTCACAGTGTTTCCACCTGATTTCCCTGTCTCTCAGAGCAGCGTGGCAGGCAGGTGGCTGCTCTGCCAGCGTAGACAGGTGGTTTTAGAGTGTTTGTACAAATGGGACGACTGACTGAAGCGTTTGCCACACTTGAGGCAGCCGTAAGGTTTTTCTCCTGTGTGGACTCTGATGTGTTTCTTACAGTCAGTCAGGTTTAGGAAGGTCTTACAGCAGATCCGGCAGGCGTATTTCCTTGCCCCCTCCACTACCAGGACGTTGTGCTCCGTCATGGCCTTCTTACACTTTGAAAGGACGTCCTCTGATGCTCTGGTGAGGGCAGGGCGAGGAGCAGTATCCCCCCCTGCTGGACCGGAGGAGGAGGAAGGATCCTGGGGTTGTCCATCTATCTGGCCCTCAGAGTTGGGGTTCACCTTTGGGGCGATGCGACGGTAAGCTGGCAGGCCTAAGCTACCCCCAACTCCGGTCATCTCAGCCCTGGATGATCGGGAGAGGGATGTGCTCAAACTGAGGCTGCCCAAGGTGCCTACATCTGGCCTGACACCCCTCAAGAAGCCCCCCAGAACATCCTGAGTCTGGGTGGACTGGAGGATGAATCCATCACTGAAACTGTGCCCCTCGCTACTGAGGAGCTGCTGGAAGGGGACAGAGGTTACTGGGAACATAAAGGAGGAAGAGGAGGCGTTTGTTGCCTCTGAGTTTTGAAGTGACCTAACAGCCTCATTGCTTTCTGCCTGAGCCTCACTGATGGTGGTGTTAAGGAGACTGTCCTCTCCTAATGCCTCAAGCTGACTCCTGGGGTTGAGAATGCATGAAAGGCCCAGGTCTTGGTTGCTGTCTAGGCCCTCATTATCAGACAACCCATCTCCATTCGTGTTGTCTTGGAGTGGGTGTGTGTCTGTCTGAGGATTGGAGCTAGATTGGGGGTTGGATGAGCTTGGGTCATTTCCCTTCGGGCTGAGTTTGTCTTTCTCATCATTTGCTGGCTCATCCTGATGATCACCAGTGTCCTCGGATGGGAATGGAGGATAATTGGACACACCTGGTGTGTCTGGATAAGAGTTCACCTGCTCACTCTTCACAACTACATCCATC
This sequence comes from Salvelinus fontinalis, assembly GCF_029448725.1. NCBI lineage: Eukaryota > Metazoa > Chordata > Actinopteri > Salmoniformes > Salmonidae > Salvelinus > Salvelinus fontinalis. Next base: position 23,769,708 of record NC_074693.1, on the reverse strand, counting down.
TTATGATCCTCCTCTTCTCCCTCTTCTCCCACTTTCACTTTAAACATGATTCCTCCATCCACCTGAGAACCCTCTGTGTGATCCTCTCCCCCATTATCCCGTGTCCCTCCCACATTACTATCTGATTGGCTAGGCAGCTGTACCTCTTCTTGTAAAGTCCCTTCATACTTCTCCTCCTGCTTCTCTGCACTTTCCCTCTCCAGGCAGAGGCACTCGTCTGTCTTCAGGGAGTCAGGGGAGGGAAGCTCCTCACCCCCATTACTCCTGGACACCCTTGGGTAGCCCTCCCCGTGATTCCCCTCAGATAGCCTGCACCCACTCTGCTTGCTGTTCAGCCTCTCCTCCTGAAACATTTGGGGAGAAGAGCTCTTGCGTTTGTGGTGACGCCGACCTGAGAAAGCTGCCAGTTGCTCCATGCTTCCATCTGCTCCATCCCCTCCGTCCCTGCCTCCAGCCTGGCTAGCATCCAACTCAGTCTCGCCAACGTCGAGGCTACCTTCCAGGGCCGATGTGACCAGGCTGAGCCCCAGCTGCTGGAGTAGGACAGATCTCTGCTGCCTGGAGTTGACCCCAGCCATGGCTGCTGCCTGGCATGGAGACTGCCTCAGATGCTGCTGGTCCACTGCATGGCTGAACCGCTGCTGCTGCACTGGCGAACTCCAACCACGCGGGGGCGATGTGGGGAAGCTGCGGGAGGTGAGGTGGTGCTTGCAGGCCTTGACCACAGTGTTGAGGTGCAGGTGGGAGGCAGCCAGGAGCACATCCATTACGTTGGAGGCCCCCAGAGTGAGAGTGGAGGTGTAGATCATGTCCAGCAGGGCAGAGAAAGCCTCAGGAGTCACTACCTCTAGATCCAGCTCCATCACACTGGCTCCTCCACCATCCCCCTCCACTGAATTCAGAAGGGCCCTGAAGTGTGTACTGCAGGCTGCCAGGACAGAGCGGTGTGCTCTGAAGTGTTGGCCCCCCACTACGATCACACAGTCACAGAGCTGACCACTGACACGCTGGTGGTTCAGCTGCTGGAAGATGTTCTCAAAGTGACCTGGGAAGTCCATCTTTGCCTGAGGATGAACATGAGGAATAGTCAAACTGAGTGATCAAGCTGACAAAAAAAATTCTGATCATTCAATGCACTACACCCAGGCCAGTTTCCATACAATAGACTCAATGCTAGTAACAAAAAAACTATAATGCAAATGTAATGTCTATGGACTAATTTGACTGGTATAAAGGTCTGACACTGTAGATCACATTTGTCCTTGCAAATATTAGTTACTAATTGTATGAAAACCGGCATATCATCTTGCACTGTCCCCATGCTCGTGCCTGAAATATAGACCAGAAGACCTGGCTCACGTTCGTTCAGTACCGCCCTCCTTTTACGTTTGTATCATTCGCTGAATGAATGAAAATGGGCCAGTTAGCCACATACACTAACTAGCGAGCTTCTCAAATTGTAACAAAGCGATCAACGCAGAAAAAACTACAATATTTGGCTTACTTTACCTGAAAATAGTCTTTAGCCTGCAAAAGATGTATGAGGTCACAGTAAACTGGGAGGAGGCGGGCCCAAACATCTAATCTTAACAAAAACACGGAAGAACGCGGGGTCTCATCGGTCGTCACTAGTTATCACAGCCACAAAGTCATAAACCCCGCCCATTTCAAAATGTATCTTCTTAAAATGTGACTTTAAAGACTAACTTTCATGAATAATCTTTTTTTATAATCAAAAAACAGATGTTTAAGGCTTAGTTATAGTGAGACACGTCAATTATGGTCTTCATTTTGACAGTTCGTTGCAAAAGTGATATATTTTGGTCTTTTAGAGGTAAATCTAGCTGTTTTTGCCCCTAGTGGTTCAACTCTACCATTGAAATCGTGACGTACAGGTGCCTCCACGTCATCTCAAGGGAGGGGTTCGGTATGAAATACGTACCCTTCTATAACTGCAGGGTATCTGTGAGCTGCATGGTACCACATTAAGGTTTACTATAAAAGCAGGCAGTGCTTGACTTTGCCAGGAGCTCACCAGAGCTGAGTACCAGCACCGTACATGTTCTACTGCTGTGCCTTTTTACTACTGCACCTAACTGTAAACAGTATCGCAACCAAAATGAGTACCAGCACCTATTTCAGTCCAAGTCAACCACTGAAAGCAGGTGACAGTGCGCCTTACTTGGCCATGGTCTTGGTAAAGGAACGTGCTAATATACTGTATTTCGCATGATGCTTCCTTGACTAGACTACTGACATTACACATTACATAAAGGCAGTTAAGGCACATTTCCTCATATGACCAAATTCAACGTTTTTTCTTACTGTTTCATACACCTCCATGTTTTTACGAAGAAAAAAACATGTTGGCTATGGGGATTATGCATTCGTTGCTACATCCATCGCAACAATAGATGACAATAATGGTGATTTGAACTCGTATTTTTTCCACCGGTTATGACTGATTGGTGGCGCAGTCCTCTAAAACAGTTGGCTGATAGTCCAATGGCTGTGAATTCTAATCCCACATGGGATACATATTATTATTTTCTCTCCTTTATTTACAATATTCATTCTGTGCCTACACACTTCTAATTCTGAAAAGTGAAAGCATACCTGTGAGAGGAGTCGCCCTGGTAGTAGTTGTAGGTTTTTATACAGAACTCAAGACCAATCTGTGAGTTCATTTGACCATTGGAAAAAGAGCTACTGCGTAAACACTGCAATGCGGACCGAATTGAGCACCTAATCTTTATTTGCAAGGTGATGATTGCACTTTTCTTCTAATCACAATAGTGCAATAAACGTGATATTTGTTTTGCAACCCGTGGGCGATTCGAATTTGCACCCCGCAAGTGGCAATAGATGTCAGGAACTCGGCACCTTACCACTGTAAACTAACCTAACTAACTGTCCAGAGCCGTATTTGCTCATTATGCACATCATTTTATTATCAGAGCGTGGCGGTGGATTTATGGTAAACTTTAGTGAGAAAGTGTTGGGATCAGGTACAACTACGTTTACCCACCCCCAAAATGAATATTTATGAGTAACCCACAATTTCTCATTTGAATGCATTTTTTTTTTAAGAGATTGGGCAAAGGCTGAAATTGAGGTTGAGAGTTACCCTTAAAACATAACACTAACTTTAACCCTAACCACACTCTTCATTCGTATATGCATCCCATCCGTCAACTATTATTAATATATCAGACATTATTATGCAACATTATCTGAATAAAGAAAAAAAGCATTTGAAATCGTCAACTTTATGATCAGAATGCTGATGTACTCCTCAAAAACAGGACAAGAGCGCCCCCATTGTGGGATATTCAGGTAATGCACGACGGCTTTACTTCCGCACTATACTGAACAAAAATATAAACATGCAACAATTTCAAAGATTTTACTGAGATACACTTCATAGAAGTGCAAAATGCAACTTCATAAACTGACATTTATTCCTGATTATTATTTGACCATGCTTGTCATTTATGAACATTTTGAAAATCTTGGCTCTCTCTAATTCTCTCCTTCTCTCTTTCTTTCTCTCTCGGAGGACCTGAGCCCTAGGACCATACGTCAGGACTACCGGGCATGATGACTCCTTGCTGTCCCCAGTCCACCTGGCCTTGCTGCTATTCCAGTTTCAACTGTTCTGCCTGCGGTTATGGAACCCCTACCTGTCCCAGACCTGCTGTTTTCAACTCTTAATGATCGGCTATGAAAAGCCAACTGACATTTATTCCTGATTATTATTTGACCATGCTTGTCACTTATGAACATTTTGAACATCTTGGCCATGTTCTGTTATAATCTCCACCCGGCACAGCCAGAAGAGGACTGGCCACCCCTCATAGCCTTGTTCCTCTCTAGGTTTCTTCCTAGGTTTTGGCCTTTCTAGGGAGTTTTTCCTAGCCACCGTGCTTCTACACCTGCATTACTTGCTGTTTGGGGTTTTAGGCTGGGTTTCTGTACAGCACTTCGAGATATTAGCTGATGTACGAAGGGCTATAAAAAATAAACTTGATTTGATGATTTGAGAAGGAAATCAGTCAATTGAAATAAATAAATGAGTCCCTAATCTATGCATTTCACATGACAGGGCATGGGTACAGCCATGCAAACCTACTTGGGAGCCAGGCCCAGCCAATCATAAGGGCTTTATTACAGACAGAAATACTCCTCAGCACCCCCTCCCTCTCCCTCCTCAGACGATCCCGCAAGTGAAGAAGCTGGATGTGGAGGTCCTGGGCTGGCGTGGTTACACGTGGTCTGCGGTTGTGAGGCCGGTTGGATGTACTGCCAAATTCAATAAAAGGATATTGGAGGTGGCTTATGGTAGAGAAATGAACATTCAATTCTCTGGCAACAGCTCGATTGGACATTCCTGCAGTCAGCATGACAATTGCACACTCCCTCAAAACTTGAGACATCTGTGGCATTGTGTTGTGTGACAAAACTGCACATTTTAGTGTGGCCTTTTATTGTCCCCAGCTCAAGGTGCACCTGTGTAATGATCATGCTGTTTAATCAACTTCTTGATATGCCACACCTTTCAGATGGATGGATTGTCTTGGCAAAGGAGAAATGCTCACCCTACAGGGATGTAAACAAATTTGCGCACAAAATGTGAGAAATAATATTTTTGTGTGTATGGAAAATATGTGAGATCTTTTATTTCAGCTCATGGAAAATGGGACCAACACTTCTTTACCTGTTGCGTTTATATTTGTGTTCAGTATATATACTGTGTATCTTTATGATGTGGAGTCCAGGGGCCAAGTAAGGATCTGTGTGTAGCAAATTTGACATAATATCCTCTATCACCCTTTTGCAGAATAGTGTATACCTTATGATCCACTGAATATCTTCATATCAAAACCCATAAATGATAGTTGTTAAAGTTTTTTTTGCCAGTTTGGACATTGCTTTTTCAGGGAGACATTTAGGTATACCTGATGATATGAACATCCAATCAATATTTAAACATGTCTTCCCTTTATTGCAGGTGATTCACATGACCAACAAAATTCAAACGTTCAATTACAACACTCTCATTTATTGTTAGGGACCATTGCAAATGGAGGTACAGTATCACTCAAAACCAAAATGCAATCAGATGTTTTTCTGTTACTGAGCACTAACCGTAAACAAAAACAGAGGACATCTTGAAAACTACAACTGACAACTACTTAGTGTTCAAGTGCTATGTGGGACAAAACGCACTGTCTTCATTGAAGCCTATAAATAAGTATTCCATATAGGATCCATATGATGGTGTTTAGCTTTGTTCCCCTGTCATCGTTATGTCCATTGTGCTTGATGCAGTAAATGGAGTGTGGGAATACTGGAGAGGTAGATGGTCTCAAATGCTGTCCAACTTCTTCAAAATATATGGAGCTGTGGGGACAGAGTAAATTATACATAAATGTTCACTTTTGATTGAGACATTGTTTGCAGTCAAAAGTGCTATTGAAGACCCCGGGGATGCTATCTATATTAATGGCCATTCATTTTCATGCATAGTTGGCTCCCTTTCAAAAGAGGGGAACCATTTTTTGGGGTCACTACCTGTTGGATGATCTGTGGAAGGTCATGTCTGGTGATGTCATTGATTCTGTGTACATTCTCTGGTCTGAGCACTGACCAGTTGAGTGACACATGCATTACACAATATATTGTGAGAAAATGTGCAAACCGAGAGGAATGTGAAGGCCGATACTTACTGGCTCTGAGAAGGACAATATAGATTAGGAAATTGCGCACGGACGAGATGACGTCCTGTCGCATCTTTTTCTTCATCTCCTCTGGGTCCATTTTCGGCCCTAACCCCTCGAGTTTGAACATCCCGGCGTGGTCTGTGAAGGTTTTACACCCAACCCCTGCGCTGGTTGTGGTTTTATGGCTGCGATTTCCCTGCAAATTGGTGTTACGCTTGCTCTTTGGTTTGATTCTCAGTACCGGCGTGCTTGATGGCGGAAATGTGACTGTTTAAACCGGAAATTACGCTTGAAGGATTACTGTAAATGAAATGGCCTCAGAGGTACAAACTCTACGATAAGCGAAGGGCAAAACTATACAAATTTATTTATGAAGAATTTCTACTAACTCAAGACTTTCCAATTTATCTAAGTATAAGTCTATTTAAAATATATATTTAGAGATGAATAACAATGTCAATAAAATGTCAATATTATATTTTATGTCTGTTTTATATGATTGCTTATTAGGCTACAATATACTGTAATTCTAATTTGTTTACGACCCCCCCCCCCCCCCCCCCCACTTAATACAGTAATATCATATCTATTGAATGTTTTAATGTTAATCATGATCTCCCTCGCCTTCAATCAAACTGGCGTTGTGAGGGGGGTCTTCAAAACAGACGGAGGGGGAGCGAACAATGATGAATGCGAAGGAGAGGCTGAGAAAATAAAGGGAGGAGAAGACGAAGGGAGGGGATGGGTTATTTCTGAGCTCAGGGCCGGGATTAAGCGGTCGAGAGCAATCCCAATACGATGACAGCATCCAGCCTAAACCCCCACGCGCCACACCGTCCGGACACGGATTCTACCGATTCTGACAAACTATTCTGTCTGCTCTCTCTCTTCAATCACTTAATTTGACCCTCCCGATCCACAACCCCGGTCCGTCTTTTTCTTTAGAACACGAGGTGAGTTAGTTTTTTCGTGATTTTATTCTCCTCTTTATTGTCAAACTGTCTGGACGGATGCTGGAGGAGCCGGTGGGTATATGTTTCTGCGTGCCCCTTGCATTGATTGCAAGAATCTGGTGTGATATTTTTCACATAGAAACAAAATATCGATTCTATCTGCAGGATTTGGACCTCATGCGGGTCCACGTGCCCCTGTTTCGGAGATGAGTAGAGAGATCTTAATCGGATTAGGACTATCGTAAAAAAGACTGACCTTTTTTTCTTTGTTTACGGGCTAATCTGTCAGGACTGCTGTCACCGATTATATCTCGGGTTAGTGTTGATCCTGGAGGGTGAACTATGAAATATGAAAACAGCATAATACACAGATATATCTGAGTTATAACACATTTAAATATTTTATATCGACGTAGAGAAAATTGCATATGAATTAGGGGGACAACTATGGCGCGATGGGCTGTTGTTATTCTATTCTGTGTTTCGTTTTATTGCATGCTGAGCAGCCCACTGTTACCCCATGCATTTGTGGCTATGGTCGTAGTTATTTTGTCATTCGTTCATACCTATCCTCATCCATCTAAGATACTCAACACATGCATTTTGCATGGCTAATACGCAGCCAATGGAATTCTGTGCAACATGACATTTCTGTCACTTAATGCAAATGGCGATAGTATAAATTGAATGAGAGTAGTAGATCCAGCGCTGATGACAGGTGTCTCTAGTGGTGGTGTAAAACGCCTTTATAGTAAATGGCCAATGTCTTGTTGTTATCAATGGGCGTCGACGAGTTGTGAAGAGACACAGAAACAGCCTTATTCCTCATGCGCGTCTCCATAGGTTTGTGAAAATGCGACGTTCATTATGTTTTCGATGCGATGACAAGCAAGAATATTGCAACACAACTAGACCGAAACAATGCATTTAGCTTTTCTGGGTCCTTTATTTAATTCATGACATGATTTAATATGACCACTGATTATGATTGTATATAGGTCAGACATGTGCTGTACCTAAAATGTACATGCTGCCCATGAGAGTATGTATTTAATGTCACAGAAAATGATCACTTACTATGTTCACATATAAATATGTAGGACTACCGCGTTCCTACACTCCCACACCGACACACATAGCCCACATCATCTCACACATGGACGGTTGTCGGTCTGGTCTTGTGCTGCCTTATGGGCGTGACTCCTCAGTGTGTGTGATTGTGCGCATGCGATACCATCTGTGTGTATGTGTTTGCAGGCACGTGCCCAGATAGAGCTTTAGAGGTGCTGGAGCACCTGTCCCTTTGCCCTCATATGAAAAAAGTGCCCTTTTGAATGGTGGTATTTTTATTTACAATTAATTACCTTTTATTTTATTTTTAGTCTCCTTTCTCTCATGTAACTTTTTTTCTCTCAGTTTGAGCACCTGCCCCACTTTGTGAGTGTGCACACTTGGTTGTATGAGTATAAGTGTGTGTGTGTGTGTGTGTGTGTGTGTGTGTGTGTGTGTGTGTGTGTGTGTGTGTGTGTGTGTGTGTGTTTGCCTGTGCTGCTATGCCAGTGCTGCAGGCAGTGTGCATGATGACTTAGGGATGTATGGTAGAACATGTGATGGAGCTGTTGCCCTGAGTTCACCCAGCTACCAGAGCTGTTGCCCTAAGTTCATCCAGCCACCAGAGCTGTTGCCCTGAGTTCACCCAGTCACCAGAGCTGTTGCCCTGAGTTCAACCAGCCAAAAGAGCTGTTGCCCTGAGTTCACCCAGTCACCAGAGCTGTTGTTCTGAGTTCATCCAGCCACCAGAGCTGTTGTTCTGAGTTCACCCAGCCACCAGAGCTGTTGCCCTGAGTTCACCCAGTCACCAGAGCTGTTGTTCTGAGTTCATCCAGCCACCAGAGCTGTTGTCCTGAGTTCATCCAGCCACCAGAGCTGTTGTTCTGAGTTCATCCAGCCACCAGAGCTGTTGTTCTGAGTTCATCCAGCCACCAGAGCTGTTGTTCTGAGTTCACCCAGTCACCAGAGCTGTTGTTCTGAGTTCATCCAGCCACCAGAGCTGTTGTTCTGAGTTCATCCAGCCACCAGAGCTGTTGTTCTGAGTTCATCCAGCCACCAGAGAAATGCAAGAGGAATGACAGGACTTGCACATCAGGAAAGACTAGCTGTGTCCCTTCCTGCCTGCCTGCCTGCTTGTCTCCATGCCTAACTGCCTGACTACCAAACGACCTGCCTGCCTGTCTATCTGCCTACTTGCCTGCCTGTCTATCTGCCTACTTACCTGCCTAACTGCCTCCCTTCCTGCCTGTCTACCTGCCTAACTGCGTGCCTGCCTATCTATCTTCTTACTTGCCAGCCTGCCTCACTGCTCAACTCCCTCCCTCCCTCCCAGAACTGGATCGGCAGCACGACCGGGTGGACTGGGGACAGAGACAGCTGGGAGTTGTCAGGCCAGGTAGTCCTGAGGCATGGTCAATGCAATCACCAGATCCTTGGGACGTCCCTACCCTAAACCCTAACCTTAATTCCTATCCTATCCTAATCACAACCCTTACCTAACCCTAACCTTAACGACTATAATGGGGTAGGGACGTCCCAAGGATCCCATAGGACCATGGTCCTAGGGCTCAGGTTCTACTGGTGGGGAGACAGATGGTCTAACCAATTGGTCAGCCAATCGATCACCAGTCCAATCAATAATGGTGGTCATTAAGACATTACTGTAGATCCATATTGTGCAGTGCCCCAGACACATTTTGGCAGCTAGTGACTGTCGGGTCGTCAATAATTTTTTTCTCCTAACAACACTCCATTTAATGGCTGGGCCTTTTGCCCCTCCCAACAATTTGAATAGGAACGTGAGGTTGTATAATTTCAACCAAATTACATAAAAATAAAATCTGAACAATTTCCGAAATATACATAAAAAAATATATAGTACACTAGCAATGCTAGCACCCTAAATGAGATTTCTCTGGATAAATTGTTCTTCTGAAGAGGGATGGAAGGGGTTGTTTAAAGAAAATCAATGCCTACTCACAGCCAATCAGCCAGCAGCCTCTGGCAGCCAGCGCTTCACTCATACCTACTGCTCCAATAGGAATTTCCACAGGCTTTGGAGAACCACCAGGCTCTGGAGAACCACCAGGCTCTGGAGAACAACCAGGCTCTGGAGAACCACCAGGCTCTGGAGAACCACTAGGCTCTGGGGAACCACTAGGCTCTGGAGAACCACCAGGCTGTGGAGAACCACTAGGTTCTGGAGAACCACTAGGCTCTGGAGAACCACCAGGCTCTGGAGAACAACCAGGCTCTGGAGAACCACAAGGCTCTGGAGAACCACCAGGCTCTGGAGAACAACCAGGCTCTGGAGAACAACCAGGCTCTGGAGAACAACCAGGCTCTGGAGAACAACCAGGCTCTGGAGAACCACTAGGCTCTGGAGAACCACCAGGCTCTGGAGAACCACTAGGCTCTGGAGAACCACTAGGCTCTGGAGAACCACCAGGCTCTGGAGAACCACTAGGCTCTGGGGAACCACTAGGCTCTGGAGAACCACCAGGCTCTGGAGAACCACTAGGTTCTGGAGAACAACCAGGCTCTGGAGAACCCCCAGGCTCTGGAGAACCACCAGGCTCTGGAGAACCACCAGGCTCTGGAGAACCACCAGGCTCTGGAGAACCACCAGGCTCTGGAGAACCACTAGGCTCTGGGGAACCACTAGGCTCTGGAGAACCACCAGACTCTGGAGAACCACTAGGTTCTGGAGAACCACCAGGCTCTGGAGAACCACTAGGCTCTGGAGAACAACCAGGCTCTGGAGAACAACCAGGCTCTGGAGAACCACTAGGCTCTGGAGAACCACCAGGCTCTGGAGAACCACCAGGCTCTGGAGAACCACCAGGCTTTGGAGAACCACCAGGCTCTGGAGAACAACCAGGCTCTGGAGAACCACTAGGCTCTGGAGAACAACCAGGCTCTGGAGAACAACCAGGCTCTGGAGAACCACAAGGCTCTGGAGAACAACCAGGCTCTGGAGAACAACCAGGCTCTGGAGAACAACCAGGCTCTGGAGAACCACTAGGCCCTGGAGAACCACCAGGCTCTGGAGAACCACTAGGCTCTGGAGAACCACTAGGCTCTGGAGAACCACCAGGCTCTGGAGAACCACCAGGCTCTGGAGAACCACTAGGTTCTGGAGAACAACCAAGCTCTGGAGAACCCCCAGGCTCTGGAGAACAACCAGGCTCTGGAGAACCACCAGGCTCTGGAGAACCACCAGGCTCTGGAGAACCACAAGGCTCTGGAGAACAACCAGGCTCTGGAGAACCACCAGGCTCTGGAGAACAACCAGGCTCTGGAGAACCACAAGGCTCTGGAGAACAACCAGGCTCTGGAGAACCACTAGGCTCTGGAGAACAACCAGGCTCTGGAGAACAACCAGGCTCTGGAGAACAACCAGGCTCTGGAGAACCACTAGGCTCTGGAGAACCACCAGGCTCTGGAGAACCACCAGGCTCTGGAGAACAACCAGGCTCTGGAGAACCACAAGGCTCTGGAGAACAACCAGGCTCTGGAGAACAACCAGGCTCTGGAGAACAACCAGGCTCTGGAGAACCACCAGGCTCTGGAGAACCACAAGGCTCTGGAGAACAACCAGGCTCTGGAGAACCACCAGGCTCTGGAGAACCACCAGGCTCTGGAGAACCACTAGGCTCTGGAGAACCACTAGGCTCTGGAGAACCACCAGGCTCTGGAGAACCACTAGGCTCTGGGGAACCACTAGGCTCTGGAGAACCACCAGGCTCTGGAGAACCACTAGGTTCTGGAGAACAACCAGGCTCTGGAGAACCCCCAGGCTCTGGAGAACCACCAGGCTCTGGAGAACCACCAGGCTCTGGAGAACAACCAGGCTCTGGAGAACCACCAGGCTCTGGAGAACCACTAGGCTCTGGGGAACCACTAGGCTCTGGAGAACCACCAGACTCTGGAGAACCACTAGGTTCTGGAGAACCACCAGGCTCTGGAGAACCACTAGGCTCTGGAGAACAACCAGGCTCTGGAGAACAACCAGGCTCTGGAGAACCACTAGGCTCTGGAGAACCACCAGGCTCTGGAGAACCACCAGGTTCTGGAGAACCACCAGGCTTTGGAGAACCACCAGGCTCTGGAGAACAACCAGGCTCTGGAGAACCACTAGGCTCTGGAGAACAACCAGGCTCTGGAGAACAACCAGGCTCTGGAGAACCACAAGGCTCTGGAGAACAACCAGGCTCTGGAGAACAACCAGGCTCTGGAGAACAACCAGGCTCTGGAGAACAACCAGGCTCTGGAGAACCACTAGGCCCTGGAGAACCACCAGGCTCTGGAGAACCACTAGGCTCTGGAGAACCACTAGGCTCTGGAGAACCACCAGGCTCTGGAGAACCACCAGGCTCTGGAGAACCACTAGGTTCTGGAGAACAACCAAGCTCTGGAGAACCCCCAGGCTCTGGAGAACAACCAGGCTCTGGAGAACCACCAGGCTCTGGAGAACCACAAGGCTCTGGAGAACAACCAGGCTCTGGAGAACCACCAGGCTCTGGAGAACAACCAGGCTCTGGAGAACCACAAGGCTCTGGAGAACAACCAGGCTCTGGAGAACCACTAGGCTCTGGAGAACAACCAGGCTCTGGAGAACAACCAGGCTCTGGAGAACAACCAGGCTCTGGAGAACCACTAGGCTCTGGAGAACCACCAGGCTCTGGAGAACCACCAGGCTCTGGAGAACAACCAGGCTCTGGAGAACCACAAGGCTCTGGAGAACAACCAGGCTCTGGAGAACAACCAGGCTCTGGAGAACAACCAGGCTCTGGAGAACCACCAGGCTCTGGAGAACCACAAGGCTCTGGAGAACAACCAGGCTCTGGAGAACCACCAGGCTCTGGAGAACAACCAGGTTCTGCAGAACCACCAGGCTCTGGAGAACGACCACCAATCAATCAAATGTATTTATAAAGCCCTTCTTACATCAGCTGATGTCACAATGTTCTGTACAGAAACCCAGCCTAAAACCCCAAACAGCAAGCAATGCAGGTGTAGAAGCACGGTGGCTAGGAAAAACTCCCTAGAAAGCCGGAACCCAGGCTCTGGAGAACAACGTGAGCGAGGCCTGGAAGCCGAGGCTATGGGCTGGCCAATGGACCAGCATTGGGACATACTGTACATGAAAAATCCGCTCTAAATTGTAGAGTCCCTTCCAGACATAACAGCACCATGATCTATGAACATGTAAAAAGGTCTGGTCTAGACATAGGAGAGGCACAGGTCACTCATCCTAGATTTGCACAATCCCAAATCAACCCCTAGTTCCTATCCCTTGGCACTTGTGAAGGATTGGATAGGTGTAAGCATTAAAGTACCCAGGTAGTCATCTCTCTGACCCGATCAAAACCCCAGATAACTTGAACACAGCAGACTATTAATCTTCCAGTGGCCTAGTATTTAATAGTGCATTGGGGACCTCAGTCTCCCCCTGGTTGCTGTTGCAAGTGGAGATGAAATGAGTGGTGCAGGGGCGGGTTCTGTCTTAATAATGCTAATGGAATGAGCTGACAGGGGGAACGCAGGACGGAACGGTAGATTTGATTAGGTCTGGAAGGGAACTGAGGAAGCGGGAACATCGCCAACCAAACAAACAATAATGCAACGGAGCGCTCCTGGGGAATAGACAACAGGAGTACACCGTTACATTCATCATCATATATTACATTCATTCATTCATTCATATATATTTTTTATATTCAGTAATATGATTTATTTGGTTGTTTGCACAGTTCTATGACTTTTTGTATGCATATTATTATATTATATAACACAACCATATAGCGTCTGGCTTTCTGTGTTGGTTTGTGTTGTTTTGTACTCTGCACAGCCCCTCTCCTGTTCTGGTCTGGTTTGGTCTGGTTTGGTCTGGTGTAACTCGGTGTCAGACTGAGGTCCTGAACAGATATGTCTCCCGCTGTGCTCCTCCTCATGGGGTGCAGCTATACCCGGTGGGTATCTCAGGCCTACTGAAGGGGGTTCGCCCACTCAGGCAGAATTAGGCCTCAGACGTCAATAGCAGACAACTGGTTGATCCACAAAAATACCTGTTTTTTTTGTTGTCATAGGCCGAGACACACAAGGAAAGGGTTTGGATTGGAACATATACCACTACTCTCCCGCATATAAAAGCTGATTAAGTATTAAGGATAGGCTAGATAGGTTAATCAAGGTTTGTAAGGATTGGGATTTCTCCACTTTTAGGGATTATCTACTGTATTTAAGGTGGGCGGCATGCTTTGACTCAAGTCTGTTGTTCTCCAAAAAGAGGTTTGGCGAAGAGGACTCTTGATGTAGGCCTAGATTGTTGTACCGTTGTAGATGTACCGTTGTAGATGTATGCAGTTCAGAAACTACACAGAAGGGCTGTTTCCCTGCTTCCCTCTTTATGTCTACAATATGAATGACAGGGGTCTGTTGCAAGTTCATTGCTAAATCCATTACATTTACGTCATTTAGCAGACACTCTTATCCAGAGCGACTTACAAATTGGAAAGTTCATACATATTCATCCTGGTCCCCCCGTGGGTATTGAACCCTGGTCCCCCCGTGGGAATTGAACCCACAACCCTGGCGTTGCAAGCGCCATGCTCTACCAACTGAGCCACACGGGACCACATTACTTACTTAGCCGGCCACGACCGGGAGACCCATGGGGCGGTGCACAATTGGCCCAGCGTCGTCCGGGTTAGGGGAGGGTTTGGCTGGCAGGGATGTCCTTGTCCCAACGTGCACTAGCGACTCCTGTGGCAGGCTGGGCGCTGTGCACGCTGACACAGTCACGAGGTGCACGGTGTTTCCTCCGACACATTGGTGCGGCTGGCTTCCGGGTTAAGTGGGCATTGTGTCAAGAAGCAGTGCGGCTTGGTTGGGTTGTGTTTCGTGGATGCACGGCTCTAGACCTTCGACTCTCCCGAGTCCGTACGCGAGTTGCAGCGATGAGACAAGACTGTAACTACCAATTGGATACCACAGAATTGGGGAGAAAACTGGGTAAAAAAATTAATATATAAATATAATAATAATATAAAAATCCATTACTGCTGAGAACACCGACCATGCGATTAGGCCTTTCTGTCAGTCCCCATCATATCAGTCAATGGGAAAGGGCCTGGTGGAGGAGCTGCACCTGTGGGACCCTCAGGAAAATAGGACAGAGCCTGGTGGAGGAGCTCTACATGTGGGACCTTCAGGAGAATAGGACAGGGCCTGTTTGTGTAGCTCCACCTGTGGGATCATCGGGAAAATAGGACAGAGCCTGGTGGAGGAGCTCCACATGTGGGACCCTCAGAATAATTTGTCAGGCCTTTCTGAAGATACAGTGACTTGCAAAAGTATTCACCCCCTTGGCGTTTTTCCTATTTTGTTGCATTACAACCTGTCATTTAAATTCATCTTTATTTGGATTTCGTATAATGGGCATACACAAAATAGTCCAAAATTGGTCAAAAAACAATTTAAAAAAATTAAAAACGGAAAAATGGTGCGTGCATATGTATTCACCCCCTTTGCTATGAAGCCCCTAAATAAGATCTGGTGCAACCAATTACCTTCAGAAGTCACATAATTAGTTAAATAAAGTCCACCTGTGTGTAATCTAAGTGTCACATGATCTGTCACATGATCTCAGTATATATACACCTGTTCTGAAAGGCCCCAGAATCTGCAACACCACTAAGCAAGGTGCACCAGCAAGCAAGCAGCACTATGAAGACCAATGAGCTCTCCAAACAGGTCAGGGAAAAAGTACAGATCAGGCTTGGGTTGTAAAAAAATATCAAAAACTTTGAACATCCCACGGAGCACCATTAAATCCATTATTTAAAAATGGAAAGAATATGGCACCACAACAAACCTGCCAAGAGAGGGCCGCCCACCAAAACTCACGGACCAGGCAAGGAGTGCATTAATCAGATAGGCAACAAAGAGACCAAGATAACCCTGAAGGAGCTGCAAAGCTCCACAGCGGAGATTGGAGTATCTGTCCATAGGACCACTTTAAGCCGAACAATCCACAGAGCTGGGCTTTACGGAAGAGTGACCAGAAGAAAATAAGCACACATGTTTGGTGTTTGCCAAAAGGCACTTGGGAGACTTCCCAAACATATAGAAGAAGGTACTCTGGTCAGGTGAGACTAAAATTTAGCTGTTTGGCCATCAAGGAAAGCGCTATGTCTGGCGCAAACCAACACCTCTCATCACCCCGAGAACACCATTCCCACAGTGAAGCATGGGGGTGGCAGATTCATGCTGTTGGGATGTTTTTCATCGGCAGGGACTGGGAAACTGGTCAGAATTGAAGAAATTATGGATGGTGCTAAATACAGGAAATTCTTGAGGGAAACCTGTTTCAGTCTTCAAGAGATTTGAGACTGGGACAGAGGTTCACCTTCCAGCAGGACAATGATCCTAAGCATACTGCTAAAGCAACACTTGGGTGGTTTAAGAGTAAACATTTAAATGTTTTGGAATGGCCTAGTCAAAGCCGAGACCTCAATCCAATTGAGAATCTGTGGTATGACTTAAAGATTACTGTACATCAGCAGAACCCATCCAACTTGAAGGAGCTGGAGCATTTTTGCCTTGAAGAATGGTGGAAAATCCCAGTGGCTAGATGTGCCAAGCTTTTAGAGACATACCCAAGAGACTTGCAGCTGTAATTGCTGCAAAAGGTGGCTCTACAAAGTATTGACTTTGGGTGGGGTGAATAGTTATGCATGCTCAAGTTTTCAGTTTTTTTGTCTTATTTCTTGTTTGTTTCACAATAAAAAATATTTTGCATCTTCAAAGTGGTAGGCATGTTGTGTAAATCAAATGACACAACCCCCCCCAAAAAATCAATTTTAATTCCAGGTTGTAAGGCAACAAAATAGGAAAAATGCCAAGGGGGGTGAATACTTTCGCGAGCCACTGTAGATTTCTCCTAAACTGTACTGTCAGTTGGTCCGGTCGCTGCCTGGCTTGTCTTAGCATGCCTAATTGGATTTCAACTAGACTCTGTTTCCTGTCCAGCTATCAGTGCCTCCCCTTTAACACTACCTCTCAGAGAGAGGGAGACAGAGAGAGGATGGTGGAAGATAAACAGAGAGGTAATGTCTCTGTGTGTGTGTTTGCTCATTCAAATCTGGAGGATAAGAGCTAGAGTGTGTGACAAGAGATGCAGAGTGGGTTAGCAAACAGCAAAGCTCATCCAAAGTGATTGTTCCATGGTTGAGAGTGAGAGGAGAGTGATATTAAGAGAGGGAAAGTCTAAGATGGTGAAAGTGTCAGAGAGAGATAGAGAGATAGAGAGAACGGAAGTGAGAGTGAAGGAATGAAAGAAAGCTTGGACATTCTACAAGCTATACTAATGACGATCAAGATGGTGAAAGTGGCACAACGTGAGAGACAAAAAGAAAGAAAGACAGACGTTAAGCGACTGTACTAATGACTTCTGTAGACAGTCAAGATGGAGAGTAGCAGAGAGATAGTGAGAGACAAAGAGAAAGATAGAAGGCCCAGAAAGCCCAGTCAGACAGACAGAAAAGACAGACAGACAGACAGACAGACAGACAGACAGACAGACAGACAGACAGACAGACAGACAGACAGACAGAAGGCACAGACATACAGACAGGCTACGAGCTGTACCAATGAATTTTGTGGACAGCTTGGAGACATTTGTAAACACAGCAGTCACGATTACTGTTGATTCACAGCCAGATTAGGGGCAGATTTATCACCAGCCACAGACGGACAGACAGACAGACAGACAGGGAAATCCCGACCGTGGCTCTAAAGTGGGGTAAAGTCTATGTACTGATCTCACATTATTACAAGACATTTACTCCAGTGGAAAAAACACCCCTGATTTTGTACATTTCATCCGTTTTCCATCACACTGCAGGGAAAGAACAGCATGAGATGAATAGTGCAATAATGAATGTAGGTTTGTTTTATTATTTATTTAACGATTGACCATACATCAATCCCTGCCGCTGGGCTATGTTTGTACTGTATTTGCAGAGAAATGCTGTACTGATCAGCCTTTTCTCCTCACTAAAACACTTACATCTAGCTGTTCTTTTCTCAACTCTTTCTCTTCATCTACATTTCTCTCTCTCTCTCCACCCCCTGTGCTGCTGCCTTCTTCACCCTCTTTAAAAATTCTCTCGCTCTTTCCCCCTCACTACAACCCCCTCCAATATCCTGTCCTTTTCTCTTTCTCCCCCTTGGCCAATTCTCTTTCCCCCTTTCTCTACCCCCTGCTCCCCCTTCTCTATTTTTACTCTCCACAGTCCACCCCTCTGCACCGCCTGCACCCCCCTCTTTCTCTATTTCCTCTCCTCCTTCCATCGCTCCTCTGTGGGTGCATGTGTTGTCAGAGGAGGCTGGAGGAGATAAGAGGCCTAACTAGCTGCATTAGCTCTATGCATTATTCACGAAAGGGAATGGGAAAGGGGGATACCTAGTCAGTTGTCCAACTGAATGTATTCAACTGAAATGTGTCTTCCGCATTTAACCCAAACCTTCTCAATCAGAAAGGTGTGGGGGGCTGCCTTAATCGACATCCACGTCTTCTGGAGCCCTGCAGTCTGTGTGAGTCTGGGTCATTTCCTAGCTGCGCACTAGGGGCCTCTGCGTCTGGGGACCAGGCCTGGTGAAGGAGCTCTGTGTCCGGGGACCGGGCCTGGTGAAAGAGCAGCATGTCAGGGACATTCAGGGAACAGGAGCCGCTGAAATGGGAATGACACTTGAAAGAACAGAGAGGCACTAAACAAGTGTTTAACTGTGTCTTTATTTTGATCACAGGAGGTTGATGACATCGTAATTGGGGAGGACGGGCTCTTGGTAATGTCTAGAGCGGAATAGGTGGAATGGTATCAAATACATCAAACACATGGTTTGCGCCGTTCCAGACATTATTATAAACCATCCTCCCTCAGCAGTCTCCACTGATTTCGATAAGGTGAACATATTCCGACTCAGAGCCATTATATTAGTGCACAAAGCACGGTCTGAGCGTATTTGGGTCACAGAATGTTGCCCTACACTTCAGCCTCATCCACAGTTGATGTTTGTATAACGGCTGGTGCCGTTTTTCTGAGATCCTTGGCACAGCTCCTTTCAACCGCAGTGGAATTGTCTTTCCTCTTACAGCTTTTAAAAGGGGCCAGTTGGAACGGTCTCTGAACTGGGTTGATATGAAATTTTTATTCAGATAACCAGACAAAGCTAGATTGCCTCTTCTCTAACACAACATCATGTGCTTTTCAGGCTACACTGCTTTGATTGGGGCAAGGAGGCCTGGGGGTGGGGAGAACAGTGGTGGCCTCTATCATAAAACCACACTGCTGCTTAGACTGGTTCTAACAGAAAGAGAAAGACTCTGCTTGTTCAGCGAACATTATGACACGTACAGTAGCAGTCAAAAGTTTGGACACACCTACTCACTCCAGGGTTTTTCTTTATTTTTACTATTTTCTACATTGTAGAATAATAGTGAAGACATCAAAACTATGAAATAACACATATGGAATCATGTAATAACCAAAAAAGTGTTACACAAATCAACATTTATTTTATATTTGAGATTCTTCAAAGTAGCCACCCTTTGCCTTGATGACAGCTTTGCACACGCTTGGCATTCTCTCAACCCGCTTAATGAGGTAGTCACCGGGAATGCATTTCAAGTAACAGGTGTGCCTTGTTAAAAGTTAATTTGCAGATTTTCTTTCCTTCTTAATGCGTTTGAGCCAATCAGTTGTGTTGTTACAAGGTACGGGTGGTATACAGAAGAGAGTCCTATTTGGTAAAATACCAAGTCCATATTATGTCAAGAACAGCTCAAATAAGCAAAGAGAAACGACAGTCCATCATTACTTTAAGACATGAAGGTCAGTCAATCCGGAAAATTTCAAGAACTTTTAAAGTTTCTTCAAGTGCACTCGCAACAACCATGACGTGCTGAAAAACCATCAAGCGATGAAACTGGCTCTCACGAGGACCGCTACAGGAAAGGAAGACCCAGAGTTACCTCTGCTGCAGAGGATAAGTTCATTAGAGATACCAGCCTCAGATATCGGAAATTAACTGCACCTCAGATTGCAGCCCAAATAAATGCTTCAGAGAGCTCAAGTAACAGACACATCTCAACATCAACTGTTCAGAGGAGACTCCATGAATCAGGTCTTCATGGTCGAATTGCTGCAAGGAAACCACTACTAAAGGACACCAATAATAATAAGAGACTTGCTTGGGCCAAGAAACATGAGCAGTGGACATCAGACCGGTGGAAATTTGTACTTTTGGGTCACATGCTTCCCACCGTGAAGCATGGAGGAGGAGGTGTGATGGTGTGGGAGTTCTTTGCTGGTGACATTGTCTGTGTTTTATTTAGAATTCAGGGCACACTTAACAAGCATGACTACCACAGCATTATGCAGCAATACACCATCCCATTTGGTTTGCGCTTAGTGGGACTATCATTTGTTTTTCAACAGGACAATGACCCAACACACCTCCAGGCTGTGTAAGGGCTATTTGACCAAGAAGGAGAGTGATGGAGTGCTGCATCAGATGACCAGGTCTCCACAACCACCCGACCTCAACCCAATTGAGATGGTTTGGGATGAGTTGGACCGCAGAGTGAAGGAAAAGCAGCCAACAAGTGCTCAGCAAATGTGGTAAATCCTTCAAGACTGTTGGAAAAGCATTCCAGGTGACTACCTCATGAAGCTGGTTGAGAAAATGCCAAGAGTGTGCTAAGCTGTCATCAAGGCAAAGGGAGACTACTTTAAAGAATCTAAAATCAAATTTTTGTTATTTATTTGTTTAACCCTTTTTTGGTTACTACATGATTCCATGTGTTATTTCATAGTTTTGATGTCTTCACTATTATTCTACAATGTAGAATATAGTAAAAATAAAGTAAAACCCTTGAATGAGTTGCTGTGTCCAAACTTTTGACTGGTACTGTATATGTTATGACGCCACAGCACTGTGGGTATATATCCACTCTTTGCATTGTATCAGTTACCCCAGAATGTATCATTGTTTTGCATTATGAGGCAATGACAGTGCAACTGATTGATTTGTTGTTCTATTCTGCACAGGCGACTACCAGGATTACAAATTCTTCTTGGTCCTGATGATCACAAGGGCCCTCTTCCACCTCTTGTCGGCCAATCCCGATGGGGCTCCGGAGCTGATGTCACAGATGGCCCGAGGATTTTCATGTTCGGGAATCCAGAAGATACAAGCAATACCACGGTGAGTGACAGACAGACAGACAGACAGACAGACAGACAGACAGACAGACAGACAGACAGACAGAGAGACAGACAGACAGACAGACAGACAGACAGACAGACAGACAGACAGACAGACAGACAGACAGACAGACAGACAGACAGACAGACAGACAGTATCTGGTCTTGGCACATTCACTAAACACTTGAGGCTGGTCTCAGTACTTTGAACTGGCTTCCTTATCTCATTCCTTAACTTCTACAATATATACAGTATTAATATATTAACATTATCATAACAATCTATACAGATGTAGGATCTTAATTGGATCACTCTTTTGTTGCTGAGAATTCTCCTGCACAGCAGTAAATGCAAACTTGTAGTGTATCCAAGGTTTTAAAAGGCTTCTAAAGTTGGCAATTTCCAATTTAAAATGTCAGACTTGATTTGACCAAACAAAAAATGTATCAAGCCCTACAAAAAATGTCCATTGATTATAATCCACATAATAATTCATATTTCCTTTTGCTGCAGGATTATTTTCCCGCTGTAGCTAACTGGCTCAACTTAAGATCCTACATCTGTATACTCCGATATGCAGATCACTGATGGAATATTTGAGAGAGTTTAAGGAGTGAGTAATGAATTACAAAAGTGAATTGTGTATTACCTTGCCGAAAATTGGACAATGGATTATGTATAGCCAAAATGCATAGGTCAAAAGGCAGTCTGCTAAGATAGTTGGGGCAGCAGTGAACCCATTCCTCAGTGATCCAGGTGATCATGTATTTATGGATGGTGTCTGCAGCAGCAAGAGAAAGTGTCACCGAAGATGACTTCCTGACTCGGCAAGGGCACAGGGAGCAGAGTGAAAATGTGTGTGTGTTTCTGTGTGTATGTGTGTGGTTGTGTGTGTATTTGTGTGTGTGAGTGAGAAAGAGAGATGAAGAAACAGAGCTAGAGACAGGTTTCACCTGAGTCAGCACTGCAGCATGGATACACACACATCTGAGTGTGTATCCATGCGACATCTGCACATGCACACACACTCATAAGTAGATACTTGTCCATCTGCACACAGAATCACATACTCACATACTCACACACACACACACACACACACACACACACACACACACACACACACACACACACACACACACACACACACACACACACACACACACACACACACACACACACACACACACACACACACACACACACACACACACACACACTTGAACAGCTCTCAGTGTCCATCTCAGATTGATTGAACAGGTTCGGGTAATGTGTGTGACTCAGGAGAAGCTGGTCTTTCAGGCCCAGCTGTCAGAGACGAGTTACCCCTCATCCACAACAATCCGGATCAACGGGATGCCAAGGTAACACCCTGTCCAGGCCCGCTCAGAAAGAGGACATAATCCTCTTATAGACCCACAGCATTGGCTTCAATGAGGGTAACGCTAGAGGGCTAGCCTTAGCACCTTAGAAGATTCACTTCGATTGGGATAAAGTTAGTAGACTGGGCTAGCCTTACCTTAGCGCCTACGACCATTCATTTCAATGTGTAGGATGTTAGCGGCCTGGCATGGCGCCTGAGAGCATTCACTTCAATTTGTTAGCGGTCTAGCCATTAAGAGCTTTCAGTGTACTGAATGACTAAACGAGTCTGCTCACTCCACAGTTTCTCCCGCAAATATCTTTATTTAACTGATACTCCATCCCTCTATTGCTCAAGTAGAGGAACGCAAACAGTCTGCAGTGCATCATTCAAAACCTGAATCAGTGAACAGTCTGATATTGCCAGCTAATCACGCTGATTGATAGAACATTCGCCTGCAGTTGGCAGTTACTTCCTGTTTAGCCAGTTCCTTTGTCATTGTGTGGCATGGCATGACAATAAAAAGAGGTTGGCTGAAGCACAGGCACTCAGACAGAATACAGCACTCAGATGCTGTAGTTACTGAAGCAGAGCAAGCAGACTGGAGAGTCCTGAAACAGCCAGTCAGACCGTGATAACGTCTTCTCTCTGAGCTCGAGGAAAGTTGACAGTGTTTTTGGTGGAGCTGATCAGCCTCAGCTGCAGATGGAGGTGATAGAGGAGGAGCTTTGTGTATCGATCACTTCAGCACCAAATCCATCATCGTTAGCCACTATTGAGCTCTCTCTCTCTCGCTTCTCTATTCAATTCAGTTTCAATTTTCTCTCTCTCTATTCAATTCAATTTCAATTGAATCTCTCTCTCCTGCTGTGCAGTATGCTAGTAGCAGGGTTGCAGGGGATGTTCATTCAACTCACAGTATGATCCCATCCATCAACCTAGATCTTTTCTTTATTGAGTGCTAACGTTAGCATGGATATCAACAAATTAACAATGGACTGATTTGAATTAAGGTTGCAATTTAAATTCAGTTTACCTAGACGCTGTGTGTCTATGTCCAATTTTAGCATCGTACTGAACCCAGACGGAACCCAGACTGTCAGAAACCTCAGAAACATCAGATAAAGCATGTCAGTGAATTATCAGAGGATGAATATGGCCAACACGAGGAGGGCTATTGATTGGCTGTTGGGGAGGAAACAGTATTGCGGGGTGGTGTTGGCCATGAGTTGTGGTCAGACTGAGCGAATGCTGAGCACACTTCTCTGGGATTTGATTAAAACATAACGAACCCCTTCCACTCTCCCTCCTCCTGTTTCTTTACCTCCCTCCATCCCTCGTTCCCAGCCACCTACATATCTGCATAAAGGGTAGGCTGAACAGAAAGTGCACTGCTGCAAAGTTGTCAGTTGTGATAAACACAGAGACAAGTAGTGTCTGTGTGTGTGTGTGTGTGTGTGTGTGTGTGTGTGTGTGTGTGTGTGTGTGTGTGCGTGTGCGTGTGCGTGTGCGTGTGTGCGCGCGCGCAATGTGTATGTGCGTGTTTGTTCCTTCTTAAATGTTCTAAAAGCGTGTCCTATAAGCGTGGTTGTCCTATGTGTCACATCTTGTTGAGTGTGACGTGTTTCGCCTTGTGAATGTAGAGTTGAATACCCTTCTGACTCCCTCCTCCCAAACAACACAAGATACAGATCTGTTACTAACATAATTGTAGTCCAACACAACACTAAGATCTGTCTTCCGTCCTTCTCTGGTTCCCATTTCAACAATACCTTTTTGTCTGTCTTTCCTTTCTGCTTCTGTGGTTGGTCGGCCCAATTGAGGTAATATGTATTGTGTAGTTAAAGTGACTATGCATATATGATAAACAGAGAGTAGCAGTAGCGTAAAAGAGGGGTTGGGGGGGGGGGGGGGCACACAATGCAAATAGTCCAGGTAGCCATTTGATTACCTGTTCAGGAGTCTTATGGCTTGGGGGTAAAAACTGTTGAGAAGCCTATTTTTTCCTTGACCTGGCACTCCGTATCGCTTGCCATGTGGTAGTAGGGAGAACAGTCTATGACTGGGGTGGCTGGGGTCTTTGACAATTTTTAGGGCCTTCCTCTGACACCGCCTGGTGTAGAGGTTTTGGATGGCAGGCAGCTTAGCCCCAGTGATGTACTGGGCCGTACGCACTACCCTCTGTAGTGCCTTGCGGTCGGAGGCCGAGCAATTGCCGTACCAGGCAGTGATGCAACCAGTCAGGATGCTCTCAACGTTGCAGCTGTAGAACCTTTTGAGGATCTGAGGACCCATGCCAAATCTTTTTAGTTTCCTGAGGGGGGAATAGATTTGTCGTGACCTCTTCACGACTGTCTTGGTGTGTTTGGACCATTCTAGTTTGTTGGTGATGTGGACACCAAGGAACTTGAAGCTCTCAACCTGCTCCACTACAGCCCCGTCGATGAGAATGGGAGTGCTTGGTCCTCCTTTTCCTGTAGTCCACAATCATCTCCTTAGTCTTGGTTATGTTGAGGGATAGGTTGTTATTCTGGCACCACCCGGCCAGGTCTCTGACCTCCCTATAGGCTGTCTCGTCGTTATCGGTGATCAGGCCTACCACTGTTGTGTTGTCTGCAAACTTAATGATGGTGTTGGAGTCGTGCCTGGCCATGCAGTCGTGGGTGAACAGGGAGTACAGGAGGGGACTGAGCACGCACCCCTGGGGAGCTCCAGTGTTGAGGATCAGCGTGGCAGATGTTTTGCTACCTACCCTCACCACCTGGGGGCGGCCCGTCAGGAAGTCCAGCAGGATCCAGTTGCAGAGGGAGGTGTTTAGTGCCAGGATCCTTAGCTTGGTGGTGAGCTTTGAGGGTACTATGGTGTTGAACGCTGAGCTGTAGTCAATGAATAGCATTCTCACATAGGTGTTCCTTTTGTCTAGGTGGGAAAGGGCAGTGTGAGTGCAATAGAGATTGCATCATATGTGTTTGGGCGGTATGCAAATTGGAGTGGGTCTAGGGTTTCTGGGATAATGGTGTTGATGTGAGCCATTACCAGCCTTTCAAAGCACTTCATGGCTACGGACGTGAGTGCTACGGGTCTGTAGTCATTTAGGCAGGTTGCCTTCGTGCTCTTGGGCACAGGGACTATGGTGGTCTGCTTGTAACATGTTGGTATTACAGACTCAATCAGGGACATGTTGAAAATGTCAGTGAAGACACCTGCCAGTTGGTCAGCACATGCCCGGAGCACACGTCCTGGTAATCCGTCTGGCCCCGCAGCCTTGTGAATGTTGACCTGTTTAAAGGTCTTACTCACGTCGGTTATGGAGAGCGTGATCACACAGTTGTCCGGGAACAGCTGATGCTCTCATGTATGCCTCAGTGTTGCTTGCCTCGAAGCGAGCATAGAAGTGATTTAGCTCGTCTGGTAGGCTCGTGTCACTGAGCAGCTTGCAGCTGTGCTTCCCTTTGTAGTCTGTAATAGTTTGCAAGCCTGACACATAAGACGAGCGTCGGAGCCGGTGTAGTATGTTTCAATCTTAGGCCTGTATTGACGCTTTGCCTGTTTGATGGTTCGTCGCAGGGCATAGCAGGATTTCTTATAAGCTTCCGGGTTAGAGTCCCGCACCTTGAAAGCGGCAGCTCTACCCTTTTCCTAAGTGCGAATGTTGCCTGTAATCCATGGCTTCTGGTTGGGGTATGTACGTACAGTCACTGTGGGGATGACGTCCTCGATGCACTTATTGATGAAGCCAGTGACTGCTGTGGTGTACTCCTCAATGCCATCAGAAGAATCCCGGAACATGTTCCAGTTTAGCATCTGCTTCATCTGACCACTGGGCGAGTGGTTAAGAGTGTTGAGCCAGTAGCTGAAAGGTCGCTGGTTTGAATCCCAGAGCCGGCAAGGTGGAGAAATCTGCCATTGAGCAAGGCGGTTAACAACAACTGGGTGCTGGTGATGTAAACTAAGGCAGCCCACTGCAGCTCTCTGATTTAGAGGTGTTGGATTAAATGTGAAAAACATATTTCAGTTGTGTGCAACAAAGTTTTTCATTTTATCCTCCCTCTCTCTCTCACCCTTTTGACACCCCTGTCGCTCTCTCTCTCTCACCCTTTTAACACCCCTGTCGCTCTCTCTCTCTCTCTCTCACCCTTTTAACACCCCTGTCGCTCTCTCTCTCTCTCTCTCTCTCTCTCTCTCTCTCTCTCTCTCTCTCTCTCTCTCTCTCTCTCTCTCTCTCTCTCTCTCTGTGTAGTTAAATGGAGGAGAAAGAGAGGAGTAGGAGTCGGTCTCTGTCTCGTAGCCGTAGGGCCACCCGGGTGCAGCAGGTGGTGGGGACATTGATCAGACGCACCCGCGAATCACTCAGCAGGTACAGTATCAACACATGAGAGGCATATGCATTCACAGATAGAGAAACACACATTCATAGACAGAGAAACCTACATAGATTCGATGTCAAGAGGTTTGCACTCCCACAATAGAATGAAGTGTGTGGACTGGCCACCTGTTAGTCATGCTAGTAAACACGCCAGAAACAGCTGACAGAGATGGAAGAGGATGCCTTTAGCCCTCTGTAGTGAATCTAATTCAATGTTTTACACAAATACTTCACTCACATAGTCTCACACCAGCTGCTCTGCCACTCCCAATAACCCCTGACCTCTAACCCCTATTTAACCCCTGTTTGACCTCTCAGAGAGCGGATCCTTGGGGATGGGAGGTCCAACCGGTCTGGCAGCGTGACCAGTCAGAACTTCCCGGTGAGGCTAACGGTTCAGATCGTCAGAGACCCGGTGTTGGACTCCAGCGGTCATGGGTTCTCCCTCTCCAAACAGCACCCTCTGCTGGTCAGGGACGTGGCTACAGGTACGCCATGCGCGTGTGTCTGAGAGAGCGAGAGAGTGAACGCTCTCTCCGAAATGTGGCCACCTGCTTCATCATGCCGCAGTAGACTCGCCCACAGCAAGACAGATTTAGGCACACACAAACACATGCACACACACATGTGCGCGTACGCACACACACACCAACCCTCTCCTGGCATTTAGAATGCCAGGCACTGTGCCAGAAAAGCCAGTGAAACAACAGAGCCACCTGCTCATCCTTTTTAGATTTGATCACTCTTCATTTAGCTGGACACACACATTAACACATACACACACGCCTTGCTGAGCTGTGTGTTTCTTTCCTCTCTGTAGAATCTACTGATCAATACCCTGATCAATACCCTGATCAATACCCTGAGGAGTACCCTGCTGCCCCCGGCCCAATAATCACAACTTGCTGCAGAGAGAGAGAGGGGGAGTGAGAGAAAGAGAGAGGGGGGAGACAGAGAGGGAGGGAGAGAGAGAGGGGGAGGGAGAAGGAGAGGGAGGGGGGAAACAGAGAGGGGGAGAGAGAAAGAGAGGGGAGAGACAGAGAGGGAGGGAGAGGGAGAGAGAGGGTGGAGACAGAGAGGGAGCGAGAGAGGGAGAGAGAGAGGGAGGGAGAGAGAGAGGGAGAAAGAGGGGGGAGACAGAGAGGGACGGAGAGAGAGAGAGAGGGAGAGAGAGGGGTGAGACAGAGAGGGAGGGAGAAAGAGAGGGGGAAGACAGAGAGGGAGAGAGAGGGGGAGACAGAGGGAGGGAGAGAGAGAGGGAGAGAGAGGGGGGAGACAGAGAGGGAGGGAGAGAGAGAGGGGGAGGGAGGGAGAAAGAGAAGGAGGGGGAAACAGAGAGGGGGAGAGAGAGAGGGGCAGGGAGAAAGAGAGGGGAGAGACAGAGAGGGAGGGAGAAGGAGAGAGAGGGTGGAGACAGAGAGGGAGCGAGAGAGGGAGAGAGAGAGGGAGGGAGAGAGAGAGGGAGAGAGAGGGGGGAGACAGAGAGGGACGGAGAGAGAGGGAGGGAGAGAGAGAGGGGGAAGACAGAGAGGGAGGGAGAGAGAGAGGGAGAGAGAGGGGGGAGACAGAGAGGGAGGGAGAGAGAGGGAAAGAGGGGGGGAGGGAGAGAGGGAGGGAGAGAGAGGGGTAGAGAGAGGGGGAGTGAGAAGAGATGGAGAGAGAGAAAGAGAGAGAGGGAGAGTAAGAGAGAGAGAGTGTGAGTGAGTGAGAGAGAGTTAGAGAGAGAGAGAAAGAGAGAGTTAGAGAGAGAGATGGGGGGTAAACGAGAGGGAGGAGCGTGAGAGGCAGTGAGATGAGAGTGTCCCGGGAGGAAGGGTAGAGAGAAAAGGAGAGAGAGTGGAGCTGTAGGGATCAGGGTATTGGATCAGGGTATTGGATCAGGAAGGGTAGAGAGAAAAGGAGAGAGAGTGGAGCTGTAGGGATCAGGGTATTGGATCAGGAAGGGTAGAGAGAAAAGGAGAGAGAGTGGAGCTGTAGGGATCAGGGTATTGGATCAGGAAGGGTAGAGAGAAAAGGAGAGATAGTGGGGCTGTAGGTATCTGGGTATTGGATCATGAAGGGTAGAGAGAAAAGGAGAGAGAATGGGGCTGTAGGTATCAGGGTATTGGATCAGGGTATTGGCAGTGCTGGCATGAAAGCACAGCAGGGGGTTGGCAGACCTGACATTGTGAAAGAGGGAGAGAGAGTGAATGTGGTGCATGTGTGTGTGTGTGTGTGTGTGTGTGTGTGTGTGTGTGTGTGTGTGTGTGTGTGTGTGTGTGCGTGCGTGCGTGCGTGCGTGCGTGCGTGCGTGCGTGCGTGTGTGTGTGTGATAGTGCCATATGCTGTCAGTGGTTAGTAGAGTGGGATCAGGGACAGGGCTTTGCTGGGCAGGCGGAGGGGTGTGTGTGCGTGTGTGGAGAGAGAGGGCAGCAGAGTAACTGCTGTGCCTCAGTCCTGCTCTCTGGCCTGAGGACAAATGAGTATAAACAACCAACCAGAGAAAGCAGAGAGACTGGCAGAGAGACTGGCAGAGAGGATGGCAGAGAGACTGGCAGAGAGGCTGGCAGAGAGGCTGTCAGAGAAACTGGCAGAGAGACTGGCAGAGAGACTGACAGAGAGACTGGCAGAGAGGCTGGCAATGATCCAGAAAGACTGGCAGAGAGGCTGGCAAGGACCCAGAATAATGTTAACTCTCATATGCCTCCCCAGAGGAGCTACTGTAAGCACATGTGACTGTGTTGAACTATATAACTTTTTGTCCTCTGTGTGTGTGTAGGAGGCCCAGCAGATGGGATACTGTACCCTGGAGACCAGGTGATACAGATCAATGACCTGCTGGTGGACCATCTCAGCTATGAACAACTGCAAGACATCACCAAGTAACTAACGTTGTTATCTCTCTCTTTATTCCCCTGTTCCTCACTGTTATCTCTCTCTTTATTCCCTCTGTTCCTCACTGTTATCTCTCTTTATTCCCTCTGTTCCTCACTGTTATCTCTCTCTTTATTCCATCTGTTCCTCACTGTTATCTCACTTTATTCCCTCTGTTCCTCACTGTTATCTCTCTCTTTATTCCCTCTGTTCCTCACTGTTATCTCTCTCTTTATTCCCTCTGTTCCTCACTGTTATCTCTCTCTTTATTCCCTCTGTTCCTCACTGTTATCTCTCTTTATTCC